>NW_027675424.1:430000-900000 GCF_965601325.2 Salmo salar
CCTCCTCTGACACACTGACCCACCTGATCACATTCACCTCCACATTCACTGAGCCCCTCTATCCAGGGTTTGGGGTTTGGGATGTTGGCTCTTCAGTGTCCCTGGAATAATAACTGGACACACACACACACACACACACACACACACACACACACACACACACACACACACACACTGGACACACACACACACACACACACACACACACACACACACACACACACACACACACACACACACACACTGGACAAACACACACACACACACACACACACACACACACACACACACGGACACACACACAAACACACACACACACACAAACACACACACAAACACACACACACTGGACACACACACAAACACACACACACAAACACACACACACTGGACACACAAACTGGGCACACACACACACACACACTGGACACACACACACACACACACACACACACACTGAACACACACTGAACACACACAAACTGGACACAAAATGGACACACACACTCAACACACACACCGGACACACACACACACACACACACTGGACACAAAATAGACACACACACTCTCAACACACACACTGAACAAACACACACAAACACATTCTGGACACACGCACACTGGACACACAAACACACACACACACACACACACACTGGACAAAAACATACACACACACACACACACACACACACTGGACACACACACTTACACACACACACACACACTGGACAAACGAAAACACACACACACTCACACACATACACACACACACACTGGACACACACACACACACACACACACACACTGGACACACACACACACACACACACACACACTGGACACACACACACACACACTGGACACACACACACACACTGGTCAAACAAAAATACACACACACACACACACACACTGGACACACACACACACACACACTGGACAAACAAAGTGGACAAACACACACACTGGACACACACACACACAAACACTGGATACACACAGACACACACACACTGGACACACACACTAGACAAACACACACACACACACACTGGACTCACACACACACACTGGACACACACACACACTGGACACACACACACACACACTGGACACACACACACACACACTGGACACACACACACACACTGGACACACACACACACACTGGACACACACACACACACTGGACACACACACACACACTGGACACACACACACACACACACTGGACACACACACACTGGACACACACACACACACACACTGGACAAACACACACACACACACACTGGACAAACACACACACACACACACACACTGGACAAACACACACACACACACACACACACTGGACAAACACACACACACACACACACACACACTGGACAAACACACACACACACACACACACACTGGACAAACACACACACACACACACACACTGGACAAACACACACACACACACACACACACTGGACAAACACACACACACACACACACTGGACAAACACACACACACACACACACACTGGACAAACACACTGGACAAACACACACACAAACACACACACACACACACACACACACTGGACAAACACACACACAAACTGGACAAACACACACACACACACACACACACACTGGACAAACACACACACACACTGGACAAACACACACACACACACACACTGGACTCACACACACACACACACTGGACACACACACACACACACTGGACACACACACACACACACACTGGACACACACACACACACACTGGACACACACACACACACACACTGGACACACACACACAAACACTGGACAAACACACACACACACACACACTGGACAAACACACACACACACACACACTGGACAAACACACACACACACACACACTGGACAAACACACACACACACACTGGACAAACACACACACACACACACACACTGGACAAAAACAAACACACACACACACACACACACACTGGACAAACACACACACACACACACACACACACACACACTGGACAAACACACACACACACACACACACACTAGACAAACAAACACACACACACTGGACTCACACACACACACACACACACACACACACACACACACACACTGGACTCACACACACTGGACACACACACACACACACACACACACACACACACACACACACACACACACACACACACACACACACACACACACACACACACACACACAAACAGGACACATACACACACACAGGACACACTCTCACACACACACATGCGCATCTTCCTATAATTGTGAGGACCTTGACCCATGACCTCTTACAATAACACCGTTAGTCTTTCCACAAGACTCCCATGACGTTATAGTGTGACGTTATGAGTCGACGTTAAAGTAACATTCTCACAACATACTGCACTTGTTTTATCCTGTTTTAGATGTATCCTCTGTTTAAACATTTAAACTCTTACAATAACACCGTTAAAATACCAATGTGATCATTTCTTGTCTTTTTATGTTGGAAAAACAAATTGTACAATTATATGTGGACATACGCTCCATAGTTGTACAAGTATACATGGATATATTGTACTTTTCATAATAAAACATACTTGAAACAAGAAAAAGCATGTTAATTGTGAAAACAATTTCGTTATTGATTTTTACATTGCTTCTCCCTGTCTCATGTTGACGTTTGTCATGAATCTTGACCTGGAGGCAGAACTGTGCGATTTCCTCTAGATATGTCAGCTGCAAAGTCAGAATTGGCTGTGGAAAATAATGTTGTTTTATGGTCTTAATTTAAGGGAAGGATTAGCAGTGTGGTTAGGGTTGAGGTAAGGATTAAAATCTGATTGTATTACTTTGTGCCTGTGCCAGCTAGTGAATACTTTGCTGAACTGCCTAGAGGGCAAGATTCATACCAATAAATGCCAACCTGCCTCCAGGGCAAGATTCATGACAATAAATGCCAACCTGCCTCCAGAACAAGATTCATGACAATAAATGCCAACCTGCCTCCAGAACAAGATTCATAACAATAAATGCCAACCTGCCTCCAGGGCAAGATTCATGACAATAAATACCAACCTGCCTCCAGGGCAAGATTCATGACAATAAATGCCAACCTGCCTCCCAGTCATCCCCTCCTTATCTTTACAAGGCTGCAGAACCTGCAAGCTAGTGATGTGGGGGTTCTCTCATAACCCTCAGTCCCCAGGTGGGTAGATGGCAGGTTGAATAAAGAGAAGCTAGTGATGTGGGGGTTCTCTCATAACCCTCAGTCCCCAGGTGGGTAGATGGCAGGTTGAATAAAGAGAAGCTAGTGATGTGGGGGTTCTCTCATAACCCTCAGTCCCCAGGTGGGTAGATGGCAGGTTGAATAAAGAGAAGCTAGTGATGTGGGGGTTCTCTCATAACCCTCAGTCCCCAGGTGGGTAGATGGCAGGTTGAATAAAGAGAAGCTAGTGATGTGGGGGTTCTCTCATAACCCTCAGTCCCCAGGTGGGTAGATGGCAGGTTGAATAAATAGAAAACAATAGGCTATATAAATCAATCCATAAATGTATAGTTATTATGTAATTTACACAAAACATTAAGGACACCTTTCTTTCCATGACAAACTGACCAGGCGTAACTCAGTATTAGGAAGGTATCCTTAATATTTTGTCCACTCAGTGGCTCTGACCCTTTACGTAACAGTCAATCCTCTTTACCAGGAAACCTTCCTTAAATTTCCCCAAATGTTTCCACACTGCTGCTCTCTCACAGCTGCTCCAGGGCCTCTTGGGTTGAGGAGTCATTCTCTTCTAACCTGATCACAGCTGCTCCAGGGCCTCTTGGGTTGAGGAGTCATTCTCTTCTAACCTGATCACAGCTGCTCCAGGGCCTCTTGGGTTGAGGAGTCATTCTCTTCTAACCTGATCACAAACAAAGACAAGATTCAAACAAATAAACATGATGGTCCAACATAATGGGGGGGGGGGGGGGTATAGGGAAGGTAGGGGACAGGAGGGGGGTATAGGGAAGGTAGGGGAGAGGAGGGGGTATAGGGAAGGTAGGGGAGAGGAGGGGTTATAGGGAAGGTAGGGGAGAGGAGGGGGTATAGGGAAGGTAGGGGAGAGGAGGGGGTATAGGGAAGGTAGGGGAGAGGAGGGGGTATAGGGAAGGTAGAGGAGAGGAGGGGGTATAGGGAAGGTAGGGGACAGGAGGGGGTATAGGGAAGGTAGGGGAGAGGAGGGGGGTATAGGGAAGGTAGGGGAGAGGAGGGGGGGTATAGGGAAGGTAGGGGAGAGGAGGGGGTATAGGGAAGGTAGGGGAGAGGAGGGGGTATAGGGAAGGTAGGGGAGAGGAGGGGAGGTATAGGGAAGGTAGGGGAGAGGAGGAGGGTATAGGGAAGGTAGGGGAGAGGAGGGGGTATAGGGAAGGTAGGGGAGAGGAGGGGGGGTATAGGGAAGGTAGGGGAGAGGAGGGGGTATAGGGAAGGTAGGGGGGAGGAGGATTAGGGTATAGGGAAGGTAGGGGAGAGGAGGGGTATAGGGAAGGTAGGGGAGAGGAGGGGTTATAGGGAAGGTAGGGGAGAGGAGGGGGTATAGGGAAGGTAGGGGAGAGGAGGGGGTATAGGGAAGATAGGGGAGAGGAGGGGGTATAGGGAAGGTAGGGGAGAGGAGGGGTTATAGGGAAGGTAGGGGAGAGGAGGGGGGTATAGGGAAGGTAGGGGAGAGGAGGGGTTAT
The DNA here is from genome assembly GCF_965601325.2 of Salmo salar. Classification (NCBI taxonomy): domain Eukaryota; kingdom Metazoa; phylum Chordata; class Actinopteri; order Salmoniformes; family Salmonidae; genus Salmo; species Salmo salar. The sequence goes on from NW_027675424.1 coordinate 434,750, forward strand.
AGGGGAGAGGAGGGGGTATAAGGGAGAGGAGGGTGTATAGGGAAGGTAGGGGAGAGGAGGGGGTATAGGGAAGGTAGGGGAGAGGAGGGGGTATAAGGGAGAGGAGGGGGTATAGGGAAGGTAGGGGAGAGGAGGGGGTATAGGGAAGGTAGGGGAGAGGAGGGGGGGTATAGGGAAGGTAGGGGAGAGGAGGGGGTATAGGGAAGGTAGGGGAGAGGAGGGGGGGTATAGGGAAGGTAGGGGAGAGGAGGGGGTATAGGGAAGGTAGAGGAGAGGAGGGGGTATAGGGAAGGTAGGGGAGAGGAGGGGGTATAGGGAAGGTAGGGGAGAGGAGGGGGTATAGGGAAGGTAGAGGAGAGGAGGGGGTATAGGGAATGTAGGGGAGAGGAGGGGGTATAGGGAATGTAGGGGAGAGGAGGGGGTATAGGGAAGGTAGGGGAGAGGAGGGGGGTGTAGGGAAGGTAGGGGAGAGGAGGGGGTTATAGGGAAGGTAGGGGAGAGGATATAGGGAAAGTAGGGGAGAGGAGGGGGGTATAGGGAAGGTAGGGGAGAGGAGGGGGGTATAGGGAAGGTAGGGGAGAGGAGGGGGGTATAGGGAAGGTAGGGGAGGGGGTATAGGGAAGGTAGGGGAGAGGAGGGGGTATAGGGAAGGTAGGGGAGAGGAGGGGGTATAGGGAAGGTAGGGGAGAGGGGGGGGTATAGGGAAGGTAGGGGAGAGGAGGGGGGTATAGGGAAGGTAGGGGAGAGGAGGGGGGTATAGGGAAGGTAGGGGAGAGGAGGGGGGTATAGGGAAGGTAGGGGAGAGGAGGGGGTATAGGGAAGGTAGGGGAGAGGAGGGGGTATAGGAAGGTAGAGGAGAGGGGGGGGGTATAGGGAAGGTAGGGAAGGTAGGGGAGAGGAGGGGGTTATAGGGAAGGTAGGGGAGAGGATATAGGGAAAGTAGGGGAGAGGAGGGGGGTATAGGGAAGGTAGGGGAGAGGAGGGGGGTATAGGGAAGGTAGGGGAGAGGAGGGGGGTATAGGGAAGGTAGGGGAGGGGGTATAGGGAAGGTAGGGGAGAGGAGGGGGTATAGGGAAGGTAGGGGAGAGGAGGGGGTATAGGGAAGGTAGGGGAGAGGGGGGGGTATAGGGAAGGTAGGGGAGAGGAGGGGGGTATAGGGAAGGTAGGGGAGAGGAGGGGGGTATAGGGAAGGTAGGGGAGAGGAGGGGGGTATAGGGAAGGTAGGGGAGAGGAGGGGGTATAGGGAAGGTAGGGGAGAGGAGGGGGTATAGGAAGGTAGAGGAGAGGGGGGGGGTATAGGGAAGGTAGGGGAGAGGAGGGGGTATAGGGAAGGTAGGGGAGAGGAGGGGGTATAGGAAGGTAGAGGAGAGGGGGGGGGTATAGGGAAGGTAGGGAAGGTAGGGGAGAGGAGGGGGTTATAGGGAAGGTAGGGGAGAGGATATAGGGAAAGTAGGGGAGAGGAGGGGGGTATAGGGAAGGTAGGGGAGAGGAGGGGGGTATAGGGAAGGTAGGGGAGAGGAGGGGGGTATAGGGAAGGTAGGGGAGGGGGTATAGGGAAGGTAGGGGAGAGGAGGGGGTATAGGGAAGGTAGGGGAGAGGAGGGGGTATAGGGAAGGTAGGGGAGAGGGGGGGGTATAGGGAAGGTAGGGGAGAGGAGGGGGGTATAGGGAAGGTAGGGGAGAGGAGGGGGGTATAGGGAAGGTAGGGGAGAGGAGGGGGGTATAGGGAAGGTAGGGGAGAGGAGGGGGTATAGGGAAGGTAGGGGAGAGGAGGGGGTATAGGAAGGTAGAGGAGAGGGGGGGGGTATAGGGAAGGTAGGGGAGAGGAGGGGGTATAGGGAAGGTAGGGGAGAGGAGGGGGTATAGGGAAGGTAGGGGAGAGGAGGGGGGACTTCCTCCATGTCCTCCAGACTTCGTGTCAGGTAAGCAGCCTCCAAGTCTACCCTCACCAACTGACCAGACTGAGTGAGTTCTGAACATCCCTCTCTGTCCTCTGATGCTGCGTCCAAGTCTTCTTGGGTCTTTCTGGTGTCTCTGTCTTGACTCTTTAGTGAGTTTTTTCAGTTCTTTCCCAGGCTGCCTGAAAAACACAAAAAGATGGCAACTACATAAGAGTTATAAACTATCAAAATAAAGAGAATCCCACACTCCATATATAAACTCCCAGTAATTGATTGGATATTTACCAACGTTTCAGCATCACTGTGCCGTCTTCAGGGTGATGTCATCAATACTTGAACCAGGTTATGTTGACAAACAGTGCAATTAGTGCAACCAATGACAATAGAGAGGGGTGTGTCATAATGATTAAGTTAATTACAATGAATTAATGAAACTGTTAAAAAAACAATAGTTTATGGCATATTAAATATTAAACAATAGTAGGGTATATTATATATATCCGGCTCTCCATGTAATCTGATTCATTATGATCTAGGATCAGGTCCCCCCTCTCCATGTAATCTGATTCATTATGATCTAGGATCAGGTCCCTCCTCTCCATGTAATCTGATTCATTATGATCTAGGATCAGGTCCCCCCCTCTCCATGTAATCTGACTCATTATAATCTAGGATCAGGTCCCCCCCTTTCCATGTAATCTGATTCATTATGATCTAGGATCAGGTCCCCCCTCTCCATGTAATCTGACTCATTATAATCTAGGATCAGGTCCCCCCCTCTCCATGTAATCTGATTATTTATGATCTAGGATCAGGTCCCCCCTCTCCATGTAATCTGACTCATTATGATCTAGGATCAGGTCCCTCCTCTCCATGTAATCTGACTCATTATAATCTAGGATCAGGTCCCCCCTCTCCATGTAATCTGATTCATTATGATCTAGGATCAGGTCCCCCCTCTCCATGTAATCTGATTCATTATGATCTAGGATCAGGTCCCCCCCTCTCCATGTAATCTGATTCATTATGATATAGGATCAGGTCCCCCCTCTCCATGTAATCTGATTCATTATGATCTAGGATCAGGTCCCCCCTCTCCATGTAATCTGACTCATTATGATATAGGATATTTTTATTTTTATTATTTCAACTTTATTTAACAAGGTTGCTAGTTGAGAAGTTCTCATTTACAACTGCGACCTGGCCAAGAATAAAGCAAAGCAGTGTGACAGAAACAACAACACAGAGTTACATAGAATAAACAAGTGTACAGTCAACACAAAATTTAAAAAAAGTCTATATACAGGTTGTGCAAATGGCGTGAGGACTTATGGCAATAAATAGGCCATAGTAGCAAAGTAATCACAATTTAGCAGATTAACACTGGAGTGATAGATGAGCAGATGATGATGTGCAAGTAGTGATACTGGTGTGCAAAAGAGCAGCAAAGTAAATAAAAACAATGATGAGGTAGGTAGATTGGTTGGGCTATTTACAGATGGACTATGTACAGCTGCAGCGATCGGTTAGCTGCTCAGATAGCTGATGTTTAAAGTTAGTGAGGGAGCAATAAGTCTCCGGCTTCAGCGATTTTTGCAATTCATTCCAGTCATTGGCAGCAGAGAACTGGAAGGAGAGGCGGCCAAAGGAGGTGTTGGCTTTGGGGATGACCAGTGAGATGTACCTGCTGGAGCGCTTGCTACGAGTGTGTGTTGTTATCGTGACCAGTGAGCTGAGATAAGGCAGAGCTTTACCTAGCATAGACTTGTAGATGACCTGGAGCCAGTGGGTCTGGCGACGAATATGTAGCGAGGTCCAGCCGACTAAAATGACCTGGGTTGCAATCATGAAAAAAAACTACCCGGCCTTCATTGTTTGACATTGAGAACATTGGGAGAGATGAGAGCTGACGTTTTAGTAAATGTGCAGATTACGTATCTCAGTCACAGACAAGAAGCTCAATTAAGACATTATCTTCACCACTGGGACTGGGGACAACAGGACCACAGGCCAAATAATACAGCTCAACACTTCCACACTACCACAGTGAGTAGAATCAGGCTTCTGAAAACAGAAAACTTGCAGAATTATTAATGATGAATTGTATTACACGTTATTAGACATGTCTGTTGTTGAGGAGGATGGGAGACCCACAGTATAGGAGCAGAACGCACAGAGATGTCAAAAATGTGTTTCAAAAATCGTCAAAGAGTAATTATTTTAACCTAAAGCATTTAATAAAGACACTTATAGTACAATATTATGGGGAATAGGAATGAGAGGGCTACTTACACCATTTTGGGAAGGGATCACAGCAGTGATTGAATGAGGGTATGAGGCATGAGTTGAGGTGTTCAGAGGCTTGACCAGTGCAGGGCAGGGTTTGACTGGGAAGACAACACAAAAACACTACACAGTGAGACAAAAGAGCTAAGAATGAGTTAGTCCAAGCAAGGAGTCAAATCATAGATGTGTAATAATGTGATTGTGTTTGTGATTGACTCTACATAAAGTAATGAGAGAAAATTAACAGGGGTTCCCTCACCGTGCTTGGAGAGGAAACATTCAATGTGCCAGTGGTTGAGTGGGCCACATGAGACGTGGCTTCCAGTTCATGTGAGGAGTTAGTTGACAATGGAAGTAGAGTGGTCATCGCTTGTTAAACCATGGAACAGGAGGGGACTTAGCTGGAAATACAAATAGCAGATACGTTCCCTTGAAGGTGAGCCATCGTAGGTTTGAACAACAAGTTTGTCCATGAAATTAAACACGGAATTCACATCTCGCCCACTTGGCAAATCAAAGTAGCCCAAGAAACTTTTTCTGAATAAAGCCCTGATCATCCACATACAGTACCACATACAGTTTTAACAATTTTGGAAACGTCAGAGTGTTTTCTTTCCAAATCTACCAATTATATGCATAGCTTCTGGGCCTGAGTAACAGGCATTTTACTTTGGGCTCGCCAGACTCTCCGAACTTCCGAAAACTGCCCCCTAGCCCTAAGACGTTTTAACGGTCCTCACACTGTTCATGCTCTCATTACATAGACGCGTACTGCTCACCTGTTCATCTCGTAATGAATAATGTGGAAATTGAGCAAGTTGAGGTGACTAAACTGCTTGGAGTAACCCTGGATTGTAAACTGCCATGGTCAAAACATATTGATACGACAGTAGCTAAGAATGGGAGAAGTCTGTCCATAATAAAGCCCTGCTCTACCTTCTTAACCTCTTGGGGCTAGGTGGGACGCTAGCGTGCCACCCGTGGTGCACTCCATCAACAGCAGGTGCATTTCAAGAGCGGCAAATTTGAATCCAAATAAATGTCAAAATTCACATTTTTCAAAAATACAACTATGTTACACCATTTGAAAGATAAACATCTCCTTAATCTAACCACGTTTTACGATTTCAAAAAGGTTTTACGGCGAAAGCATAAATTTAGAGTATGTTAGGACAGTACATTTACAAGAGTTGTGTGTAATGTTTTGTCAAGTCAAAGACAGGGTCACCAAAACCATAAAACCAGCTAAAATGATGCACTAACCTTTTACAATCTCCATCAGATGACACTCCTAGGACATTATGTTAGACAATGCATGCATTTTTAGTTCTATCAAGTTGATATTTATATCCAAAAACAGCGTTTTACTATGGCATTGATGTTGAGGAAATCGTTTCCCTCCAATAACCGGCAGTCAAGTCAGCGTCAGAAATTAAATAATTAAAATTAGAAAACATTGGTAAAATATTATATTGTCATTTAAAGAATTATAGATTTACATCTCTTGAACGCAATCAACTTGCCAGATTTAAAAATAACCTTACTGGGAAATCACACTTTGCAATAATCTGAGCACTGCGCCCAGAAAAATACGCGTTGCGATACAGACTAGACGTCATGTTGGGGAGATCTAAAATCGAAAATACTATGTAAATAATCCATTACCTTTGATTCTCTTCATCAGATGTCACTTCCAGGTATCACAGGTCCATAACGAATGTAGTTTTGTTCAAAAAAGCTCATCATTTATGTCCAAAAATCTCCGTCTCGTTAGCACATGATGTAAGCCAGCCGGACTTCTCGTCATGAACGAGGGGAAAAAATATATTTCCGTTCGTTCAAACATGTCAAACGTTGTATAGCATAAATAATTAGGGCCTTTTTTAACCAGAACATGAATAATATTCAAGGTGGACGAATGCATACTCTTTTATAACGTATTGGAACGAGGGTACCCAACATCAACTCGCGCGCAAGGTGTCTAATGGGCCATCATCGTTCCATGGCTCTTGTTCGGTCAGATCTCCCTCCAGAAGACTCAAAACACTTTGTAAAGGCTGGTGACATCTAGTGGAAGCAATAGGAAGTGCCAAAATATTGCTAAACCCCTGTGTTTTTCAATGGGATAGGTTTAAAGTCAATACAACACATCAGGTATCCACTTCCTGTCAGAAAATGTCTCAGGGTTTTGCCTGCCAAATGAGTTCTGTTATACTCACAGACACCATTCAAACAGTTTTAGAAACTTTAGAGTGTTTTCTATCCATATATAATAAGTATATGCATATTCTAGTTACTGGGTAGGATTAGTAACCAGATTAAATCGGGTACATTTTTTTTATCCAGACGTGCAAATGCTGCCCCCTAGACCCAACAGGTTAAGATCTTTCGTCTGAACTATCCTCACCGGTCCTTGGCTCTGGATGACTACACGGGTAATGTCAGTTTTATCAGGGGTACTACTGGTATTCTGGCTGGCGGTAGAACTATCTCCTGTCCTAACCTCTACTACTCGGAATGGTACCGCAGTGTCGACAATGGTCTGGTCAAGGCCAACATACCATAACCCTAAATCCTCTTTCTTTATGCTTTTAATGGTCATTCCTATCTTCAAGCAATACTTCCCTTGCTCTGGATTGCAGTCAAAAACCCTGGCCTTCACTATATTCCATCTGTTTCTATATTGGGTGTGTGGATTGACATAGCCTTCTCTCTCTGTGTGAGCTATGATTCCATGAGTTACACCGGGATCTACACAGATATCTTCCCCATGAAGTCCGAGTCCTAGACTGCCAGGAGGTTAGGGACCCCATTTGGTCTGCATAGAACTCTATTGAGACATCCTTCCCTAACTCTAATCTCACTTCCTTTTTATCCAGATCGAGTGACCTTTTGTACCTAGGCCATAAAAACTCCTCATCTTCTACACTATGGGTCAAGTTACAACTTTCTGACTTCTCGAGTGGTTCATGGTGTATTAGGAATATGGCTCCCACAATCAGACAGCTCAGACTGACCAGTACCCCTGTAAAGCCCCACCCCCTCCCGGAGAATATATCACCGGCTAGAGGCCAACCCACACTTTCACTTCTATGAACGCACACAGTGAGGATCGGGCGGGTTTGGGAATCTTCATTAGAGAGGTAACCCCCGAACCTTATTGGTATTCGGTTCTTCTCCTAACTCTGTGATTGTTCGACAGTGTCAGTGTGTCTTACCCTCCCGCAATGTGTGATATGAACCCAGGTAGCTCTTTCAGCTATTCTCACCACAAAGGCTATTACCAGGAACACTTGGTATGGGCCCTCCCACCGTGGCTGCTTCCAGTTCTTTTCTCCTCAGGGACTGGATCCACACCCAGTCTCCTGGTTGGATTGAGTGAATCATCTTCTCCTGTAATTCACCTGTTGGACACAAAGTCTCGGACATACGGGTTTGGTTAACCATGTGTTCTGTTAGTGTATCTTCAACTTCTATGTCTACCTGTTCTGGCCTCCCTAACTCTGGCATTCTATATGGTTTACCTGATCAGCTAAAATGTAATCCATTATTTAAGAGAGAGATCCTACATTTTACATTTACATTTTTAGTCATTTAGCAGACGCTCTTATCCAGAGCGACTTACAGTAGTGAATGCATACATTTCATACAATTTCATACATTTTTTTCTGTGCTGGCCCCCCGTAGTAAACCAACTACCCTAATCGTGTCCACCCAGTAAGTTGTGACCACTTCTTCCCATTTAATATGCTTATCTATTATAAAAAATGTTTTTTTAAAGTAGTTCGTTATCCAATAGGCCACAAAGTGTTTCCGAACCTGCTCTACTATCCCCCTGTTGACACATGGCTCTGCCCATGTGTCAATCTTGCCGCATCTCTAAACAATGACTTAGGTAGTATTGGTAACTTCTCATGATACCAAATACCGTCCTTATATAAATTGCTCCTAACTTCTCCCATTTCGAAATCCCTTTCACTGGTGCTCTACACTGACAATTTTAATACAGCGTTGTCTATGTTTACATCCAATTTTAAGAACTGCTGTGTCGACGGCTGCGGTTTATCCTCTCTAGGGTAGGTGGGACGAAATCGTCCCACCTACGTAACAGCCAGTGGAATCCTGTGGCGCGTTATTCAAATACCTTAGAAATGCTATTACTTCAATTTCTCAAACATATGACTATTTTACACCATTCTAAAGACAAGACTCTCGTTAATCTAACCACACTGTCCGATTTCAAAAAGGCTTTACAACGAAAGCAAAACATTAGATTATGTCAGCAGAGTACCCAGCCAGAAATAATCAGACACCCATTTTTCAAGCTAGCATATAATGTCACATATACCCAGAAGACAGCTAAATGCAGCACTAAGCTTTGATGATCTTCATCAGATGACAACCCTAGGACATTATGTTATTCAATACATGCATGTTTTGTTCAATCAAGTTCATATTTATATCAAAAACCAGCTTTTTACATTAGCATGTGACGTTCAGAACTAGCATATGCATATTCTAGTTACTGGGTAGGAGTGGTAACCAGATTAAATCGGGTATGTTTTTTATCCAGCCGTGTCAATACTGCCCCCTAGCCCTAACAGGTTAAGAAGACGGAGATTGATGCATCGGCGTGATGATTGTCCTCTTTGTACAGATGAAGAGTGTACTTCTGTAGAACTGTTTTCATTGTTTAATGATTCCCTGTTTTGCACCATGTGAAGGTAAAACACTCAGTGGCTCAACAGAAGCCATTTACACAGATAATGTACTAGTGTAAGAAAAAATCCCCCCCAATGCTTTAACCTGTTGGGGCTAGGGGGCAGTATTTTCACTGCTGGATAAAAAAATGTACCCGATTTAATCTGGTTACTAATCCTACCCCAGCAACTAGAATATGCATATACTTATTATATATGGATAGAAAACACCCTAAAGTTTCTAAAACTGTTTGAATGGTGTCTGTGAGTATAACAGAACTCATTTGGCAGGCAAAACCCTGAGACATTTTCTGACAGGAAGTGGATACCTGATGTGTTGAATTACCTTTAACCTGTTAAGGCTAGGGGGCAGTATTTGCACGGCTGGATAAAAAAAAATGTACCCGATTTAATCTGGTTACTAATCCTACCCAGTAACTAGAATATGCATATACTTATTATATATGGATAGAAAAACACTCTAAAGTTTCTAAAACTGTTTGAATGGTGTCTGTGAGTATAACAGAACTCATTTGGCAGGCAAAACCCTGAGACATTTTCTGACAGGAAGTGGATACCTGATGTGTTGTATTACCTTTAAACCTATCCCATTGAAAAACACAGGGGCTGAGGAATATTTTGGCACTTCCTATTGCTTCCACTAGATGTCACCAGCCTTTACAAAGTGTTTTGAGTCTTCTGGAGGGAGATCTGACCGAACAAGAGCCATGGAACGATGATGGCCCATTAGACACCTGGCGCGCGAGTTCATGTTGGGTACCCTCGTTCCAATACGTTATAAAAGAGTATGCATTCGTCCACCTTGAATATTATTCATGTTCTGGTTAAAAAAGGCCCTAATTATTTATGCTATACAACGTTTGACATGTTTGAACGAACGGAAATATATTTTTTTCCCCTCGTTCATGACGAGAAGTCCGGCTGGCTTACATCATGTGCTAACGAGACGGAGATTTTTGGACATAAATGATGAGCTTTTTTGAACAAAACTACATTCGTTATGGACCTGTGATACCTGGAAGTGACATCTGATGAAGAGAATCAAAGGTAATGGATTATTTACATAGTATTTTCGATTTTAGATCTCCCCAACATGACGTCTAGTCTGTATCGCAACGCGTATTTTTCTGGGCGCAGTGCTCAGATTATTGCAAAGTGTGATTTCCCAGTAAGGTTATTTTTAAATCTGGCAAGTTGATTGCGTTCAAGAGATGTAAATCTATAATTCTTTAAATGACAATATAATATTTTACCAATGTTTTCTAATTTTAATTATTTAATTTGTGGTGCTGACTTGACTGCCGGTTATTGGAAGGAAACGATTTCCTGAACATCAACGCCATAGTAAACCGCTGTTTTTGGATATAAATATGAACTTGATAGAACTAAAAATGCATGTATTGTCTAACATAATGTCCTAGGAGTGTCATCTGATGGAGATTGTCAAAGGTTAGTGCATCATTTTAGCTGGTTTTATGGTTTTTAGGTGACGCCTGTCTTTGAATTGACAAAACATTACACACAGCTATTGTCAATGTACTCTCCTAACATAATCTAACTTTATGCTTTCGCCGTAAAACCTTTTTGAAATCGGACAACGTGGTTAGATTAAGGAGATGTTTATCTTTCAAAGGGTGTAAGATAGTTGTATGTTTGAAAAATTTGAATTTTGACATTTATTTGGTTTCAAATTTGCCGCTCTTGAAATGCACCTGCTGTTGATGGAGTGCACCACGGGGGGGACGCTAGCGTCCCACCTAGCCCATAGAGGTTAAACAACGGGGCAGCTATTATTAGCTGGACTCCCGTCCTGAGCCATTGGCTTGAGCTGGAGCGGCTGTTATTTAAGTCCCACCGTGGGACTATGCTGGTGTTGTATACTTCAGTTGTATTGTTGTCACTTGTCCAAGGGCCCAGACAACAGCTAACAATGAAAAGACTGACCACGAAAGCAAAAGAAATGATGCATAGAGTCCGGTCCTGGTCTTTCTATGGCCACTGGGGTCACATATGACGATTCATCGGCTGGTGCATCTTCGTCTGGGTTGTGGGGCACTTTCCTGCAGTGGCTTGCGTGAACCCACGTCAACCGCTCTGCAACCATCAGGAGCACCTGGAATGGACCAGTCCAGCGCTGTTGGTGCCAAGTCTTTCTGCGGAGGTCTTTGTTGATCACTCAATCTCCTGGCTGCAATTTTTGGAGCTGTCCTCCTTTTGGTTCAGGCAAAGCCACTTTTATCCTGGGGAAAATAGACTTCAGAACATTGTTGAGTGCAGCACAGTAGCTTACCATTTGATCCTCGCAACCCGTCAGTGTCAAACTGTTCTGTGGGAACGGGGTGTTTAGGATTCCCATGGGTCTTTCTGTGAGTATTTCATGAGGTGCTAAACCAGGGGGTACGATGCGCACGTCCATGCATGTACATCCGAGCCAGAGGCATTACTGTTACCTATGACAATCCGGTCTCAACCTTCCTCTGCCTACATTGTTAGTCATACAAACCACAACTCCTCCCCCTTTTACACAATGGTCTTGGCCATTCTCATTCCCCCAGGCCATTGGCAGATCAGAAACATCCTGTAGAGAAAACAGGTTTTAAACATAGATGGGTATTGCAACAAAATAGCCTCCAACAAGTTCTCAACCAATTTATCAAATCAAATCTATTTATATAGCCCTTCTTACATCAGCTGATATCTCAAAGTGCTGTACAGAATCCCAGCCTAAAACCCCAAACAGCAAGCAATGCAGGTGTAGAAGCACAGTGGCTAGGAAAAACTCCGTAGAAAGGCCAGAACCTAGGAAGAAACCTAGAGAGGAACCAGGCTATGAGGGGTGGTCAGTCCTCTGCTGGCTGTGCCGGGTGGAGATTATAACAGAACATGGCCAAGATGTTCAAATGTTCATAAATGACCAGCAGGGTCAAATAATAATAATCATAGTAGTTGTCGAGGGTGCAACAAGTCAGCACCTCAGGAGTAAATGTCAGTTGGCTTTTCATAGCCGATCATTCAGAGTATCTCTACCGCTTCTGCTATCTCTAGAGAGTTGAAATCAGCAGGTCTGGGACAGGTAGCACGTCCGGTGAACAGGTCAGAGTTCCATAGCCGCAGGCAGAACAGTTGAAACTGGAGCAGCAGCACGGCCAGGTGGACTGGGGACAGCAAGGAGTCATCATGCCAGGTAGTCCTGAGGCATGGTCCTAGGGCTCAGGTCCTCCGAGAGAGAAAGAGAGAATTAGAGAGAGCATACTTAAATTCACACAGGACACCAGATAAGACAGAAGAAATACTCCAGATATAACAGACTGACCCTAGCCCCTCGACACATAAACTACTGCAGCACAAATACTGGAGGCTGAGACAGGAGGGGTCAGGAGACACTGTGGGCCCCATCCGATGATACCCCCGGACAGGGCCAAACAGGCAGTATATAACCCCACCCACTTTGCCAAAGCACAGCCCCCACACCACTAGAGGGATATCTTCACCCACCAACTTACCAATCCTGAGACAAGGCCAAGTATAGCCCACAAAGATCTCCTCCACGGCACAACCCAAGGGGGGGGCGCCAACCCAGACAGGAAGACCACGTCAGTGACTCAACCCACTCAAGTGACGCACCCCTCCTAGGGACTGCATGGAAGAAAACCAGTAAGCCAGTGACTCAGCCCCTGTAATAGGGATAGAGGCAGAGAATCCCAGTGGAGAGAGGGGAACCGGCCAGGCAGAGACAGCAAGGGCGGTTCGTTGCTCCAGAGCCTTTCCGTTCACCTTCACACTCCTGGGCCAGACTACACTCAATCATAGGACCTACTGAAGAGATGAGTCTTCAGTAAAGACTTAAAGGTTGAGACCGAGTCTGCATCTCTCACATGGGTAGGCAGACCATTCCATAAAAATGAGCTCTATAGGAGAAAGCCCTGCTTCCAGCTGTTTGCTTAGAAATTCTAGGGACAATTAGGAGGCCTGCGTCTTGTGACCATAGCGTACGTGTAGGTATGTAGGGAAGGACCAAATCGGAAAGATAGGTAGGAGCAAGCCATGTAATGCTTTGTAGGTTAGCAGTAAAACATTGAAATCAGCACTTGCCTTAACAGGAAGCCAGTGTAGGGAGGCTAGCACTGGAGTAATATGATAAAAATGTTGGGTTTAGTCAGGATTCTAGCAGCCGTATTCAGCACTAACTGAAGTTTATTTAGTGCTTTATCCGGGTAGCCGGAAAGTAGAGCATTGCAGTAGTCCAACCTAGAAGTAACAAAAGCATGGATTAATTTTTCTGCATCATTTTTGGACAGAACATTTCTGATTTTTGCAATGTTACATAAATGGAAAGAAGCTGTCCTTGAAACAGTCTTGATATGTTCGTCAAAAGAGAGATCAGGGTCCAGAGTAACGCCGAGGTCCTTCACAGTTTTATTTGAGACAACTGTACAACCATCAAGATTAATTGTCAGATTCAACAGAAGATCTCTTTGTTTCTTGGGACCTAGAACAAGCATCTCTGTTTTGTCCGAGTTTAAAAATAGAAAGTTTGCAGCCATCCACTTCTTTATGTCTGAAACGCAGGCTTCCAGCGAGGACAATTTTGGGGCTTCACCATGTTTCATTGAAATGTACAGCTGTGTGTCGTCCGCATAGCAGTGAAATTTAACATTATGTTTTCGAATGACATCCCCAAGAGGTAAAATATATAGTGAAAACAATAGTGGTCCTAAAACGGAACCTTGAGGAACACCGAAATTTACAATTGATTTGTCAGAGGACAAACCATTCACAGAGACAAACTGATATCTTTCCGACAGATAAGATCTAAACCAGGCCAGAACTTGTCCATGTAGACCAATTTGGGTTTCCAATCTCTCCAAAAGAATGTGGTGATCGATGGTATCAAAAGCAGCACTAAGATCTAGGAGCACGAGGACAGATGCAGAGCCTCGGTCTGACGTCATTAAAAGGTCATTTACCACCTTCACAAGTGCAGTCTCAGTGCTATGATGGGGTCTAAAACCAGACTGAAGCGTTTCGTATACATTGTTTGTCTTCAGGAAGGCAGTGAGTTGCTGCGCAACAGCTTTTTCTAACATTTTTGAGAGGAATGGAAGATTCGATATAGGCCGATTTAGTTTTTTATAATTTCTGGGTCAAGATTCAGCTTTTTCAAGAGAGGCTTTATTACTGCCGCTTTTAGTGAGCTTGGTACACATCCGGTGGATAGAGAGCCGTTTATTATGTTCAACATAGGAGGGCCAAGCACAGGAAGCAGCTCTTTCAGTAGTTTAGTTGGAATAGGGTCCAGTATGCAGCTTGAGGGTTTAGAGGCCATGATTATTTTCATCATTGTGTCAAGAGATATAGTACTAAAACACTTTAGTGTCTCCCTTGATCCTAGGTCCTGACAGAGTTGTGCAGACAAAGGACAACTGAGCTTTGGAGGAATAAGCAGATTTAAAGAGGAGTCCGTAATTTGCTTTCTAATGATCATGATCTTTTCCTCAAAGAAGTTCATAAATTTATTACTGCTGAAGTGAAAGCCATCCTCCATTTGCGAATGCTGCTTTTTAGTTAGCTTTGCGACAGTATCAAAAAGAAATTTCGGATTGTTCTTATTTTCCTCAATTAAGTTGGAAAAATAGGATGATCGAGCAGCAGTGAGGGCTCTTCGATACTGCACGGTACTGTCTTTCCAAGCTAGTCGGAAGACTTCCAGTTTGGTGTGGCGCCATTTCCGTTCCAATTTTCTGGAAGCTTGCTTCAGAGCTCGTGTATTTTCTGTATATCAGGGAGCTAGTTTCTTATGACAGATGTTTTTAGGGGTGCAACTGTATCTAGGGTATTGCGCAAGGTTAAATTGAGTTCCTCGGTTAGGTGGTTAACTGATTTTTGTCCTCTGACGTCCTTGGGTAGGCAGAGGGAGTCTGGAAGGGCATCAAGGAATCTTTGGGTTGTCTGAGAATTTATAGCACGACTTTTAATGCTCCTTGGTTGGGGTCTGAGCAGATTATTTGTTGCAATTGCAAACGCAATAAAATGGTGGTCCGATAATCCAGGATTATGAGGAAAAACATTAAGAATCCACAACATTTATTCCATGGGACAAAACTAGGTCCAGAGTATGACTGTGGCAGTGAGTAGGTCCAGAGACATGTTGGACAAAACCCACTGAGTCGATGATGGCTCCGAAAGGCCTTTTGGAGTGGGTCTGTGGACTTTTCCATGTGAATGTTAAAGTCACCAAAAATTTGAATATTATCTGCTATGACTACAAGATCCGATAGGAATTCAGGGAACTCAGTGAGGAACACTGCATATGGCCCAGGAGGCCTGTAAACAGTAGCTGTAAAAAGTGATTGAGTAGGCTGCATAGATTTCATGACTAGAAGCTCAAAAGACGAAAACGTCATTGTTTATGTTAGCAACACCTCCGCCTTTGCCGGATGCACGGGGGGTATGGTCACTGGTGTAACCAGGAGGTGAGGCCTCATTTAACACAGTAAATTCATCAGGCTTAAGCCATGTTTCAGTCAGGCCAATCACATCAAGATTATGATCAGTGATTAGTTCATTGACTATAACTGCCTTGGAAGTGAGGGATCTAACATTAAGTAACCCAATATTGAGATGTGAGGTATCACAATCTCTTTCAATAATGGCAGGAATGGAGGAGGTCTTTATTCCCAGTGAGATTGCTAAGGGCGAACACCGCCATGTTTAGTTTTACCCAACCTAGATCGAGGCACAGACACGTCTCAATGGGGAAAGCTGAGCTGACTACACTGACTGTGCTAGTGGCAGACTCCACTAAACTAGCAGGCTGGCTAACAGCCTGCTGCCTGGCCTGCACCCTATTTCATTATGGAGCTAGAGGAGTTAGAGCCCTGTCTATGTTCGTAGATAAGATGAGAGCACGCCTCCACCCTAGGATGGAGACCGTCACTCCTCAAACAGGCCAGGCTTGGTCCTGTTTGTGGGTGAGTCCCAGAAAGAGGGCCAATTATCTACAAATTCTATCTTTTGGGAGGGGCAGAACACAGTTTTTTTACTGAGGGAGTGGCTTCTGTCTGGCCCACTCTACCATAAAGGTCTGATTGGTGGAGTGCTGCAGAGATGGTTGTCCTTCTGCAAGGTTCTCCCATCTCCTCAGAGGAACAAAGCCTCCTTCACTCACACCGCCAAACATACCCTCCTAAAACTGACTATCCTACCGATCCTCGACTTCGGCGATGTCATTTACAAAATAGCTTCCAACACTACTCAGAAAACTGGATACAGTCTATCACAGTGCCATCCGTTTTGTCACCAAAACCCCATATACCACCCACCACTGCGACCTGTATGCTCTCGTCGGCTGACCCTCGCTACATATTCGTCGCCAGACCCATTTGCTCCAGGTCATCTATAGGTCTTTGCTAGTAAAAGCTCCACCTTATCTCAGCTCACTGGTCACCATAGCAACCCCCACCCATAGCACGCGCTCCAGCAGGTATATCTCACTGGTCATCCCCAAAGCCAACACCTCCTTTGGCCGCCTTTCCTTCCAGTTCTCTGCTGCCAGTGACTGGAACGAATTGCAAAAATTGCTGAAGCTGGAGACTTATATTTCCCTCACTAACTTTAAACATCAGCTATCTGAGCAGCTTACCGATCACTGCAGCTGTACATAGCCCATCTGTAAATAGCCCATCCAACTACCTACCATATCCCCATATTGTTTTTATTTATATTTTTTTCTCCCTTTTGCACACCAGTATTTCTTCTTACACATCATCATCTGCACATCTATCACTCCAGTGTTAATTTGTAAATTGTAATTACTTCACTACTATGGCCTATTTATTGCCTTACCTCCTTACTCCATTTGCACACACTGTATTTAGATTTTTCTATTGTTATTGACTACTTTTGTTTATCCCACGTGTTGTTGTGTTTTTGTCGCACTGCCTTGCTTTATCTTGGCCAGGTCGCAGTTGTAAATGAGAACTTGTTCTCAACTAGCCTACCTGGTTAAATAAAGGTGAAATAAAAAAATTAACCAAAGTGCTTCTTCATTCATTACCCTGGTAAAGACAGTTATGCCGTGCTCCATGTTGGATCCAACATCCCTAACAAATTGATGTTTATAATGTGTTATTGTTTACTTGATTTACAGTAGGGTCTCGTTAGTCCGTTTGGAAACGGAGATACTTAGCTCATAATGTGTAGAGAACTGTTCCTTGGTGGATAGGCTATTGTACAACACACAGAGCTATTTTCCTTTATTCAGGACATTTAGAATGACAACACATTACAGAGTAGCCTAGTGGGATTATTCACAAAATTATCTGGTGATCAGGTTATGAATTGTCATGACAAAGACATTTTAGTTTCCATGTTTCACCTGAAATATTAAATGATTTATAGTTCTAGGTCTATGTTGTTGTTGTTAGGTGAAGTTATGGGTCCTACAGCAGGTCTATGTTGTTGCTAGGTGAAGTTATGGGCCAATTTGTCAGCCGCTTGATATATGATATAGGAGGGAGAGTGGGGTTAAACTCTCGTTGGGGAAAAGGCGACAAAACCAATAGATAACGGATAAGGAAAGCTATATGTAAAAATAGAACATTGATATAATAAAGTATGTTGAACTGATAAACCTGGGAAATACATAGGATACAATAAAAAGCAGTAAACGCATACACATAGTGTGTAGGCAGGAAAAACATACGAATAAAATATAAACTACAGATTTAAATAAAGGTATTTTATTCTAGCTAAGATAAAACACCCAACCGCGATATAAAGTTATAGCATAGCGCAGTAGAAACACTAGTAAAGAATAAAATATAAACTACAGAGAGTAGTTAAATAAAGCCAAGTTATTTTATTCTAAGATAAAACACCCAACCGCGATATAAAGTTATAGCATAGCGCAGTAGAAACACTAGTAAAGAATAAAATATAAACTACAGAGAGTAGTTAAATAAAGCCAAGTTATTTTATTCTAAGATAAAACACCCAACCGCGATATAAAGTTATAGCATAGCGCAGTAGAAACACTAGTAAAGAATAAAATACCATAGAGCTGCTGGTTCCCTAGGGGGCCGCAGCCTAGGGGAAAAAGGATCAGATTACGATAACTAGGAGAGACAGAGAGGAGCTGGAAAAACCCTGAAAAATAGGAACCAGGACTAAGATAGACAGAATAAAATAAACAGACAGAATAATAAAATAGAATAATAAAATAGACAGAATAAAATAGGAACGAAGCAATAAGAAGCAATAAATATAAAAAGAAAATAATAGACATTATAAGGAAAAAAAAAAGGATTGAATAAAGTAAAGCTGAGGTATAGATAACCCTCAAAATGAATAGGACGCCAGTAGAAACCTTGGGGGCCAGACACCCCTTAAGTAAAGATGAAATAAAGAAAACGTCTGAAAAATGGGAAAAAAACGCACCAGAAAATTTAACACTAAGTGGCCTGCAGTGGGGACATTGGATGTCTCTGTGTGTGAGGAAATGGAGATTTTAATAAAGAACTATAAACCAAACGACAAAAGACAGAAAAGAAAGGACAAACGGGAAAGAGAAAATGAAATATTAAAAATGTTTAAAGAAGAAGGAATGGGCCTATTACGAAGCATGAAAACGGCAAGAGAACGAACCCCCACCTCACTCCCATGGACAGATTCCCCCACCTCACTCCCATGGACAGATTCCCCCACCTCACTCCCATGGACAGATTCCCCCACCTCACTCCCATGGACAGATTCCCCCACCTCACTCCCATGGACAGATTCCCCCACCTCACTCCCATGGACAGATTCCCCCACCTCACTCCCATGGACAGATTCCCCCACCTCACTCCCATGGACAGATTCCCCCACCTCACTCCCATGGACAGATTCCCCCACCTCACTCCCATGGACAGATTCCCCCACCTCACTCCCATGGACAGATTCCCCCACCTCACTCCCATGGACAGATTCCCCCACCTCACTCCCATGGACAGATTCCCCCACCTCACTCCCATGGACAGATTCCCCCACCTCACTCCCATGGACAGATTCCCCCACCTTACTCCCATGGACAGATTCCCCCACCTTACTCCCATGGACAGATTCCCCCACCTCACTCCCATGGACAGATTCCCCCACCTTACTCCCATGGACAGATTCCCCCACCTTACTCCCATGGACAGATTCCCCCACCTTACTCCCATGGACAGATTCCCCCACCTTACTCCCATGGACAGATTCCCCCACCTTACTCCCATGGACAGATTCCCATGAGGAAAAGGGAGAACGAACCCCCACCTTACTCCCATGGACAGATTCCCATGAGGAAAAGGGAGAACGAACCCCCACCTTACTCCCATGGACAGATTCCGAAAAGGAAGAGGGAGAACGAACCCCCACCTTACTCCCATGGACAGATTCCCATGAGGAAAAGGGAGAACGAACCCCCACCTTACTCCCATGGACAGATTCCCATGAGGAAGAGGGAGAACGAACCCCCACCTTACTCCCATGGACAGATTCCCATGAGGAAGAGGGAGAACGAACCCCCACCTTACTCCCATGGACAGATTCCCATGAGGAAGAGGGAGAACGAACCCCCACCTTACTCCCATGGACAGATTCCCATGAGGAAGAGGGAGAACGAACCCCCACCTTACTCCCATGGACAGATTCCCATGAGGAAGAGGGAGAACGAACCCCCACCTTTCTCCCATGGACAGATTCCCATGAGGAAGAGGGAGAACGAACCCCCACCTTACTCCCATGGACAGATTCCCATGAGGAAAAGAGAGAACGAACCCCCACCTTACTCCCATGGACAGATTCCCATGAGGAAGAGGGAGAACGAACCCCCACCTTACTCAAATGGACATATTCCCATGACGAAGAGGGAGAACGAACCCCCACCTTACTCCCATGGACAGATTCCCATGAGGAAGAGGGAGAACAAACCCCCACCTTACTCCCATGGACAGATTCCCATGAGGAAGAGGGAGAACGAACCCCCACCTTACTCCCATGGACAGATTCCCATGAGGAAAAGGGAGAACGAACCCCCACCTTACTCCCATGGACAGATTCCCATGAGGAAAAGGGAGAACGAACCCCCACCTTACTCCCATGGACAGATTCCCATGAGGAAGAGGGAGAACGAACCCCCACCTTACTCCCATGGACAGATTCCCATGAGGAAGAGGGAGAACGAACCCCCACCTTACTCCCATGGACAGATTCCCATGAGGAAAAGGGAGAACGAACCCCCACCTTACTCCCATGGACAGATTCCCATGAGGAAAAAGGAGAACGAACCCCCACCTTACTCCCATGGACAGATTCCCATGAGGAAAAGGGAGAACGAACCCCCACCTTACTCCCATGGACAGATTCCCATGAGGAAGAGGGAGAACGAACCCCCACCTTACTCCCATGGACAGATTCCCATGAGGAAAAGGGAGAACGAACCCCCACCTTACTCCCATGGACAGATTCCCATGAGGAAGAGGGAGAACGAACCCCCACCTTACTCCCATGGACAGATTCCCATGAGGAAAAGGGAGAACGAACCCCCACCTTACTCCCATGGACAGATTCCCATGAGGAAGAGGGAGAACGAACCCCCACCTTACTCAAATGGACAGATTCCCATGACGAAGAGAGAGAACGAACCCCCACCTTACTCCCATGGACAGATTCCCATGAGGAAAAGGGAGAACGAACCCCCACCTTACTCCCATGGACAGATTCCCATGTGGAATAGGGAGAACGAACCCCCACCTTACTCCCATGGACAGATTCCCATGAGGAAGAGGGAGAACGAACCCCCACCTTACTCCCATGGACAGATTCCCATGAGGAAAAGGGAGAACGAATCCCCACCTTACTCCCATGGACAGATTCTCATTAGGAAAAGGGAGAACGAACCCCCACCTTACTCCCATGGACAGATTCCCATGAGGAAAAGGGAGAACAAACCCCCACCTTACTCCCATGGACAGATTCCCCCACCTTACTCCCATGGACAGATTCCCATGAGGAAGAGGGAGAACGAACCCCCACCTTACTCCCATGGACAGATTCCCCCACCTTACTCCCATGGACAGATTCCCCCACCTTACTCCCATGGACAGATTCCCATGAGGAAGAGGGAGAACGAACCCCCACCTTACGCCCATGGACAGATTCCCATGAGGAAGAGGGAGAACGAACCCCTACCTTACTCCCATGGACAGATTCCCATGAGGAAAAGGGAGAACGAACCCCCACCTTACTCCCATGGACAGATTCCCATGAGGAAAAGGGAGAACGAACCCCCACCTTACTCCCATGGACAGATTCCCATGAGGAAGAGGGAGAACGAACCCCCACCTTACTCAAATGGACAGATTCCCATGACGAAGAGAGAGAACGAACCCCCACCTTACTCCCATGGACAGATTCCCATGAGGAAAAGGGAGAACGAACCCCCACCTTACTCCCATGGACAGATTCCCATGAGGAAAAGGGAGAACGAACCCCCACCTTACTCCCATGGACAGATTCCCATGAGGAAAAGGGAGAACGAACCCCCACCTTACTCCCATGGACAGATTCCCATGAGGAAGAGGGAGAACGAACCCCCACCTTACTCCCATGGACAGATTCCCATGAGGAAAAGGGAGAACGAACCCCCACCTTACTCCCATGGACAGATTCCCATGAGGAAAAGGGAGAACGAACCCCCACCTTACTCCCATGGACAGATTCCCATGAGGAAAAGGGAGAACGAACCCCCACCTTACTCCCATGGACAGATTCCCCCACCTTACTCCCATGGACAGATTCCCATGAGGAAGAGGGAGAACGAACCCCCACCTTACGCCCATGGACAGATTCCCATGAGGAAGAGGGAGAACGAACCCCTACCTTACTCCCATGGACAGATTCCCATGAGGAAAAGGGAGAACGAACCCCCACCTTACTCCCATGGACAGATTCCCCCACCTTACTCCCATGGACAGATTCCCCCACCTTACTCCCATGGACAGATTCCCCCACCTTACTCCCATGGACAGATTCCCATGAGGAAGAGGGAGAACGAACCCCCACCTTACTCCCATGGACAGATTCCCATGAGGAAGAGGGAGAACGAACCCCCACCTTACTCCCATGGACAGATTCCCCCACCTTACTCCCATGGACAGATTCCCATGAGGAAGAGGGAGAACGAACCCCCACCTTACTCCCATGGACAGATTCCCATGAGGAAGAGGGAGAACGAACCCCCACCTTACTCCCATGGACAGATTCCCATGAGGAAGAGGGAGAACGAACCCCCACCTTACTCCCATGGACAGATTCCCATGAGGAAAAGGGAGAACGAACCCCCACCTTACTCCCATGGACAGATTCCCATGAGGAAAAGGGAGAACGAACCCCCACCTTACTCCCATGGACAGATTCCCATGAGGAAGAGGGAGAACAAACCCCCACCTTACTCCCATGGACAGATTCCCATGAGGAAAAGGGAGAACGAACCCCCACCTTACTCCCATGGACAGATTCCCATGAGGAAGAGGGAGAACGAACCCCCACCTTACTCCCATGGACAGATTCCCATGACGAAAAGGGAGAACGAACCCCCACCTTACTCCCATGGACAGATTCCCATGAGGAAAAGGGAGAACGAACCCCCACCTTACTCCCATGGACAGATTCCCATGAGGAAGAGGGAGAACGAACCCCCACCTTACTCCCATGGACAGATTCCCATGAGGAAGAGGGAGAACGAACCCCCACCTTACTCCCATGGACAGATTCCCATGAGGAAGAGGGAGAACGAACCCCCAACTTACTCCCATGGACAGATTCCCATGAGGAAGAGGGAGAACGAACCCCCACCTTACTCCCATGGACAGATTCCCATGAGGAAGAGGGAGAACGAACCCCCACCTTTCTCCCATGGACAGATTCCCATGAGGAAGAGGGAGAACGAACCCCCACCTTACTCCCATGGACAGATTCCCATGAGGAAAAGGGAGAACGAACCCCCACCTTACTCCCATGGACAGATTCCCATGAGGAAGAGGGAGAACGAACCCCCACCTTACTCAAATGGACAGATTCCCATGACGAAGAGGGAGAACGAACCCCCACCTTACTCCCATGGACAGATTCCCATGAGGAAGAGGGAGAACAAACCCCTACCTTACTCCCATGGACAGATTCCCATGAGGAAGAGGGAGAACGAACCCCCACCTTACTCCCATGGACAGATTCCCATGAGGAAAAGGGAGAACGAACCCCCACCTTACTCCCATGGACAGATTCCCATGAGGAAAAGGGAGAACGAACCCCCACCTTACTCCCATGGACAGATTCCCATGAGGAAAATGGAGAACGAACCCCCACCTTACTCCCATGGACAGATTCCCATGAGGAAAAGGGAGAACGAACCCCCACCTTACTCCCATGGACAGATTCCCATGAGGAAGAGGGAGAACGAACCCCGACCTTACTCCCATGGACAGATTCCCATGAGGAAAAGGGAGAACGAACCCCCACCTTACTCCCATGGACAGATTCCCATGAGGAAAAGGGAGAACGAACCCCCACCTTACTCCCATGGACAGATTCCCATGAGGAAGAGGGAGAACGAACCCCCACCTTACTCCCATGGACAGATTCCCATGAGGAAAAGGGAGAACGAACCCCCACCTTACTCCCATGGACAGATTCCCATGAGGAAGAGGGAGAACGAACCCCCACCTTACTCAAATGGACAGATTCCCATGACGAAGAGAGAGAACGAACCCCCACCTTACTCCCATGGACAGATTCCCATGAGGAAAAGGGAGAACGAACCCCCACCTTACTCCCATGGACAGATTCCCATGTGGAATAGGGAGAACGAACCCCCACCTTACTCCCATGGACAGATTCCCATGAGGAAGAGGGAGAACGAACCCCCACCTTACTCCCATGGACAGATTCCCATGAGGAAAAGGGAGAACGAACCCCCACCTTACTCCCATGGACAGATTCCCATGAGGAAAAAGGAGAACGAACCCCCACCTTACTCCCATGGACAGATTCCCATGAGGAAGAGGGAGAACGAACCCCCACCTTACTCCCATGGACAGATTCCCATGAGGAAGAGGGAGAACGAACCCCCACCTTACTCCCATGGACAGATTCCCATGAGGAAGAGGGAGAACGAACCCCCACCTTACTCCCATGGACAGATTCCCATGAGGAAGAGGGAGAACGAACCCCCACCTTACTCCCATGGACAGATTCCCATGAGGAAAAGGGAGAACGAACCCCCACCTTACTCCCATGGACAGATTCCCCCACCTTACTCCCATGGACAGATTCCCATGAGGAAGAGGGAGAACGAACCCCCACCTTACGCCCATGGACAGATTCCCATGAGGAAGAGGGAGAACGAACCCCTACCTTACTCCCATGGACAGATTCCCCCACCTTACTCCCATGGACAGATTCCCATGAGGAAAAGGGAGAACGAACCCCCACCTTACTCCCATGGACAGATTCCCCCACCTTACTCCCATGGACAGATTCCCATGAGGAAAAGGGAGAACGAACCCCCACCTTACTCCCATGGACAGATTCCCATGAGGAAAAGGGAGAACGAACCCCCACCTTACTCCCATGGACAGATTCCCCCACCTTACTCCCATGGACAGATTCCCATGAGGAAGAGGGAGAACGAACCCCCACCTTACGCCCATGGACAGATTCCCATGA
Source organism: Salmo salar (assembly GCF_965601325.2). Taxonomy (NCBI): domain Eukaryota; kingdom Metazoa; phylum Chordata; class Actinopteri; order Salmoniformes; family Salmonidae; genus Salmo; species Salmo salar. Next base: position 459,404 of record NW_027675424.1, read on the forward strand.
GGAAGAGGGAGAACGAACCCCTACCTTACTCCCATGGACAGATTCCCATGAGGAAAAGGGAGAACGAACCCCCACCTTACTCCCATGGACAGATTCCCATGAGGAAAAGGGAGAACGAACCCCCACCTTACTCCCATGGACAGATTCCCATGAGGAAGAGGGAGAACGAACCCCCACCTTACTCAAATGGACAGATTCCCATGACGAAGAGAGAGAACGAACCCCCACCTTACTCCCATGGACAGATTCCCATGAGGAAAAGGGAGAACGAACCCCCACCTTACTCCCATGGACAGATTCCCATGTGGAATAGGGAGAACGAACCCCCACCTTACTCCCATGGACAGATTCCCATGAGGAAGAGGGAGAACGAACCCCCACCTTACTCCCATGGACAGATTCCCATGAGGAAAAGGGAGAACGAACCCCCACCTTACTCCCATGGACAGATTCCCATGAGGAAAAGGGAGAACGAACCCCCACCTTACTCCCATGGACAGATTCCCATGAGGAAGAGGGAGAACGAACCCCCACCTTACTCCCATGGACAGATTCCCATGAGGAAAAGGGAGAACGAACCCCCACCTTACTCCCATGGACAGATTCCCATGAGGAAAAGGGAGAATGAACCCCCACCTTACTCCCATGGACAGATTCCCATGAGGAAAAGGGAGAACGAACCCCCACCTTACTCCCATGGACAGATTCCCCCACCTTACTCCCATGGACAGATTCCCATGAGGAAGAGGGAGAACGAACCCCCACCTTACGCCCATGGACAGATTCCCATGAGGAAGAGGGAGAACGAACCCCTACCTTACTCCCATGGACAGATTCCCATGAGGAAAAGGGAGAACGAACCCCCACCTTACTCCCATGGACAGATTCCCCCACCTTACTCCCATGGACAGATTCCCCCACCTTACTCCCATGGAGAGATTCCCCCACCTTACTCCCATGGACAGATTCCCCCACCTTACTCCCATGGACAGATTCCCATGAGGAAGAGGGAGAACGAACCCCCACCTTACTCCCATGGACAGATTCCCATGAGGAAGAGGGAGAACGAACCCCCACCTTACTCCCATGGACAGATTCCCCCACCTTACTCCCATGGACAGATTCCCATGAGGAAGAGGGAGAACGAACCCCCACCTTACTCCCATGGACAGATTCCCATGAGGAAGAGGGAGAACGAACCCCCACCTTACTCCCATGGACAGATTCCCATGAGGAAGAGGGAGAACGAACCCCCACCTTACTCCCATGGACAGATTCCCATGAGGAAAAGGGAGAACGAACCCCCACCTTACTCCCATGGACAGATTCCCATGAGGAAGAGGGAGAACGAACCCCCACCTTACTCCCATGGACAGATTCCCATGAGGAAGAGGGAGAACGAACCCCCACCTTACTCTCATGGACAGATTCCCCCACCTTACTCCCATGGACAGATTCCCATGAGGAAGAGGGAGAACGAACCCCCACCTTACTCCCATGGACAGATTCCCCCACCTTACTCCCATGGACAGATTCCCATGAGGAAGAGGGAGAACAAACCCCCACCTTACTCCCATGGACAGATTCCCATGAGGAAGAGGGAGAACAAACCCCCACCTTACTCCCATGGACAGATTCCCATGAGGAAAAGGGAGAACGAACCCCCACCTTACTCCCATGGACAGATTCCCATGAGGAAAAGGGAGAACGAACCCCCACCTTACTCCCATGGACAGATTCCCATGAGGAAAAGGGAGAACGAACCCCCACCTTACTCCCATGGACAGATTCCCATGAGGAAAAGGGAGAACGAACCCCCACCTTACTCCCATGGACAGATTCCCATGAGGAAAAGGGAGAACGAACCCCCACCTTACTCCCATGGACAGATTACCATGAGGAAGAGGGAGAACGAACCCCCACCTTACTCCCATGGACAGATTCCCATGAGGAAGAGGGAGAACGAACCCCCACCTTACTCCCATGGACAGATTCCCATGAGGAAAAGGGAGAACGAACCCCCACCTTACTCCCATGGACAGATTCCCATGAGGAAGAGGGAGAACGAACCCCCACCTTACTCCCATGGACAGATTCCCATGAGGAAAAGGGAGAACGAACCCCCACCTTACTTCCATGGACAGATTCCCATGAGGAAGAGGGAGAACGAACCCCCACCTTACTCCCATGGACAGATTCCCATGAGGAAAAGGGAGAACGAACCCCCACCTTACTCCCATGGACAGATTCCCATGAGGAAAAGGGAGAACGAACCCCCACCTTACTCCCATGGACAGATTCCCATGAGGAAAAGGGAGAACGAACCCCCACCTTACTCCCATGGACAGATTCCCATGAGGAAGAGGGAGAACGAACCCCCACCTTACTCCCATGGACAGATTCCCATGAGGAAAAGGGAGAACGAACCCCCACCTTACTCCCATGGACAGATTCCCATGAGGAAAAGGGAGAACGAACCCCCACCTTACTCCCATGGACAGATTCCCATGAGGAAGAGGGAGAACGAACCCCCACCTTACTCCCATGGACAGATTCCCATGAGGAAGAGGGAGAACGAACCCCCACCTTACTCCCATGGACAGATTCCCATGAGGAAAAGGGAGAACGAACCCCCACCTTACTCCCATGGACAGATTCCCATGAGGAAGAGGGAGAACGAACCCCCACCTTACTCCCATGGACAGATTCCCATGAGGAAGAGGGAGAACGAACCCCCACCTTACTCCCATGGACAGATTCCCATGAGGAAAAGGGAGAACGAACCCCCACCTTACTCCCATGGACAGATTCCCATGAGGAAAAGGGAGAACGAACCCCCACCTTACTCCCATGGACAGATTCCCATGAGGAAAAGGGAGAACGAACCCCCACCTTACTCCCATGGACAGATTCCCATGAGGAAGAGGGAGAACGAACCCCCACCTTACTCCCATGGACAGATTCCCATGAGGAAGAGGGAGAACGAACCCCCACCTTACTCCCATGGACAGATTCCCATGAGGAAAAGGGAGAACGAATCCCCACCTTACTCCCATGGACAGATTCCCATGAGGAAGAGGGAGAACAAACCCCCACCTTACTCCCATGGACAGATTCCCAAAAGGAAGAGGGAGAACGAACCCCCACCTTACTCCCATGGACAGATTCCCATGAGGAAAAGGGAGAACGAACCCCCACCTTACTCCCATGGACAGATTCCCATGTGGAAGAGGGAGAACGAACCCCCACCTTACTCCCATGGACAGATTCCCATGAGGAAGAGGGAGAACGAACCCCCACCTTACTCCCATGGACAGATTCCCATGAGGAAGAGGGAGAACGAACCCCCACCTTACTCCCATGGACAGATTCCCATGAGGAAAAGGGAGAACGAACCCCCACCTTACTCCCATGGACAGATTCCCATGAGGAAAAGGGAGAACGAACCCCCACCTTACTCCCATGGACAGATTCCCATGAGGAAGAGGGAGAACGAACCCCCACCTTACTCCCATGGACAGATTCCCATGAGGAAAAGGGAGAACGAACCCCCACCTTACTCCCATGGACAGATTCCCATGAGGAAAAGGGAGAACGAACCCCCACCTTACTCCCATGGACAGATTCCCATGAGGAAAAGGGAGAACGAACCCCCACCTTACTCCCATGGACAGATTCCCATGAGGAAAAGGGAGAACGAACCCCCACCTTACTCCCATGGACAGATTCCCATGAGGAAGAGGGAGAACGAACCTCCACCTTACTCCCATGGACAGATTCCCATGAGGAAGAGGGAGAACGAACCCCCACCTTACTCCCATGGACAGATTCCCATGAGGAAGAGGGAGAACGAACCCCCACCTTACTCCCATGGACAGATTCCCATGAGGAAGAGGGAGAACGAACCCCCACCTTACTCCCATGGACAGATTCCCATGAGGAAGAGGGAGAACGAACCCCCACCTTTCTCCCATGGACAGATTCCCATGAGGAAGAGGGAGAACGAACCCCCACCTTACTCCCATGGACAGATTCCCATGAGGAAGAGGGAGAACGAACCCCCACCTTACTCCCATGGACAGATTCCCATGAGGAAAAGGGAGAACGAACCCCCACCTTACTCCCATGGACAGATTCCCATGAGGAAAAGGGAGAACGAACCCCCACCTTACTCCCATGGACAGATTCCCATGAGGAAAAGGGAGAACGAACCCCCACCTTACTCCCATGGACAGATTCCCATGAGGAAGAGGGAGAACAAACCCCCACCTTACTCCCATGGACAGATTCCCATGAGGAAGAGGGAGAACAAACCCCCACCTTACTCCCATGGACAGATTCCCATGAGGAAGAGGGAGAACGAACCCCCACCTTACTCCCATGGACAGATTCCCATGAGGAAGAGGGAGAACGAACCCCCACCTTACTCCCATGGACTGATTCCCATGAGGAAGAGGGAGAACGAACCCCCACCTTACTCCCATGGACAGATTCCCATGATGAAGAGGGAGAACGAACCCCCACCTTACTCCCATGGACAGATTCCCATGAGGAAAAGGGAGAACGAACCCCCACCTTACTCCCATGGACAGATTCCCATGAGGAAAAGGGAGAACGAACCCCCACCTTACTCCCATGGACAGATTATCATGATGAAAAGGGAGAACGAACCCCCACCTTACTCCCATGGACAGATTCCCATGAGGAAAAGGGAGAACGAACCCCCACCTTACTCCCATGGACAGATTCCCATGAGGAAGAGGGAGAACGAACCCCCACCTTACTCCCATGGACAGATTCCCATGAGGAAAAGGGAGAACGAACCCCCACCTTACTCCCATGGACAGATTCCCATGAGGAAAAGGGAGAACGAACCCCCACCTTACTCCCATGGACAGATTCCCATGAGGAAGAGGGAGAACGAACCCCCACCTTACTCCCATGGACAGATTCCCATGAGGAAAAGGGAGAACGAACCCCCACCTTACTCCCATGGACAGATTCCCATGAGGAAAAGGGAGAACGAACCCCCACCTTACTCCCATGGACAGATTCCCATGAGGAAAAGGGAGAACGAACCCCCACCTTACTCCCATGGACAGATTCCCATGAGGAAGAGGGAGAACGAACCCCCACCTTACTCCCATGGACAGATTCCCATGAGGAAAAGGGAGAACGAACCCCCACCTGTGATCTGTTTCTGTGGGCTCATATCTCAGGCTCTCCTGTAGGTTGCGAGCTATCGCCTCATCTTGTCTTTCTTGCTCTTGTACATATTCTTCCTGTGCTCGTTCATACTCCTCTTGTATCTGTTGTGTTAATAGTTTACTTCTTCTTTCTAGTTGATTTATACCAAGTCTACCACTTTCTTCCTCTTCTTCAGATTCTTCACCAAGACTGTCCCCTATTTGAGATATGAGCCCACAGAAACAGATCGCAGAGTACTCAGAGAAGGGGCAAAGAAGAAAGCAGGACACTATAGTCCCGAATAAACAATGTCCAATCCTGATTAAAGGAAATCAAGAACACTACATACCATGGGCTACGCAGGACCTGGAAGGGTTGGTTGCCCGGTTGCCGGACCTCCATGAGGGAGCTGGAAAGTGGATCAGGACCTTTGAATAATTTACAATGGGGAAATTGCTGGCGGTGGGCGACATAAGGGCATTGTTGGCATGGGTAACGAGCGTGCAGAGAATGGGAGAAATCATGCAGGAGGGAGGAATCAACGGCACAGAGTGGGAAGTGAACGAACCCCCATGGTAACTGGAAACAAGCTGAACAAGGAAAGGAAATCCAGAGAAGGTTGGCCCAGTTGCAGCTGGAAGAACTGACCAAGGGAAAGAAGAAAGTCCAGGCCTCGGTAACCACTCCTGTGCCCGAGATTGGAACAATGGCTGCTGTTTCCCCAGGAGGGACGCAACCGTCAACCCCCGGGCGGGCCCAAGTGCCTGCCCCATTGCCAGTAGCAAATGTGTATGCACAGCCCCAGAATTGGAATGGTGGGAATAGACAACAGAAAAACATGGTGGATCAAGGGAGAGGGCCCAGGAACCCGCGGGGGTCGCCTGGTGTGTGTTGGGGTTGCTACCAACCAGGACACACCAGACGTGAATGTCCCACAAACCCATGGCAGGATCGGACTGGGGATAACACCTACAATAGGCGTCCACCAACAAACAACAGCTCCGGTGGCTGGCGGCCACCTGCTGGTGGAAACCATAATGGCTGGGGCCCTACTGGGGGATGGCAGGGCAGCCAAAACCCACCCCCGGGCCCTGTGAACCCATGGTCAGGACCCAATCAGACGTACTAGGGGTGCCCAGAGAATCCTAAAGGGGAGGGTCAGTTCCCAATTCTAACCACAAGAGCTGACCAAGAACCTGTGTTGCAGGTTCAAATAGAGAATAAAGACATACCCATGATGATATATACTGGAGCCACTTACACATGTGTGAGTTCAAATTATGCCTCTCATCTCCCCATGTCTGGTAAATATGCCAAAACAATAGGATTCTCGGGAAATACGCAGCTAATTCCAATGACCGCTCCAGTTCATCTTACTGCCAATGGTAAATCAGCCACAATCCCAATACTGGTATCAGATCAAACACCAGTTAATCTTTTAGGAAGAGATGCCCTATGCAAAATGGGTATACAAATTAAATGTTCCCCCGACGGGGTGATAATAGAAAAAATAGGACTACAATTACCAGTGGTAAGCACAGGAGTCATGGCCAACGTATATTGGTTAGGAGGAATTGAGACAGATGTAGACAGAACAGCGAGGAGATGGGGTAAATTTATTCAGGCCCAAATACCTAAAGCCGTTAGAGCAAAAGCTGAATATCACTGCACAATGCAATTTGACCCTCATCAGGACCCATTATTAGAACAGCTCTGGGTTATGGGGGCAAATGGTAGGAAAGCACCAATTATGTCCCAATATATAATCATTGGAGAACAGGGAGCAGCCATGGATGTGATGGACGAAGATGGATCTGAATTTGTACAAAAATGGTTCAATGTTTCTGACTCTATCCCTCACATCACATTGCTGGTGAATCAAGGTTTCACATCAAAAGATCTAGGACCCATGATGAGGAAAGCTAAAAAGACAATATGGGACAAAACAGACAATCCATTGATCTTCCATTCCGAAGATAAAGCATTTATCAAGATAGTAACCACTACAATGATGATTGGCGATTCTAGGGAGATAGAGGTCAGTGCAGGCCAACAAGTAGTGTTAGGTGAAGGGATAGGGCTACTTAGGGAGCTTAGAGAAGAAATGGAAAAAAACCATACCATCAGAAGTATGGTCACAACATGACACCGACGTGGGGCTTGTCAAATCAGCAAGTCCGATCAACATAAAAGTAAAACCAGACGCCAAACTCCCCTGGAAAGCCCAGTATCCTATGAAGCCTGAAGCTGAAGAAGGAATAAATTCAACAATTGAAGGATTGATCAAGACAGGAGTATTGATTGAGATGCCAAGTGTTTGCAATACACCTTTGCTACCTGTGCTTAAAGCCGATGGTAAAAAATGGAGATTGGTACATGACTTAAGGGCTATTAATGATATAGCACAAGATTGTCCAGCGGAAGTTCCCAATCCTCACACGCTGTTGACTAACGTTCCCCCAGATGCCAAATACTTCACCGTGATTGATCTATGTGGAGCATTTTTTAGTGTCCCCCTGGCGGAGGAATGTAGGTACTTGTTTGCATTTAGGTACAGAGGAAAAACTCTGTCTTACTCTCGTCTCCCCCAAGGATTTAAAAATAGCCCGCACTTGTTCAATCAAATATTGAGAGCAGATCTAGAAGAATTAATGCTTGACGGCACTCTGATCCAATATGTAGATGACCTGTTAATCTGTGCCTCCACAGTAGAACAGTGCCACTCAGACTCACTAAAAGTACTGCAGCGGTTAGCAGACGGAGGACACAAGGTCTCTAAAACAAAATGACAGTACTGTCAACCCCAGGTTGAGTACTTAGGCAGAACAATAGCCCATGGAACCAAAGCCATAGCTCCAGGACAGCTAGAGGGAATTAGCAAAGCACCATTACCACAAACGGTAGCGCAAATGATGACCTTTTTAGGAATGACAGGACTTAACCTGACTGGACAAAGGAGTATGTAGTCAAGACAGCTCCTCTGAGAGAAATAATGAAGGAAGCAGGACAGCTTAATCTAAGAGCACCGCTGGAGTGGAACGCGGATGCTGTAGTTGCGTTTGAAACACTTAAAAAAGAGATGCAGACAGCACCGGCCCTAGCGGCCCCCGACTACACTAAACCATTTTTGTTATACGTAGCAAATAGGTGTGACAACTGTGCGGCTGCTATTCTCATGCAGGAAACATGTAGTGGTAGGAAGAAACAGCCTATTGCGTGCTACAGTACTAAATTAGATCCAGTAGCCCAAGGCTACCCACCCTGTTATCAGGGATTGGCAGCCTTGCATTAAAGATTTGCCTATCCACAGGGCTTAACTGGGTAGATGCTTTGCCGCTTGCACTAATGAGCAGTCGCATGGAAACTAACAGAAACACGCACTTGTCACCGCATGAAATGCTTACGGGTCGACCCATGCCTGTGCCATCACTAGGGGGACTGTACAAAGGTCCCTCTTTAGACATACTAGAAACAGAACTAAAATCATATGTAAAGCACCTAACCAAGATACATGAAGTTATATATTCACAGGAGAAAAAGAAGGAACCGGAGTAGAGACCAGAGGGGCCACGCCAGGTAATACCAGGGGACCTGGTCTACATTCGGGTGTTCCGGAGAAAGTGGGATCAACCAAGGAGAGAAGGACCCTACGAGGTGGCCGAAGCAACATCAACAGCCGTCCAGGTGAAAGGAAGCAAGACTTGGTATCATCTCAACCACTGCACCAGAGTCCCAACAGAAAGGAAGAAACAACCGGATAGAAAAGAGGATGCTGATACACCAAACGGGGACGCGACAGGAGAAGAAGCAGCGGAAGAAATTGTGGCTCCAAAAGGAAGCCAGGAAGCTAACAGGCCAAGTGGAAGCCAAGAAACAACTGATACACCACCAACTGCTCTCAGAAGAAGTAAACGAAGAAACAGGGCGGGAGAAGAAACCTGCCAACCAACAATATTCAAACCTGTGGGACCAGAGACTCCAAGGGGAGGGGGGGAACGATATGCCTGATACTCCTGGTGATATGCCTGCTGTGGCAGATATCTATGGCGAAAGCCCAATACAATGGGACCCAGAAGTACACCCCAGAGAATGGGAACAATTCTTCCCTGGAATTAATGACTACCCAGATGGGGAGCCAGGTGGGTCAGAGGAGGGAGATCCACAAGCTAAAGAAGGAAATACCCCTACAGGAGCCACTGAAGAAGGAAATATCCCAACAGAAGCTACTGAAGGAGAGACGAGCCCAACAGGAGCTGCCGAAGGAGAAACTACTCAAACAGCAGGAGGAGAAACTTCCCAATGGAGAAAAGAGGGAGACGTTCCACGGGCCAAAGGGCAAGGGACTTTTCCCACAATTGACTTCTCGACACTCACCCGGTCCCCTTGATGAACAATTGAATAGGAAAAAAAGAGAGGAACCTGCCGAACAACCGGGTAGGACAAACAAGGTTAGCATTCCAGTCCCACCTCAGATCATAACGGAAACAGGAGAACAAAGATCGGTCACGATATACAGGGTAAAACCCCTACCTGATGTCGCGTACTGTGGATGGACTCATCATCAGACGAAGGGAGAAGTGATTTGGGATCCGAAAGGATGTGACTTAACAATAACCAAAGAAGAAAATGAATGGGTGCTCAGCATAAATAACATTGAACCCGTTGAAGGAGAAGAATTTATAGTTGAACTGGCACGTACAGGACTGACTGAAGGGAGCAGTTCAACCACCATGAAAATCGAATTCACACCGGCACCCAATCTAGAGGTGCTTACAACGACTAGAACCACGACGACTGTGGCAGCTGCTGTACACACCACAGTGGTCACCACCAGAGTACCAACTACTACTCTGGGTGAAAAATCCACTATACCTACAACAAAACCAAAAGCATCAGAAACAGCAGGGTTCTTTACTGACATTTGGAACTTGTTGACAAAACCCAACAGTCCACCTCAAGAGAACGACGCGGATGAAACAGCAAATATGTTAGAACCAGAACCGCTCAAGGACAAAACATTGGAAGAAGCAGTAAAGAATGATTAGTATAAATGGGCTAGGTATACGGCGGACAGACATTGAATGGACGATTGTATCTTGTGCAGCAAATCACCCTTGTCTGAAGTGTTAATAGTACCTGAACCTGCATCATTTGACAGTTGTGCTAATTGGAAAAATGCTAATTGTAAACCGGGAAAGTACCATATTCCTTTGTGACATTGAATGCAGAATGGCCTTGGGTAGTACTAGGGGTAAAACTATGTTAAATTAGACTGTACTGGCTAATAAGGAATGTGCTGCATACAACATTAAAACTGATTTAACTAGACCTCACATAGAAAAAAGTACTGTGGTTAAGGGAAAATATTAATGTTTCTATAACTATGGTATTGGTGGGATTAACGTAGGAAACACAACTGTTAAATGTGACACTATCTGGGTGTTAGAGATTGCGGGGATTAGCAAATTTGATGAGAAAGGATTAATTACCAATAGGAGGGGTTCATGTGGCCACATCACTCAGGTTGCACCATCTCTTACTATGTTAAAGAACCAAGATAGAGGTATTGCTGATAGCTTTTGGATGTGTGGGAAAAACAAACTTCTGAATGTTCTTCCTGAAGAATGGACTGGATTATGTGCTTTAGTCAGAGCAGTCCAACAGGTTACCGTCATCAAAACACCACAGGAGGAACATGTTAAAACTAGAACTAGGAGGGAGTACGAACCAGATCCTAGAGTGTACCTTGATTCAATTGGACAACCCAGAGGTGTGCCCAACGAGTTTAAGGCCAGAGATGAGATTAAATCTGGATTTGAATCTATATTTTTGTGGGTAACACCCAATAAGAACTTAGAGTGGATTAATTATATATACTATAACCAACAAAGATGTATTAATTATACTGACTCTGCCTTGACAGCCTTAGGAGAACAGGTAAAGGCCACAAGCCAGATGACATGGCAGAATAGGGAAGCTCTCAACTGGCTTTTGGCAGAGAAAGGGGGAGTTTGTGTAATGTATGGAGATGCTTGTTGTACTTTTATTCCCAACAACACTGCACCTAATGGAACATTTTCCCTAGCTATGAATAAACTTAAAGGCTTAAGAGCAGAAGTAAAGGTGAATGCGGGGTTTGATTCTCATGTCTGGGATTGGTTGGACCTGGCTTTGGGAAAATGGGGTGCTATGTTTACTAGGCTGGCCATTATGATGGGTGGAGGTCTAGTAGCATTGGGCATTGTATTTTGCTGTGTGGTGCCTTTGGTTAAATCACTTGTGGTCAAAACCACTGTTAAAAACAGATGGCAGTACATGGAGCAGACCCTAGACATAAGAGGGGGGTCAAGAAAGAAGTTTAAGGAACATATACTGGATCCACCTCTCATAATCAATCCTGTCCCTGGTAACCCTGGACATTATACGGACAAGTATGGAAAACCTTGCAATGCTGTTGGAGGACCCCTTGATTGACCTTTTGGTAATCCTAACTGTCGTCATGGGGTAATTCTTGGGGGAGGTTATGAGTGCCATGATTGGCGTCCTGGTGGGTTTCCTGTGTATGCCAAAGACCCTGATTCAGATGAGATAGTGCTTGTCCATGTACACAAAAAATGTCTGCAACCCAGGCGTTGCAAGTGGTGCTCCCAAGAGGACAATGATGGACATTACCATCATCCTGAACCCTTATTATGTGCAATGTGTCAAAGAGAGGATTGCCCTATATGTGGAAATAAGGAATGTGCCCCTATGATGTAAATTCTGGTATGACTTTGAACAAACCTTAAGTGTATGTCGTATTTTATGTTTGTTTTATGGTTTTCATACATATATAAATGTATGCATTTTCTTTTAAATTTAAGCCAGTTTTGCCTTCCTAAAATGAGGATCATTTATTACACGCTAGGTAACAGAAGGTATTCCGGTTACAAGTGTCTACGGACCATGCCCTTAATCTTCTAGCAGTAATGAGTGATGTATGCTTAATTTCTGTTAGAAAGGGGTCCGCGAGGAAGAATCGTGTCAATTTGGAATGTTGTCTGTAACTTTTATTTTTGCTCACTCAGGCCTTGTTCAGATTCATAGTAAGAATATTAACTTTAATTAGGTCTATTATGTTTATTATTCTTTTAAATTCTTGTTATATTCTATACTCTACATAACTGAGATAACCTCAGACAAGGCTATGTACTACGTGCTCATGCTTCTTCATAGTATACTAATTTGTTATGTGTATCCTCATTTACTATTTTAAGCCTGACTGGATCTTTTACTCCTACCCATGTTTGAGATGTTTGGTCCAGTATATGATTATGTTTTATCTGTTCACATTTCGTTCAACACACTTACTATTCTATGTATCTATTATTTTGCTTCCATCCTTATTGTCTCTAGTTTAATCAGGTTTGATGTGGGACTAATTAGTCCCAGAGGAGGGATTTATGTGGGAGACTGCTGAGGGAAAGAAATATAAATACATTAGCTAGCGAAAGAGGAGACTGGCAGCTGGCCCTGAGTGGAGATAACAGGTGGCCATACATCCCCAAGTAGGAACCACGCAACGGCCAGGCAAGCTGAATGTATGGCCATGACTAAATATATGCCAAGCGTAAGCATGCAAAGCATGCCTTATTTTCATATCCATATGAGGAGAATCTAGCCACCAAAATGTTAGAGCTAAAAGCAGATGAGGGCGTTATCCAGCCACTACTATGTTAGAGCTAAAAGCAGATGAGGGCGTTATCCATTGGGTTGAAAGAAAATGGTGGCAGAACGCATGGTTTTACTTCATTTACATAAAGGGTGGACCTATGTATTGTATGTGCATAAAAGCAGAGCCGGGGCCTAAGGAAGGGAGTCGTTGTTCCGCGGACCGGCTCGGCTTTACTACTCTGTATTAAAGACTATATTAAATTTACAAGTTCTTGTAAGAAGTGTTATTCTTAAGACAATTTTCCACCACACTAGCAGGCTGGTTAAGTTAGCATTAGCCTAGCTAACATCTCCGACCATGCGTTCACTGAGCTACTCTCCTGCTAAAGAAGAGGACATCACAGTAAAACAAGAAGTAGAGGGTGAGGCCGTTACTGTGAAAGAAGAAAAAGACGCGTTCAGAGTGAAAGAGGAGGAGGATGTCACAGTAAAAGAAGAGGAGGATGCAGTTTATGGAGTGAAAGAGGAAGAGGGGGAGATGACTGTTACATCGATAGAGGAGGAAACTGGACATCTGGGCCCGGTTTCCCAAACGCAACTTAAGGCATCCAATGGTTCTAACGGTGAACTTAGCCATAAGATGGTTTTGAGAAACCGTTCCCCGATTAACACTAGTAAGTACTGTCTTAACAGAGGCACAAACTCTGCAGTTGTTGAACTGATGTTTGGTGTTAAAGGGGAAATATAAAATTTCTACATCCATATTTGGACTTTTAAATGATTTATATATAGCCATTGATTCTTGAAGAATATAACACATGCCTCATGAGCTTAGTTTACCCCATCAGATCCCCAAATAAGCTTTTTTTTACTCCAACATCTAGAAACAATGTAAATCAACACTGTACAGCCTCAACATGGTTAAAACTGTAATGTTGATATCATGGATGGTCAGTCATTGCATCCATAGGTCTGTCTATGCATTTGAAAGTAGTTACATTTCTCCAAACCCATCATCTTATTACCAAAACAGTGTTTGAACCGCAGATTGGTTGAGTGATTGCTGTGTGAGTTTTTTTAAACAGCAACAAAATGGCTGCCTAGAGACTTGGTTTGGTAAACAGCTGAGGGATGGGGGAAGGAGAAATGTAATCACTCTCAAATTGAAAGAGAAAGCTATTGTAGCAACCTTCAGGCTATCCCCTGAATTCACTACACTATGAATACAAAGACTGGCTGTTCATGATGTCATAATGATAGTTTAACCAGGTTTCTAGGCTAAATAGTATATTCTAGAATTCATCCATGATGTCATAATGATAGTTTAACCAGGTTTCTAGGCTTTATAGTATATTCTAGAATTCATCCATGATGTCATAATGATAGTTTAACCAGGTTTCTAGACTATATAGTATATTCTAGAATTACCAGTGTAGATTTCCTGTGGGGGTCAAATTATTACAGCTGTTGATAAGTCATTGTATAATATTCAGACAATTTTTTCATGCCATTACATAAAAGGCGAAACATTCCTAGATTCAATAACATTCATGAATTGGTTTGAAACCTTTGTTTTAAACCCTTCTCAAAGTTGGTGCCTTGACGGATTTGTGAAAGACGGTTTGTCAAAAAACACTTATTTAAATGTTACCTTTATTTAACCTGTCTGGGCAACGTGGGACATTTGCGTCCCACCCTAGTCAACAGCCAGTGGAATCATGTCGCGCAAAATACAAATACCTCATAAATGCTATCACTTCAATTTCTCAAATATATGACTATTTTACACCATTTTATAGATACACCTCTCCTGAATCGAACCACGTTGTCCAATTTCAAAAAGGCTTTACAGCAAAAGCAAAACAGATTATGTTAGGAGAGTACCCTGCCAAAAATAATCACACTGCCATTTTCAAAGCAACTAGCATGCATCACAAATACCCCAAAACACAGCTAAATGCAGCGCTAACCTTTGACAATCTTCATCAGATGACACTCCTAGGACATCATGTTACACAATATATGCATTTTTTGTTCGATAAAGTTCATATTTATATATAAAAACAGCATTTTACATCGGCGCGTGACGTTCAGAAAATATTTTCCCTCAAATGCTTCCGGTGAATCAAATATAATATTGTCATTCAAAGAATTATAGATTAACATCTCGTGAATGCAACCGCATTGCCAGATTTAAAAGTAACTTTACTGGGAAATCACACTTTGCAATAAACGAGGTGCTATGCTCAGAAAAATAGGCTAGGCGATACAGGTTAGCGCCATCTTGGAACCATCTAAAATCAAATATACTATTGTAAATATTCACTTACCTTTGATTATCTTCATCAGAAGGCACTTCCAGGAATCCCAGGTCCACAACAAATGTAGTTTTGTTAGAAAAAGTTGTTAATTTATGTCCCAATAGCTCCTTCTTGTTAGCGCGTTCCGAAGGCTACTCATAATTTACGAAGCGCGCGCGGACTTGTCCTCACGAATGTGCAAAAAAAAATGTATTTACGTTCGTTCAAACATGTCAAACGTTGTATAACATAAATCTTTAGGGCCTTTTTCAATCAGAACTTCAAAAATATTCAAGGCGGACGATTGCATTGTCTTACTAAACGTTTCAGAGCGAGAGAGTACCCACGGGCACGCGCATCATAGTAGTAATGGCCCTCCCTCTATGACAAACTTTCCAGGCCTCTCGTTCGGTCAGTTTTTACCGGAGAAGACTCAAACCACTTTGTAAAGACTGTTGACATCTAGTGGAAGCCTTAGGAAGTGCTAAATGAATCCTAACTCACGGTGTGTTTCATAGGCAAAGGGTTGAAAGTGATTCCACAAATCAGATTTCCACTTCCTGTTAGGGTTTGTCTCAGGGTTTTGACTGCCATATGAGTTCTGTTATACTCACAGACACCATTCAAACAGTTTTAGAAACTTCAGTGTTTTCTATCCAAATCTACTAATTATCTGCATATTCTTGTTTGTGGGTAAGAGTAGTAACCAGTTTAAATCGGGTACGTTTTTTATCCGGCCGTGAAAATACTGCCCCCTATCCCCAACAAGTTAACTGGGCAAGTCAGTTAAGAACAAATTCTTATTTCCAATGATGGCCTACCCCGGACAACGCTGGGCCAATTGTGCACCACCCTATGGGACTCCCAATCACGGCCGGTTGTGATACAGCCTGTAGTGACACCTCAAGCACTGAGATGCAGTGTCTTAGACCGCTGTGCCACTCGGGAGCCCCAAAATCATGTTCTAGTGCTGTCCCCAACTAAAATACATCTTGGTCAACCAAGAGTCATCTGTTCTTTCTACAAATCGCCCCATGTGTTTTTATAAAATCAACTATATGTACGTAACTTGTCTGATGCTGTAAGCATGCTGTTTGATTAAATAATTACAGATACACAAGTTACTCGAGGGAGCCAGTCACCAATTTAACCAAGAAAAACTCTTCCCTCCTCCTCCCCCCGCTGCTGCTGGACTTCGTAAATTCTGCCGTTTTGCTCCTGAAGTTTTTTTCAGTAATTGACTACACCAGAGGTCGTAAAACTTTTCCATTTAGAGTGACAATGTATCTTACCATTTCTACCGATTTGCGTGCCAGTTAGGATTTTCATATGCATATTTTACTGGAACAGTTTAATTTAATTCATAATAGTATCTCAAAATCATTGTCTGTGATTAATCTACATTCTATCTAAATCTAAATGAAAATTATACAAATCTAAAAGTAACTTTTATTGCCATTGCCAACTATGTAAAAATAAACTTGAAACATTGTATCAACTATCAATTGGGTCCTCCGAAACTTGTGATAGCAAGCTTGCAACATTGTATAAAATATTCTCGGCCCTCAGTTTCCCGGCGCCAGTGAGTTCAGGACAGACACAGCTGTCGGCTATTTGTGCAAAGGAAAAGAAGTAATCAGGTATTTTATGACATTTCCACTGGATCAGAGCATAACATTTTTCCCTTTCATGCCGAGTGGAAATATTTTACGAAAATACTTAGAGGAACTATTGTCGTACGCAATTGATTTTGATTAGACTTTGTTTACTTGCTGTTTGAGGTGAAGGAAAAATTACTTTGAGAAGCTCCACAACTCATTAGTGGTGGTGCATTAAGACAATCAGAAATACTATCAGACATCCCCAAATGGGCACATTTATAGGCCTACATTTGCGTGCAGGCCAGGTAGACTAGTCCTACTTCTATATGCGTAATTAGGTGTGCGTCCTTACTCAACATTGACAGGAGTGTTTCAAGCAAAGACAATTAATAAATTGCGAGGTCGGATCTGGGTGGTCTGCCAGGGGCCGTTTCATTTAGTGTCCGTTTGGGTCGGCATGGGAATTGATTGTCTATAGTATGTTGTACCGAAGTTGACCGAATGAAAGGGAACAGTAGTTATAGTCATAACGTTACGCTTGTCATATGATGAACTTCAACTTAAATACTGGATCTTGCTGTCGGACAGTTTTTTTTAAATTCTGAAATGCACTCGAATTACGTATCATTTAGTGGCTCCTTATGTTATGCTGGGAAAACAGTTTTCGTGGGCACAGAAATACTGAATAATTTCAGAGTTTGCTAAATCCAATGGTTTTTAACTGAGATTCATCTTGTAATCCAATGGCGTGTTGTAAATGTTATGTTTTTTTCGTCTTTTTTAAAATATATTGCAATATATTTCAATCTTTTTTTTCCATTTTTAAATTAAATACACCTTCCGGCAACCCGCCTCACCCATTATAATACGGATCTGCTATTTTTTAGGCCTTATAGCTAGAACCTCCATCAGCAGCTAACCAGCTAATTAGCTGGCAGCTATTTAGTCATTGTTAACCACTGCTAGATGTCTTTACCTTTTTAGCTCAGATACCAGCCGCTTTTAGCCTGGATAATACCTGCCAGTCTGCACAGCGCGATATCAACCCTGAGCATATCGAACTGTTTTTCTCCACTACATCACCGTATTCCTGCCGTAAGCTCTGGACCATTACACCGGATAATCGCAGCTAGCTAGCTGCTACCGAGTGACCTAGCCTCAAGCTAGCCTTGAGCCAGGCCCATCTCCCGGCCTGCTCAGTGGACCCTAGGATCACTCAGCTACACAGCTGACGCCTCCCGGACTCTTCACTAAGACGACTAGAAGCCACTACATCACCGGATTCCTGCTGTAAGCTCTGGACCTTTGCACCAGAGTGGCTATAGTGGCTAACGCCCTTGTCCCGAAGCTAGCACCAGTTAGCCTCGAGCCGGGTGTATCTCCCGGCTAGCAAACAAAATTACTCCAGCTACAATACCTCTTTTGCCAATTGGCCTGGACCCTTTGTCGACACAGAGCCCCGCCGATCCATCACGACTGGTCTGTCGACGCAATTCCGTCTGATGTGCCTTCAACTGGCCTTTGCCAGATGTCGGTGATGCCCTTGTCCCGAAGCTAGCACCAGTTAGCCTCGAGCCAGGCGCATCTCCCGGCTAGCGTAGTAATGACTACCTAACGGCTTCCCTGGTTCATATATTCCTGTTCACTGGACCCTATGATCACTTGGCTACATAGCTGATGCCTGCTGGACTGTTCATTAATCACGGTACTCTGTTTTGTTTATCTGTTGGCCCCAGCCTCGAACTCAGGCCCTGTGTGTAGTTAACTGACCCTCTGCCCATTCATCACCACTTTACCTGTTGTTGTTGTCTTACCCGTTGTTGTCTTAGCTAGCTCTCCCAATCAACACCTGTGATTGCTTTTTGCCTCGCTTTATGTCTCTCTAATGTCAATATGCCTTGTATACTGTTGTTTAGGGTAGTTATCATTGTTTTATTTTACTGCGGAGCCCCTAGTCCCACTGAACATGCCTCAGAGAACTCTTTTGTCCCACCTCCCACACATGCGGTGACCTCACCTAGCATAACTGGTGCCTCCAGAGATGCAACCTCTCTTATCGTCACTCAACGCCTAGGTTTACCTCCACTGTACCCGCACCCTACCATACCCCTGTCTGTACATTAGGCCTTGAATCTATACTACCCAGCATTCTGCTCCTTTTATTTTCTGTTCACAACGCACTAGATGAGCAGTTCTGATAGCCTTTAGCCGTACCCTCATCCTACTCCTCTGTTCCTCGGGTGATGTAGAGGTTAACCCAGGCCCTGTGTGTCCCCAGGCGCTCTCATTTGTTGACTTCTGTAACCGTAAAAGCCTTGGTTTCATGCATGTTAACATCAGAAGCCTTGTTTGTTTGACTCACTGCTTTAGCACACTCCGCCAACCTTGATGTCCTTGCCGTGTCTGAATCCTGCCTTTGGAAGGCCACCAAAATTCTGAAATTTCCATCCCCAACTACAACATTTTCCGTCAAGATAGAACTGCCAAAGGGGGAGGAGTTGCAATCTACTGCAGAGATGGCTTGCAAAGTTCTGTCATACTTTCCAGGTCTATGCCCAAACAGTTCGAGCTTCTAATTTTAAAAATGAATCTCTCCAGAAACAAGTCTCTCACTGTTGCCAGCTGTTATAGACCCACCTCAGCTCCCAGCTGTGCCCTGGACACCATATGTGAATCGATTGCCCCCCATCTATCTTCAGAGTTTGTTCTGTTAGGTGACCTAAACTGGGATATGCTTAACACCCCGGCCGTCCTACAATCCAAGCTAGATGGGCACCCTCATAGATATTATCCTGACCAACTTGCCCTCCAAATACACCTCTGCTGTTTTCAATCAGGATCTCAGCGATCACTGCCTCATTGCCTGCATCTGTTATGTGTTCGTGGTCAAACGACCACCCCTCATCACTGTTAAACACTCCTGCGAGCAGGCCTTTCTAATCGACCTTGCCCGGGTATCCTGGAAGGACATTGACCTCATCCCATCAGTATAGGATGCCTGGTTGTTCTTTAAAAGAAATTTCCTAAATAAGGATTTTCTTAAATTAGCATGCCCCTTTAAAAAATGTATAACTAAGAACAGATATAGCCCTTGGTTCACTCCAGACCTGACTGCCCTCGACCATTACAAAAACATCCTCTGGCGTACTGCACTAGCATCGAATAGTCTCCGCGATATGCAACTTTTCAGAGAAGTCCGGAACCAATACACACAGTCAGTTAGGAAAGCAAAGGCTTTTTCAAATAGAAATGTGCATCCCGTAGCTCTAACTCCAAAAAAATTTGGGACACTGTAAAGTCCATGGAGACTAAGAGCACCTCCTCCCAGCTGCCAATCTGCAGTGAGGCTAGGAAACACTGTCACCACCGATAAATCCACAATAATGGAGAATTTCAATAAGCTTTTCTCTACGGCTGGAGATGCTTTCCTCCTGGCTACCCCAACCCCGGTCAACAGCTCCGCACCCCCCGAAGCTACTTGCCCAAGCCTCCCCAGCTTCTCCTTCATCAAAATCCAGATAGGTGATGTTCTGAAAGAGCTGTAAAACCTGGACCCGTACAAATCAGCTGGGCTAGACAAGCTGGACCCTCTTTCTAAAATTATCTGCCGCCATTGTTGCAACCCCTATTACTAGACTGTTCAACCTTTCTTTCGTATAGTTCGAGATTCCTAAAAATCAGAAAGCTTCCGTGGTCAACCCCCTCTTCAAAGGGGGTGACACTCTAGACCCAAACTGTTACAGACCTATATCCATCCTGTCCTGCCTTTCTAAAGTCTTCGAAAGCCAAGTTAATAAACAGATCACTGATTATTTCGAATCCCACCGTACCTTCTCCGCTGTGCAATCCGGTTTCCGAACTGATCATTGTTGCACCTCATCCACGCTCAAGGTACTAAACGATATCATAACCGCGATCGTTAAAGGACAGTACTGTGCAGCCGTCTTCATTGACCTGGCCTGTTGTCCGAACCTCTGGCAGTCTCTATGGGGGTACCACAGGATTCAAATCTCGGGCCGACTCTTTTCTCTGCATATATCAGCGATGTCGCTCTTGCTGCGGGTGATTCCTTGATTCACCTCTCCGCAGACGACACCATTCTGTATACATCTGGCCCTTCTTTGGAGACTGTGTTAACCTCTATGGGACCGGCGGGACGAATTCGTCCCACCTACGTAACATCCACTGCCAGCCTGTGGCGCGATTTTCAAAATCTTCAAAATCCTATTACTTCAATTTCTCAAACATATGACTATTTTACAGCCATTTAAAGATAAGACTCTCGTTAATCTAACCACACTGTCCGATTTCAAAAAGGCTTTACAACGAAAGCAAAACATTAGATTATGTCAGCAGAGTACCAAGCCAGAAATAATCAGACACCCATTTTTCAAGCCAGCATATAATGTCACCAAAACCCAGAAGACAGCTAAATGCAGCACTCACCTTTGATGATCTTCATCAGATGACAACCCTAGGACATTATGTTATACAATACATGCATGTTTTGTTCAATCAAGTTCATATTTATATCAAAAACCAGCTTTTTACATTAGCATGTGACGTTCAGAACTAGCATACCCCCCGCAAACTTACGGGGAATTCGCTAACATTTTACTAAATTACTCACGATAAACGTTCACAAAAAGCATAACAATTATTTTAAGAATTATAGATACAGACCTCCTCTATGCACTCGATATGTCCGATTTTAAAATAGCTTTTTGGTGAAAGCACATTTTGCAATATTCTAAGTATATAGCCCAGGCATCACGGGCTCGCTATTTAGACATCCGGCAAGTTTAGCACTCACCATAATCATATTTACTATTATAAAAATGTCATTACCTTTTGTTGTCTTCGTCAGAATGCACACCCAGGACGTCTACTTCAATAACAAATGTTGGTTTGGTCCAAAATAATCCATCGTTATATCCGAATAGCGGCGTTTTGTTCGTGCGTTCCAGACACTATCCGAAATAGTAAAGAAGTGTCGCGCGCTTGGCGCAATTCCTGACAATAAAATTCAAAGTATTCAATTGCCGTACGTCGAAGCATGTCAACCGCTGTTTAAAATCAATTTTTACGTCATTTTTCTCGTAGAAAAGCGGTAAAATTCCGACAGGGAATCTCCTTTTCGGCAAACAGAGGAAAAAATCCCAAAGGCGGGGGCGGTCGGGGTCACGCGCATAAGCTAGTGTCTCTTGATGGGCCACTTGAGAAAGGCGATAATGTGTTTCAGCCTGGGGCTGGAATGACGACATTCTCTTTTTTCCCGGGCTATGAGAGCCTATGGACGACGTGGGAAGTGTCACGTTAGAGCAGAGATCCTTAGTAAATGATAGAGATGGCAAAGAAGTTCCAGAAATGGTCAGACAGGCCACTTCCTGTAAAGGAATCTCTCAGGTTTTGACCTGCCATTTGAGTTCTGTTATACTCACAGACACCATTCAAACAGTTTTAGAAAATTTAGGGTGTTTTCTATCCATATGTAATAAGTATATGCATATTCTAGTTACTGAGTAGGAGTGGTAACCAGATTAAATCGGGTATGTTTTTTATCCAGCCGTGTCAATGCTGCCCCCTAGCCCTAACAGGTTAACCTCTTGCTTCGAGATAGGATCCCGTTAACGGGATTGTTTGACAAAATAGCATGGCATGAAATTTTAAAACAACAAAATTCTAATAATTTCAATTTTTTAAAACATACAACTATTTTACACCATTTTAAAGATACACTTCTCGTTAATGCAACCACATTGTTCGATTTCAAAAAGGCTTTACAGCGAAAGCAATACATTACATTATGATAGGACACCACCAAAACAAGAAAAGCCACACAGCCATTTTCCTAGCAAGGAGATGCGTCACAAAAACCCGAAATACAGCTAAAATTAAGCACTAACCTTTGACGATCTTCATCAGATGACACTCATAGGACATCATGTTACAAAATACATGTATGTTTTGTTCGATCAAGTTCAGATTTATATCCAAAAACAGCATTTTACATTGGCCCGTGATGTTCAGAAAATGTTCACACACAATGTGCACACATATTACAGAAATACTCGTCATAAACGTTGACAAATTACATAACAATTATTTAAAGAATTATAGATATACTACTTTTAATGCAACCGCTGTGTCAGATTTCAAAACAACTTTACGGGGAAAGCACATTGTTCAATATTCTGAGTACAGAGCTCAGCCATCAAAGCAAGCTATACAGTTACCCGCCAAGTCATGGCATCTGCAAAACTCCAAAATAGTGTTATAAATCTTTCCTTAGAAAATAAAGGAAAGCCGCACACTCTAAGAGCTCAGATGCAAAAATGTAATAACCAACGTTTCGACAGCGAAGCTGTCTTCATCAGGGTATCATCAAACACTGCGAGATGAGTCATTTATATAGTGTCAAGAGACACACAGGTGTTTGTAATCATGGCCAAGTATGGCCTAATATCATTGGTTAACTCAAATATTTAAAAAATGGCATACAAAGAACATACAAAAAGACAAACAAATGGATAGCATACGATCATAGCATTTGTAGTCTAAAATGTATCTAACAAACAATTACAATGGCAAAATCACAATTATCACAAAAATTGCTTCAGATCAAAGTCTATGTTGAGACCGAAGGGAGCAAGGGTCTTTAAATTAAATCTTTCCTTACCTTTGCTGATCTTTGGCAGAATGCACTCGAAGGATTCCCACTTCCACAAGAAATGTTCATTTGTTCGATAAAGTCCATAATTTATGTCCAAATACCTCCGTTTTGTTGGCGCGTCCAGAACACTATTCCAAAGGCACGAGACGGGGGCGCACATAAATAGACGAAAAGCTCAAAAGTTCCATTACAGTTTGTAGAAACATGTCAAACGATGTTTACAATCAATCTTTGGGGTATTTTTAATGTAAAAATGCGATAATTTTCCAACCGGACAATAGCGTATTCATTCCAGAAGGAAAAGAAGGAAAGGCGCGCCTCACCAAGTCCCATGTCCTCAGACAGGCCACTCATTGACTGAGCTCCTGTTTTCTGTCTAGTAACAGGAGAAGGATGAAACCCCCCTGCAGGCCCCCCTGTGGCTCAGTTGGTAGAGCATGGTGTTTGCAATGCCAGCATGGTGTGTGCAACGCCAGGGTTGTGGGTTCGATTCC
Source organism: Salmo salar (assembly GCF_965601325.2). Taxonomy (NCBI): domain Eukaryota; kingdom Metazoa; phylum Chordata; class Actinopteri; order Salmoniformes; family Salmonidae; genus Salmo; species Salmo salar. Next base: position 483,312 of record NW_027675424.1, read on the forward strand.
CACGGGGGGCCAGTACAAAACAAATGTATGTATTCACTACTGTAAGTCGCTCTGGATAAGAGCGTCTGCTAAATGACTAAAATGTAAATGTAAATTTAAACCAGTTTCTAAAGACTGTTGACAGCCAATGGAAGCCTTAGGAAGTGCAACATGACCCCTTAGACACTGTAGTTTTGATAGGAATTCAAAAGAAAAACTACAATTCTCAGATTTCCCACCTCCTGTTTGAATTTTTCTCAGGATTTAGTAGATACAGTATGTAGATACAGTACGAGTTCTGTTATACTCACAGACATCATTCAAACAGTTTTAGAAACTTCAGAGTGTTTTCTATCCAAATCTACTAATAGTATGCATATCCTACCTTCTGAGTCTGAGTAGGAGGCAGTTTAATTTGGGTACGTTTTTCATCCGAACGTGAAAATACTGCCCCCTATCCCTAAGAGGTTTTAACAAACCTCCAAACGAGCTTCAATGCAATACAGCACTCTTTTGGTGGCCTCCAACTGCTATTAAATGCTAGTAAAACAAAATGCATGCTCTTCAACCGATCACTGCCCGTACCAACCCGCCCGACTAGCATCACTACTCTGGACGGTTCTGACCTAGAATATGTGGACAACTACAAATACCTAGGTGTCTGGTTAGACTGTAAACTCTCCTTCCAGACTCATATTAAGCATCTCCAATCCAAAATTAAATCTAGAATCGGCTTCCTATTTCACAACAAACCCTCCTTCACTCACACTGCCAAACATACCCTCGTAAAACTGACTATACTACCCATCCTTGACTTCGGTGATGTCAGTTTCAAAATAGCCTCCAACACTCCAATCAGCAAACTGGATGCAGTCTATCACAGTGCCAACCGTTTTGTCACCAAAGCCCCATATAGCACCCACCACTGCGACCTGTATGCTCTCGTCGGCTGGCCCTCGCTACATATTCGTCGCCAAACCCACTGGCTCCAGGTCATCTACAAGTCTTTGCTAAGGTCGCCTTAACTCAGCTCACTGGTCACCATAGCAACACCCATCCATAGCACGCACTCCAGGAGGTATATCTCACTGGTCATCCCCAAAGCCAACACCTATTTTGGCTGACTTTCCTTCCAGTTCTCTGCTGCCAATCACTGGAACGAATTGCAAAAATTGCTGACTTTGGAGACTTATATCTCCCTCACTAACTTTAAGCATCAGCTATCTGAGCAGCTTACCGATCGCTGCAGCTGTACACAGCCCATCTGTAAATAGCCCATCCAACTGCCTACCTCATCCCCATGTTTTTATATACTTCTTTTGCTCTTTTCCACCCCAGTATCTCTACTTGCACATCATCATCTGCACATCCATCACTCCAGTGTTAATTTGCTACATTGTAATTACTCTGCTACTATGGCCTATTTATTGCCTTACCTCCTTACTCCATTTGCACACATTGTATATAGATTTTTCTGTTGTGTTATTGACTGTACATTTGTTTATCCCACGTGTAACTCTGTGTTTGTGTCGAACTGCTTTGCTTTATCTTGGCCAGGTCACAGTTGTAAATGAGAACTTGTTCTCAACTGGCCTACCTGGTTAAGTAAATAACTAAAATCTTAACTTTATTGACAACACCCAAATGGATACTGTCATTAACGCGGTTCTTCAATAATTACACATAATTCTTAATGCTTTAGCAAACATATTAAACAGGACATTCAAATATCCTTACAATTATAATCCAAGGTAGTGTGAAATGTACTCATAAGCAACCTGGAAATGGAGGTTACTCCCCTGAGTTTTCCCCCATTCACATTCAGAATACATTGTGAAAAACTAAAATCTTTGCTCACCATTTTTGCTCCAGGCAGATATAGTACATCCATAACTATCGCTTTCCTCATTAGCAGGGAGGAGTTTCTGCAATCAAATTGCCCTCGTGCTGCAATTTTAGCAAATACAGAAAGGGGCCTATATTGGAGACCAAAAGTTGTCTGGCACACTGCTTAGAGTTTCAACAACATTAATATCTTATTTCTAGCCTACAATCATCGATGTTACTACTAATGTGAAAACAAGACAAAATATGACTATTCTTGCTCATTTTAAGGCAAATGTCAAATTTTTACATTCATTACAGACGTCAATTGTTGTATAACATCATGGCTACGCTGTTGGCATCACCTTTTACAGTGGATTACCGCTGTTGTGGGCCTTTAAATCATCTGTATGACTTTGTTGTTCACACAGGAGAGATACTTCACTACCGTGGATCCTCTGGGGAGCCTCAACAACCTCATGATGCTGACAAGGCAGAGAAGAGTCTCTCCACATTAGAACACCTCAAGAAACACCCACAGAGATCCACAGGGAAGAGAACTCACTGCTGCTCTGACTGTGGGAAGAGGTTTGTTTCTCCAGGACATTTAAAATCACACGAGAGAATACACACGGGGGAGAAACCTTATAGCTGTGCTCAATGTGGGAAGAGATGCACCCAGTCAACAGACCTTAAAAAACATGAGAGAATACATACAGGAGAGAAACCTTATAGGTGTGATCATTGTGGGAAGAGTTTTGTTCATTCTGGGAAGTTGACTGTACACAGGAGAATACACACAGAGAAGCCTTATACCTGTGATCAGTGTGGGAAGACATTTGTTCAATCTCACCAGCTGACATTACACCAGAGAATACACACAGGAGAGAATCCCTATTGCTGTGATCAATGTGGGAAGAGTTTTACAAGATCTTGCGAACTGACATTACACCAGAGAATACACACAGGAGAGAAATCGTATAGCTGTGATCAATGTGGGAAGAGTTTTGCTGCATCTAGCAATCTGACTGTACACCAGAGAACACACACAGGAGAGAAACCTTATAGCTGTGGTCAATGTGGGAAGACATTTGTTCAATCTCACCAGCTGACATTACACCAGAGAACACACACAGGAGAGAAACCTTTTAGCTGTGATCAATGTGGGAAACGTTTTGCTTCATCTAGCAATCTGACTCTACACCAGAGAATACACACAGGAGAGAAACCCTTTAGCTGTGATCAATGTGGAAAGCGTTTTGCTGCATCTAGCAATCTGACTCTACACCAGAGAATACACACAGGAGAGAAACCCTATTGCTGTGATCAATGTGGGAAGAGTTTTACAAGATCTAGCAAACTGACATTACACCAGAGAATACACACAGGAGAGAAACCTTTTAGCTGTGATCAATGTGGGAAGAGTTTTGCTGCATCTAGCAATCTGACTCTTCACCAGAGAATACACACAGGAGAGAAATCTTATAGCTGTGATCAATGTGGGAAGAGTTTTGGTCGATTTGGGCAGCTGACTGTACACCAGCGAACACACACAGGAGAGAAATCTTATAGCTGTGATCAATGTGGGAAGACATTTGTTCAATCTCGCCAGCTGACATTACACCAGAGAACACACACAGGAGAGAAACCTTTTATCTGTGATCAATGTGGGAAGAGTTTTGCTGCATCTAGCAATCTGACTCTACACCAGAGAATACACACAGGAGAGAAACCCTATAGCTGTGATCAATGTGGGAAGAGTTTTGGTCAATTTGGGCAGCTGACTGTACACCAGAGAATACACACAGGAGAGAAGCCTTATAGCTGTGATCAATGTGGGAAGAGTTTTGCTGTATCTAGCAATCTGACTCTACACCAGAGAATACACACAGGAGAGAAACCTTATAGCTGTGATCAATGTGGGAAGAGTTTTACAGAATCTGGCAATCTGACAAGACACCAGAGAATACACACAGGAGAGAAGCCTTATAGCTGTGATCAATGTGGGAAGAGTTTTTCTGCATCTAGCAATCTGACTCAACACCAGAGAATACACACAGGAGAGAAACCCTATTGCTGTGATCAATGTGGGAAGAGTTTTATAAGATCTAGCAAACTGACATTACACCAGAGACTACACACAGGAGAGAAACCTTTTAGCTGTGATCAATGTGGGAAGAGTTTTGTTCATTCTGGGAGTCTGACTGTACACAGGAGAGAAACCCTATTGCTGTGATCAATGTGGGAAGAGTTTTATAAGATCTAGCAAACTGACATTACACCAGAGAATACACACAGGGGAGAAGCCTTATACATGTGATCAGTGTGGGAAGAGTTTTGCTGCATCTAGCAATCTGACTCTACACCAGAGAATACACACAGGAGAGAAACCTTATAGCTGTGATCAATGTGGGAAGAGTTTTGTTCATTCTGGGAATCTGACTGTACACAAGAGAACACATAGAGGAGAGAAACCTGCCCAGAGATAATCTGATAAAAGATCTCTGATCAAATATCAGAAAATACATGGAGTTGTTTCATGATATCAATAAATAAACTTCACAATGTAGAATGTTAACACATTGTAGTAGGACAATGTAGACACCTAAACGTTTGCCCCTTCATCAATTGATTTCAACATGATATGGATATTAGCCTTGGGGAAAATCCAGGCTCTGAAAGGGTTGTTACACTTACCACGTTGGTGACCCACTTGAATCAAAATGCAACACTTCAAAATGTATCTGGCTGTTTTCTACCAGTTGTCCTCTAACCAGGGATGTACACATTATTCCCAGATTCCGTGTGGTTTTTGAGCTGTTAGTTTTAACAGGACGTGCAACTTCATCTCCCTCCTGTCACACAAATGATTTTAGCATGATATCGATGAATAAGTGTTGTGTTCCTTTGTTTAGCGACCCCTAAATTTAAATGCGTCACTCCAAAATGTAGCTGACTGTCTTCTGCAGGTTGTCCTCTAATCAGTGAGGTAAAATATATCTCCCATTTCCATGTGTTTTTTAGTTGTGTTAGTTTCAACAGCACCTACAACCTGATTTCCCCCCTGACTATATCAGTGATTTATTGCTACTTGTCAAAACAAGTGTTTTTGGTGCTTGTGCAGTTTATAAGAAGCTTGTTTAATAAAAATACAAGTAATATGATTATTGTGGCAGATGTTTGTGTATATAGCACATGTTATGTTTAGGTTTTCAATACATCACAAACTGTTTCTGCATTTTGGTTATTGATTTAGACAGCCCACCAGACATTATTTCCTAAAGGACTTAATGATGAAATGCCTATGTATTTTATGTTGTGATTCTGAACTTGAATTGTTTTCCTATTTAAGATAATTGTGATGCTTTTCGTACGATGTACCCAATGATTAATGAAAACTTGTCCTCATTGTGGTTTTATTTAATGCGTCTTATTTATACACTGTAGTGTTTGTGAAATGCTTGTTATGTTTGGTAGCACTTATTTATTTGTCCTTTGCCTCCAACCCCTTTCCATGCATGGAAAATATCCCACCCAGCAAAATGTAATTGAAAAGATGTTGAAAATAAGACTATGCCCAACATCCAATACACATTCAGTTTTAGTTGAAAGTGAAAGTTGAGAAGATGTAGTTTTTTTCATTGACTTGAAAACAACTTAAATTCAACGTCCTTGCAGCCTATACACATTGACTCAGTATAATAAATTGGTCTATAATCAATTGTATTAACAATCCTACATCACTCCAGCATTTATTGACAACATTCAAATTCTAATTGTCTTTATTCCACTACTGAAGAAGCATGACTCAAATCACCTCATATTTCAAACATTCAGCCTGACAAAAGATACGTGTTTTATTATTCCATGCCTCACCATTAAGTTAATTATTGCCAATACATATTAACAAAGGGGTGTACATTTGGTTTGATATTTCATATTTACAATTAATGTAACATTTAGTAATCAATGATTTATGCAACCAACTGACAATTTTTGGGTACAATTATATTGACGTAATATCAGGGATAATTTTATAATGTAATTTTATAATATCAGGGATCATTCTCAGATGTGCCAACCCAAATGTACTAGAGCATGACATTGGGGACTGGGCCCCGATCCAACAACATGCCTATCTAGTGAACCCTGAAAAGAGAGAGAAGCTCCGCAGTGAGGTGTGGAAAGTTACTATGGATATTGCAGGAGTTTCCTCTTGAAATCAGACATGTCTGTGGTGAGGACAACTTGGTTGCTGATTGTCTCAAGGGTGGGCAGTCAAAAATGTTTTGTGTTTAGCCATTGCGTTGCCATGGATCCCAATTTATTTTGACTGCACGTTTTTCCGTATTGGAGATGAGTTTTGTTTGGGCTCGTTCCAAGGAAGACGAGAGTTCTAGAAGCTAGTGAGTTTTAGGAAGACGAGAGTTCTAGAAGCTAGTGGGTTTTAGGAAGACGAGAGTTCTAGAAGCTAGTGGGTTTTAGGAAGACGAGAGTTCTAGAAGCTAGTGGGTTTTAGGAAGACGAGAGTTCTAGAAGCTAGTGAGTTTTAGGAAGACGAGAGTTCTAGAAGCTAGTGAGTTTTAGGAAGACGAGAGTTCTAGAAGCTAGTGAGTTTTAGGAAGACGAGAGTTCTAGAAGCTAGTGGGATTTAGGAAGACGAGAGTTCTAGAAGCTAGTGAGTTTTAGGAAGACGAGAGTTCTAGAAGCTAGAATTTTAGGATTCTATAGAAAGAAAAAGGATTAAAAAAATTATACGTGTAATAAATAATTATTATTTTGTTTTCTTGTTTTTATTTGTTGATTGTATATTATTATTTAGAAATACGTGTTTTTTCTTGTTGACAGCCAGTAGACACCATGTTTATATTGTAGAAGGTGAAGCTTTGTAGATGATTAAGTGAAATGGAAGTTGTAGAGATACTCTGAATGATCGGCTATGAAAAGCCAACTGACATTTACTCCTGAGGTGCTGACCTGTTGCACCCTCGACAACCACTGTGATTATTATAATTTGACCCTGCTGGTCATCTATGAACATTTGAACATCTTGGCCATGTTGTGTTCTAATCTCCACCCGGCACAGCCAGAAGAGGACTCCACCCCTCATAGCCTGGTTCCTCTCTAGGTTTCTTCCTAGTTTCTGGTCTTTCTAGGGAGTTTTTCCTAGACACCGTGCTTCTACACCTGCATTGCTTGCTGTTTGGGGTTTTAGGCTGGGTTTCTGTACAGCACTTTGAGATATCAGCTGATGTAAGAAGGGCTTTATAAATACATTTGATTTGATTGATTGATTGATTGATTGATTGATTGTACAACTGAATGCATTCAACTGAAATGTGTCTTGGGTACATATTGGTGTCGCCTGGTTAGTCAGTATGTGTTACACCTGTGCTGGCTTGTCCATCTCGTTAGTGGGAAGGTGTTTCACCTGAGCTGGTCCAGGTTCTATTTAAGAGTGTCTGGCCCAGTGCTCCAGTTGTCTTGATACATGTGGAGAGTCAACACCTTTAGTTGCTCCACCTTTTTGGTTTGCTTCCTGTCTTTAAGTTTGGTGTGGGTTTTTCTTTTGTTTGTCTCTTCTTGGGCAGATTTAGTGGGTCTCATGGTGGGTGTCTTTTAGGTCCCAGTTGTTGTTACTAGTCAACTTCCAGTGGACACCCCCATAGTGTCTTTCAGAGCCCCTCCTAAAACCCCACCTGTTTAGTTGTGGTTGTTGTCAGTGACTCTTTGTTAGTTCCTCTTCTATTTAAGGGACATTTCTGGTTTCCTGCTGGGGAACGTAACAACAAACAAACTTCTATTTTGGGTTGGATGTTGCATCATATTGTTAATATTTTAATCAAATGGCATTTCCTTAGAATGTTCATTAGTCTTCCATTTAATCTTGTTTTTTATCCTTAAGTTTGTTATGTAGTAAATGTGAGTTTTTATTCATTTTTTTCTTTCCGTGAAGCCATGTCTGAAATTTGCTATATAAATAAAGCTTGATTTGAATATATTGCGAAACGAATCAACCCAATGACCGACCAATCAACAGACTCTTGCAAAAGCAACACATATTTTGGGCAGCAGGTAGCCTAGTGGTTAGAGCGTAGGGCCAGTAACTGAAAATTTGCTTGATTGAATCCCCAAGCTGACAAGGTAAAAATCTGTTGTTATGCCCCTGAACAAGGCAGTTAACTCACTGTTCCCCGGTAGGCCGTCATTGTAAATAAGAATTTGTTCTTGCCTAGTTACATACATGTAATTTTTTTAAACAAAAAATATATATCTTAGTATGAAAAACAGTATAAATGATGTATATCAAAAATAGTGTTGAAATCAACAAAGGATTCAACTATTAAACATTGAAACAAACAAATGGATCAACCAGATCAATCCCACTTTTCCAGCCTGCTGAAGGCGTGGTGGAGTGGTAAACACCACCCCCGGCTCTACCAGGGGCTTGAGGTGGTCTCCCACAGCTCTGATTATGTCATGTTCTGTGGCCTTGCTGTTCCATTTCTTGACTGTCCCTGCAACACAGAAACACATTTAGTTATATTATATAAAACACTCAAAGTAATGGATATGGAGCATCTATGGCCTCAGTTACTCCTGGCACCTAAATGTGACTTCTGTCATCTGATCACTCCAAGCTGCATTAGGTTCAGATCTACCAGGATGGGCCTTTGACATAGTCTGGATGCAGTCAGGCCACTGATTATGCATAAGCAATGTAAAGAGATGGGGTGAATAAGTGGGGAAAGGTACATTTGACACAAATTACCTTCATAATATCAAAGAACAAATGTGTGTGTCTGAGGGGAAATTAACTTTCATACAGCCAAAAGGGGTGAGAAATTACACCAATATCAGTGGACAATTTGCACTAATGTAAATAAACATAGATATTCCCTTTTGCTGACGTGATGAACCGCTAAGGGGACATAAATATTTACCATCTAAACCATGTGTGACCTCTCACCTCTCTGGCTGTAGAAGTGTTCTTCCTAACCAGTCCCTCAACAGCTCTCTGACTGAGCTCCACCCTCACTGGGTCTTCAGAGGAGAGGAAGGCTGAGGAGGGATGGAAGGATGAATGGATCAGTCAGTCAATAAAGTGTAGAGCTGCTGTCTGACAAAATCACTAATTTAGTAGTTCATTAAAGTAAATAAGGCTTTATGACTGCTGAATACCAACTATCAATCACTTAGATCATGTATTTTCAGGTAGAGATGCATCCTTGGGACGTCCCTAGCCTGTTGAAGTTGACTTTTATAATGGTTAAGGTAGGGGTTAAGGTTAGGGTTTAGGGTAGGGATGTCCCAAGGATCCCAGATAGCATTGACCATCGTGCATTCTTCTGTCTCTTTTACATAGCAGGTGTAAAATAAACACAGACAAGACAAGTAGGCACGCAGTGCATTATGGTCATTGTAGTTTAAAATAGCATCTAATTATGTAGGGTGACCATACGTCCTCTTTTTCCCGGACATGTCCTCTTTTTGGACCTAAAAAAATGCGTCCGGCCGGGATTTCTAAATCGCCCAGAATGTCCGGGATTCGGCTTTTGCTTCCTACAGTCGCCATTCGTTGTGTGCGTTTTGGGGGTTTTGCATTGCTTTGACCTTTTTCAAGCGCTCGTACTAAGACCGAAACAATTGTTAACGCTGTGATAGCACCACATTCTGTCGACATAGCTCAGAAAGCACTAGAAGACATACCTTACTGTGGTGTTTCTACTGATGGGAGCAATCACGGTGCTGTGAAAATATTCCCTCTGCTTATTCAGTATTTTGATTGGAAGAATGGTGGCGTGCAAAGTAAATTAGTCGAAGTTAAAAACACTCCAAATGAGACAGCTGATACGATCGCGCAATACATCAAAGAAACACTGGAAAATAATGGGATTTTTTCCAAATATATTGCATTTACAGTAGGGTGACCATACGTCCTCTTTTTCCCGGACATGTCCTCTTTTTGGAAAACTAAAATTTGGTCACCCTAAATTATGCCAATCTGTATGTGGGGTTGTTAGAGAAGAATGTGATTGTCAGCCCTAACAATCCATTCTAGCACCTCACCAGGCTCTGAAAAAGTCTTCATTGATGACGTGTTCCATCTATTCCAGGGGACAGCAGAGGAACTTCATCGATTCCACTCATTCATCAATACAAGCAGTAAACATCTGAAATTCACCCTCACCTTTGATAAGCATGAAACAAGTTACCCGATGGTTGGACAATACTTTTCTCGTTAATCATCTTAAATACTTAAACTGGAAATCAACCAATCCTCTATTGTTAACGCAGTGGAAAGGTCAAATGCTTTATTATCTACACATGTAAAGTGAGTGAGACGGAGAGAAATAAAATGGTTAGGTTATGGTAAAGTTTATAAAAGATCAAATAAAATATTTTTCCCAAAAATTGTTTTAAGTCCCAATGCAAAGTTACACCTCACTGTTCTATTTTTGGAGTTATTACATAAAACCAATAAGAATTCAGAAGAATGATAAAGTCAGGTGTGATGTAGTGTGGAGGACCAGCCTATTCCCTATGATGTAAACTACAACAGAAATAACTTGAAATGTATAACTTCAAATTAAACCATTAGTTTGCACTCATGACTTGAGTGATTAAAGTAAACCAACGTTTTGGAAATATATAATTCGCTGTCTAATCAAAGAATGTTAGTTATATGCAGTTATCTTAGCCAGCCAGCTAACATTAGCTATTTGGCCAACCAGCTATTAGCCTAACCAGCGCAGCCAATCAGCACGGCTATGGTCAGCGAGCTGGAGCTATTAGCCTAACCAGCGCAGCCAATCAGCACGGCTATGGTCAGCGAGCTGGAGCTATTAGCCTAACCAGCGCAGCCAATCAGCACGGCTATGGTCAGCGAGCTGGAGCTATTAGCCTAACCAGCGCAGCCAATCAGCACGGCTATGGTCAGCGAGCTGGAGCTATTAGCCTAACCAGCGCAGCCAATCAGCACGGCTATGGTCAGCGAGCTGGAGCTATTAGCCTAACCAGCGCAGCCAATCAGCACGGCTATGGTCAGCGAGGTGGAGCTATTAGCCTAACCTGCGCAGCCAATCAGCACGGCTATGGTCAGCGAGCTGGAGCCCAACTAATGGAGACCAGTTAGAACCCAACTAACAAAACCCAACTAAAACATGACTGCAGATCAGAAGAGACATACAGAATGATGGCAGGGAAAATCACAGCATTTAGAACAGACACATTTTATACGTAGCAGCATAGCCTTTATGTCATTATTATAGATGGTATCCTACACCGTAGCAGCATAGCCTTTATGTCATTATTATAGATGGTATCCCACACCGTAGCAGCATAGCCTTTATGTCATTATTATAGATGGTATCCCACACCGTAGCAGCATAGCCTTTATGTCATTATTATAGATGACATCCCACACCGTAGCAGCATAGCCTTTATGTCATTATTATAGATGGTATCCCACACCGTAGCAGCATAGCCTTTATGTCATTATTATAGATGGTATCCCACACCGTAGCAGCACAGCCTTTATGTCATTATTATAGATGACATCCCACACCGTAGCAGCATAGCCTTTATGTCATTATTATAGATGGTATCCCACACCGTAGCAGCATAGCCTTTATGTCATTATTATAGATGGTATCCCACACCGTAGCAGCATAGCCTTTATGTCATTATTATAGATGGTATCCCACACCGTAGCAGCATAGCCTTTATGTCATTATTATAGATGACACACCGTAGCAGCATAGCCTTTATGTCATTATTATAGATGGTATCCCACACCGTAGCAGCATAGCCTTTATGTCATTATTATAGATGACATCCCACACCGTAGCAGCACAGCCTTTATGTCATTATTATAGATGACATCCCACACCGTAGCAGCATAGCCTTTATGTCATTATTATAGATGACATCCCACACCGTAGCAGCATAGCCTTTATGTCATTATTATAGATGGTATCCCACACCGTAGCAGCACAGCCTTTATGTCATTATTATAGATGGTATCCCACACCGTAGCAGCATAGCCTTTATGTCATTATTATAGATGGTATCCCACACCGTAGCAGCATAGCCTTTATGTCATTATTATAGATGACATCCCACACCGTAGCAGCATAGCCTTTATGTCATTATTATAGATGGTATCCCACACCGTAGCAGCATAGCCTTTATGTCATTATTATAGATGGTATCCCACACCGTAGCAGCATAGCCTTTATGTCATTATTATAGATGACATCCCACACCGTAGCAGCATAGCCTTTATGTCATTATTATAGATGGTGTCCCACACCGTAGCAGCATAGCCTTTATGTCATTATTATAGATGACATCCCACACCGTAGCAGCATAGCCTTTATGTCATTATTATAGATGACATCCCACACCGTAGCAGCATAGCCTTTATGTCATTATTATAGATGGTATCCCACACCGTAGCAGCATAGCCTTTATGTCATTATTATAGATGACATCCCACACCGTAGCAGCATAGCCTTTATGTCATTATTACACAGGAAGGAGCAATGGATGGATAGTTCATTTATTTCCAAAGCTGCAATGATGGGATACACACAGTATGGATGAATGATCAGTAGTGACGGGATATAAATAGCACTCCCATAGCAATTCTCCATAAATCTGCCCTATAATATACTAACAAAAAACAATCAAGATGTCTGTCAAAGTTATTGTGATCATATAGTGGATTTAACAATTCCTACTAATTTCTAATTTACTATAATAAAATAAATACATAGTTTCCATGTGTAATCTCATATTCACAACATCAGAATAAACTGTCATCCATTTTAGTATCAAAATATATCAAATTAACCTGAAATATTACTCAATGTCCCCCTCTGGTGGTGAAGAAGTATAATCCACCTAAACTAACAGAACCGGGCTGATAAACTGGCTGGTGTTCATGAGTTTATAAAACACATACTTTATACATGTCATAAATTACCTGCATTGATGAGACACACAGTGTGGATGAATGATCAGTAGTCGACAGGATATAAATAGCACTCCTAAAGAAGATGCAGTGAGGATGAATGATCAGGATATAAATAGCACTCCTAAAGAAGATGCAGTGTGGATGATTGATCAGGATATAAATAGCACTCCTAAAGAAGATGCAGTGTGGATGAATGATCAGGATATAAATAGCACTCCTAAAGAAGATGCAGTGTGGATGAATGATCAGGATATAAATAGCACTCCTAAAGAAGATGCAGTGTGGATGAATGATCAGAATATAAATAGCACTCCTAAAGAAGATGCAGTGTGGATGAATGATCAGGATATAAATAGCACTCCTAAAGAAGATGCAGTGTGGATGAATGATCAGTAGTTGACAGGATATAAATAGCACTCCTAAAGAAGATGCAGTGTAGATGAATGATCAGGATATAAATAGCACTCCTAAAGAAGATGCAGTGTGGATGAATGATCAGTAGCGACAGGTTATAAATAGCACTCCTAAAGAAGATGCAGTGTGGATGAATGATCAGGATATAAATAGCACTCCTAAAGAAGATGCAGTGTGGATGAATGATCAGGATATAAATAGCTCTCCTAAAGAAGATGCAGTGTGGATGAATGATCAGGATATAAATAGCTCTCCTAAAGAAGATGCAGTGTGGATGAATGATCAGGATATAAATAGCACTCCTAAAGAAGATGCAGTGTGGATGAATGATCAGGATATAAATAGCACTCCTAAAGAAGATGCAGTGTGGATGAATGATCAGGATATAAATAGCACTCCTATAGAAGATACAGTGTGGATGAATGATCAGGATATAAATAGCATTCCTAAAGAAGATGCAGTGTGGATGAATGATCAGTAGTCGACAGGATATAAATAGCACTCCTAAAGAAGATGCAGTGTGGATGAATGATCAGGATATAAATAGCATTCCTAAAGAAGATGCAGTGTGGATGAATGATCAGTAGTGACAGGATATAAATAGCACTCCTAAAGAAGATGCAGTGTGGATGAATGATCAGGATATAAATAGCACTCCTAAAGAAGATGCAGTCTGGATGAATGATCAGGATATAAATAGCACTCCTAAAGAAGATGCAGTGTGGATGAATGATCAGGATATAAATAGCACTCCTAAAGAAGATGCAGTGTGGATGAATGATCAGGATATAAATAGCACTCCTAAAGAAGATGCAGTGTGGATGAATGATCAGGATATAAATAGCACTCCTATAGAAGATGCAGTGTGGATGAATGATCAGGATATAAATAGCACTCCTAAAGATGATGCAGTGTGGATGAATGATCAGGATATAAATAGCACTCCTAAAGAAGATGCAGTGTGGATGAATGATCAGGATATAAATAGCACTCCTAAAGAAGATGCAGTCTGGATGAATGATCAGGATATAAATAGCACTCCTAAAGAAGATGCAGTGTGGATGAATGATCAGGATATAAATAGCACTCCTAAAGAAGATGCAGTCTGGATGAATGATCAGGATATAAATAGCACTCCTAAAGAAGATGCAGTGAGGATGAATGATCAGGATATAAATAGCACTCCTAAAGAAGATGCAGTGTGGATGAATGATCAGGATATAAATAGCACTCCTAAAGAAGATGCATTTTCCAGTTTGCTACCAACTTGATAGAGGGAACTTCAGCATAAAACCCACATGGAAAACTGAGATTCGGCAAATAACATATAAAGAGAGGCCAAACCAACAACAGAAGTTACTAAAACATAAATTGCTAATGTATGATTTAAAAGGTGGATTTTATGATCTAATGTCAACTTTATACATTTCTATCCCAGGACCACTCAATTTTCAAATTCTCCATAAATCTGCTGTGGATTACCCAGAATCCCATACCTTTATCACTGAATGTAATGTAAACACACGAGCAGCAGTCTAAGGTCCTGCATCTCAGTGGTAGAGGCATCACTACAGACCCGGGATCAAAACTACAGACACGGGTCCGTTATTGTAAATAAGAATTTGTCCTTAGCTGGTTTGCCTTGTTAAATAAAGGTTAAATAAATGTTTTAAATGTAACTTCATTACACCGTTACACTGGCATACAAACCCGGTAGCATAGAGTTGATAATACATATGACGTTGGAAAATAGTGCATTGTGGGTAGTTTAGAAGATTTCCCTAAATAAGTTAATACTGTAACGACCCTGGGTTTATAAGCACGGATATTGACTCTGCCGTTCGAGCTTTTGCGGCACAGTTGATAGCGCGCTGGACTTCGGGCTTGAAGGTCGAGGGTTCGAGACCTGCTCCCTGCTGTTTCATTACAATACATTTGTAATAACGCAAAAAACATAACTGTTTGTCCTTATAGGGAACCAGATCGTGACTACAACTAGCTTACTAAGTCTTTAACCACACTGTGTTGTTACACTGGTGAGTAAAAAAATCTTCCTACAATCAAACTTGTCTGAAAATAAAATAGACATTTTACTCTACTGCGTTACCCACTCCAGTCAGCAGATGGCGGTCTGGGAATTTAAGGTAATGCTGTTGGTGTGACGTATAATCTAGTGGACGGAACGCTTCTTTCAACAGCAACAACAGTTATTCAGCCACCTCGGTAGCTTGCTAGACAAAATAGCCAAACCAATAAAGCTCTTTAGATGCTTTAGTGTATATTAGCCACTGTGTTTTAAACCCACTTCTGTCGTCTAGTTAGTTATCCGTTTTAATTTCATATTTACGGTGTTTTTGTTATTGATCAGCTAGCGGGCTGGTTAAGTTAGCATTAGCTTAGCTAACATCCCCGACCATGAGCTCACCAAGCTACTCTCCTCCTGCTAAAGAAGAGGTCTGCTGGACGGAGAAAGAGGGACTGTGGCTGAACGTTTTCGTGAAAGAGGAGAAGGAAGAGGAGGCTGTTTCAATACAAAAACAAGTAGAGGGTGAGGCTGTAACTGTGAAAGAAGAAGAGAAAGTAAATATTTAGGCTAATGAATATTTTAGGACCAGCGATGTCCCTTATTCCTACCCTTTAACTTTTTGTCTGACAAAATAAACATTTTACTCAACTGCGTTACCCACTCCAGTCAGCAGATGGCGGTCTGGGAATTTAACGCAATGCTGTTGGTGTGACGTATAATCTAGTGGACGGAACTCTTCTTTCAACAGCAGCAACAGTTAGTCGGACACCACGGTAGCTTGCTAGACAAAATAGCCGAACCAATAAAGCTCTTTAGACGCGTTAGTGTATATTAGCCTCTGTGTTTTAAACCCACTTTTGTCGTCTAGTTAGTTATCCGATTTAATTTCATATTTACGGTGTTGTTGTTATTATTCAGCTAGCGGGCTGGTTAAGTTAGCATTAGCCTAGCTAGCTAACATCTCCGACCATGCGGTCACTGAGCTACTCTCCTGCTAAAGAAGAGGACATCACAGTAAAACAAGAAGTAGAGGGTGAGGCCGTTACTGTGAAAGAAGAAAAAGACGCGTTCAGAGTGAAAGAGGAGGAGGATGTTACAGTAAAAGAAGAGGAGGATGCAGTTTATGGAGTGAAAGAGGAAGAGATGACTGTTACATCGATAGAGGAGGAAACTGGACATCTGGGCCCGGTTTCCCAAACGCATCTTAAGGCGTCCAATGGTTCTAACGGTGAACTTAGCCATAAGATGGTTTTGAGAAACCGTTCCCTGATTAACACTAGTAAGTACTGTCTTAAATACAGAGGCACAAACTCTGCAGTTGTTGAACTGATGTGTGGTGTTAAAGCGGAAATCTGCAATTGCTACACCTATATTGTGACTTTTAAATGATTTATTTATAGCCATTGATTCTTGAAGAATATAACACATGCCTCATGAACTTAGTTCAACTGTTGTACCCCATCAGAACCCCAAATAAGCTTTTTTTACTCCAATGTTTAGAAACAATGTAAACCAACATTGTATAGCCTCAACATGGTTAAAACTATAATGTTGACATCATGGATGGTCAGTCCTTGCATCCATAGTTCTGTCTATGAATTTGAAAGTAGTTACATTTCTCCAACCCCATCATCTTATTACCAAAACAGTGTTTGAACTGCAGATTGATGGGTTGTGTGGGTTTTTTAAACAGCAACAAAATGGCTGCCCAGAGACTTGGTTTGGTAAACAGCTGAGGAATGGGGGCTGGAGAAATGTAACCACTCTCAAATTCATAGAGAAAGCTATTGTAGCAACCATAACCCAACACCCAGCGACCTCTTCAAGAAGTTCAGACATTTTGGTGTAACAGTTATAAGGTGTTGGCTTGACAGTTGCTGGACCCAGGTTTGAGTTCAGCTCAGGACTACCCCCTGAATTCACTACACTATAAATACAAAGGCTGGACATCCATGAGGTCAAAATTATCGTTTTAACCAGATTGAGGCTATATAGTATATTCTAGAATTGCCAGTGAAGATTTGTTGTGGGGGTCAAATTGTTACAGCTGTTGATAAGTCATTGTATAATATTCAGCCAACTTTTTTTTCATGTCATTACATACCTAGATACATTCATGAATTGGTTTGAAACCTTTGTTTTAAAACCTTCTCAAAGTTGGTGCCTTGATGGATTTGTAGAAAACGGTTTGTCATAAAACACTATTTTTTTATTAATTAAATGTAACCTGCTCCAATATCCAATGATAGGCGTGGCGCGAATTACAAATTCCTCAAAAATACAAAAACTTCCATTTTTCAAACATATGACTATTTCACAGCATTTTAAAGACAAGACTCTCCTTTATCTAACCACACTGTCCGATTTCAAAAAGGCTTACAGCGAAAGCAAAACATTAGATTATGTCAGCAGAGTACCAAGCCAGAAATAATCAGACACCCATTTTTCAAGCTAGCATATAATGTCACAAAAACCCAGAAGACAGCTAAATGCAGCACTAACCTTTGATGATCTTCATCAGATGACACACCTAGGACATTATGTTATACAATACATGCATGTTTTGTTCAATCAAGTTCATATTTATATAAAAAAACAGCTTTTTACATTAGCATGTGACGTTCAGAACTAGCATACCCCCCGCAAACTTCCGGGGAATTTGCTAACAATTTACTAAATTACTCACGATAAACGTTCACAACGATATGTCCGATTTTAAAATAGCTTTTTGGTGAAAGCACATTTTGAAATATTCTAAGTACATAGCCCAGCCATCACGGGCTAGCTATTTAGACACCCGGCAAGTTTAGCACTCACCAATATCAGGTTTACTATTATAAAAGTTTGATTACCTTTTGTTGTCTTCGTCAGAATGCACTCCCAGGACTGCTACTTCAATAACAAATGTTGGTTTGGTCCAAAATAATCCATCGTTATATCCGAATAGCGGCGTTTTGTTCGTGCGTCCCAGACACTATCTGAAATGGTAAATCAGGGTCGCGCACATGGCGCAATTCGTGACAAAAAAAGTCTAAATATAAAATTACCGTACTTCGAAGCATGTCAACCGCTGTTTAAAATCCATTTTTATGCCATTTTTCTCGTAAAAAAGCGATAATATTCCGACCGGGAATCTCCGTTTAGCTAAACAGAGGAAAGTAAACAAAGCTTTCGGTCGACGCGGGCACGAGCCTGAGTCTCACAGTACTGTAACCAGCCACTACCCAAACGCGCTACTTTTTTTCAGCCAGAGCCTGCAAAGCCACGATTCAGCTTTTTACCGCCTTCTGAGACCCTATGGCAGCCGTAGGAAGTGCCACGGGACAGCTAAGATCCTGACTCTTCAATAAACAGAGACAAGAAGAACGACACCTTGTCAGACAGGCCACTTCCTGAATGAAACCTTCTCAGATTTTTGCCTGCCAAATGAGTTCTGTTATACTCACAGACACCATTCAAGCAGTTTTAGAAACTTTAGGGTGTTTTCTATCCATATGTAATAAGTATATGCATATTCTAGTTACTGGGTAGGAGTGGTAACCAGATTAAATCGGGTACGTTTTTTATCCAGCCGTGAAAATACTGCCCCCTAGCCATAACAGGTTAAAATCAATTTTTATGCCATTTTTCTCGTAAAAAAGCGATAATATTCCGACCGGGAAAGCGTGTTTAGGTTCAGAGACGAAAGAAAATAAAAACATGGGGTCGTCTCGTGCACGCGCCTAAGCCCATTGTCCTCTAATAGAGCACTTGCCAAAAGCGCTAAAGTTTTTCAGCCAGCGCCTGGAATTACATCATTCAGCTTTTTCCCGGGTTCTGAGAGCCTATGGGAGCCGTAGGAAGTGTCACGTTACAGCAAAGATCCTACATTTTCTTTAAACAGAGCCAAGAAGCTCAAGGAATGGTCAGACAGGCCACTTCCTGTACAGAATCTTCTCAGGTTTTGGCCTGCCAAATGAGTTCTGTTATACTCACAGACACCATTCAAACAGTTTTAGAAACTTTGGAGTGTTTTCTATCCAAAGCTAATAATTATATGCATATTCTAGTTTCTGGGCAGTAGTAATAACCAGATTAAATCGGGTACGTTTTTTATCTGGCCGTGTAAATACTGCCCCCTACCCCCAACAGGTTAACAAACCTCCAAACGAGCTTCAATGCCATAGAACACTCGTTCCGTGGCCTCCAACTGCTCTTAAACGCTAGTAAAACTAATCGCTAATAACCGATCGCTGCCCGCACCCGGATGGTTCTGACTTAGAATATGTGGACAACTATAAATACCTAGGTGTCTGGCTAGACTGTAAACTCTCCTTCCAGACTAATATTAAGCATCTCCAATCCAAAATGAAATCTAGAATTGGCTTCCTATTTTGCAACAAAGCCTCCTTCACTCACGCTGCCAAACATACCCTCGTAAAACTGACTATCCTACCGATCCTTGACTTTGGCGATGTCATTTTCAAAATAGCCTCCAACACTCTACTCAGCAAACTGGATGCAGTCTATCACAGTGCCATCCGTTTTGTCACCAAAGCCCCATATACCACCCACCACTGGGACCTGTACGCTCTCGTCGGCTGGCCCTCGCTACATATTCGTCGCCAAACCCACTGGCTCCAGGTCATCTATAAGTCTTTGCTATGTAAAGCTCCGCCTTAACTCAGCTCACAGGTCACCATAGCAACACCCACCCATAGCACGCGCTCCAGCAGGTATATCTCACTGGTCATCCCCAAAGCCAACACCTACTTTGGCCGCATTTCCTTCCAGTTCTCTGCTGCCAGTGACTGGAACGAATTGCAAAAATCGCTGGAGTTGGAGACTTATATCTCCCTCACTAACTTTAAGCATCAGCTATCTGAGCAGTTTACCGATCGCTGCAGCTGTACACAGCCCATCTGTAAATCGCCCATCCAACTGCCTACCTCATCCCCATGTTTTTATTGACTTTTTTTGCTCTTTTGCACACCAGTATTTCTACTTGAACATCTATCACTCCAGTGTTAAATTGTAATTACTTCACTACTATGGTCTATTTATTGCCTTGCCTCCGTACTCCATTTGCACACACTGTATATAGATTTTTGTATTGTGTTATTGACTGTTCGTTTGTTTATCCCACGTGTAACTCTGTTGTTTGTGTCGCTCTGCTTTGCTTTATCTTGGCCAGGTTGCCACCCAAATGGATACTGTCATTAACGTGGTTCTTCTATAATTACACATAACTCATAATACTGTAGCAAATATTATATTAAACAGGACATTCAAACGAGCCTTACAATTATAATCCAAAGTATTGTGAAATGCACTCATAAGCAACCTGGAAATGGAGGTTACTCCCCTGAGTTTTCCCCCATTCACATTCAGAATACATCGTGAAAAACTAAAATCTTTGCTCGCCATTTTTGCTCCAGGCAGATATAGTACATCCATAACAAGTGGTTTCCTCATTAGCTGGAGGAGTTTCTATAACCAAATTGCATGTGCATCGCACTCGTGCCGCAATTTTAGCAAACACAGAAAGGGGCCTATATTGGAGACCAAAAGTCGTCTGGCACACTGTTTAGAGTTTCAAAAACATGAATAACGTATTTCTAGCCTACAATCATCTATGTTACTACTCATGTGAAAACAAGACAATATATGACTATTCTTGCTCATTTTAAGACAATTGTCAAATAATGTTTACATTCATTACAGACGTCAATTGTTGTCCAACATCATGGCTCCGCTGTTGGCATCACCTTTTACAGTGGATTACCGCTGTTGTGGGCCTTTAACCATCTATCTGACTTTGTTGTTCACACAGGAGAGATACGGGACTATCGTGGATCCTCTGGGGAGCCTCAACAACCTCGTGATGCTGACGAGGCAGAGAAGAGTCTCTCCAGATCAGAACACCTCAATAAACACCTGCAGAGATCCACAGGGAAGAGAACTCACTGCTGCTCTGACTGTGGGAAGAGATTCACCTCATCAGGCATTACAATTCATCAGAGAATCCACACAGGAGAGAAACCTTATAGCTGTAGTCAATGTGGGAAGAGGTTTACTCAGTCAACCAGCCTGATATCACACCAGAGAATACACACAGGAGAGAAATCTTATAGCTGTGATCAATGTGGGAAGAGTTTTAGTCAGTCTCGCTATCTGACAGTGCACCAGAGAACACACACAGGAGAGAAATCTTATATCTGTGGTCAATGTGGGAAGAGTTTTACTACATCTGGCTCTCTGACTTCACACCAGAGAATACACACAGGAGAGAAACCATATAGCTGTCATCAATGTGGAAAAGGTTTTTGTCAATCTAGAGATCTGACAGTGCACCAGAGAACACACACAGGAGAGAAACCTTATAGCTGTGATCAATGTGGGAAGAGTTTTACTACATCTGGCTCTCTGACTTCACACCAGAGAATACACACAGGAGAGAAACCATATAGCTGTCATCAATGTGGAAAAGGTTTTTGTCAATCTAGAGATCTGACAGTGCACCAGAGAACACACACAGGAGAGAAACCTTATAGCTGTGATCAATGTGGGAAGAGTTTTACTACATCTGGCTCTCTGACTTCACACCAGAGAATACACACAGGAGAGAAACCATATAGCTGTCATCAATGTGGAAAAGGTTTTTGTCAATCTAGAGATCTGACAGTGCACCAGAGAACACACACAGGAGAGAAACCTTATAGCTGTGATCAATGTGGGAAGAGGTTTACTCAGTCAACCAGCCTGATATCACACCAGAAAATACACACAGGAGAGAAATCTTATAGCTGTGATCAATGTGGGAAGAGTTTTAGTCAGTCTCGCTATCTGACAGTGCACCAGAGAACACACACAGGAGAGAAACCTTACATCTGTGGTCAATGTGGGAAGAGGTTTACTACATCTGGCTCTCTGACTTCACACCAGAGAATACACACAGGAGAGAAACCTTATAGCTGTCATCAATGTGGAAAAGGTTTTTGTCAATCTAGAGATCTGACAGTGCACCAGAGAACACACACAGGAGAGAAACCTTATAGCTGTGATCAATGTGGGAAGAGTTTTACTACATCTGGCTCTCTGACTTTACACCAGAGAGAAACCTTATAGCTGTGGTCACTGTGGGAAGACTTTTAGTCAATCTAGCGCTCTGACTTTACACCAGAGAACACACACAGGAGAGAAATCTTATAGCTGTGATCAATGTGGGAAGAGTTTTACTACATCTGTCTCTCTGACTTTACACCAGAGAATACACACAGGAGAGAAACCTTACAGCTGTGGTCAATGTGGAAAAGGTTTTTGTCAATCTGGAGATCTGACAGTGCACCAGAGAACACACACAGGAGAGAAACCTTATAGCTGTAATCAATGTGGGAAAAGTTTTACTCAGCTATGCAACCTGATATCACACCAAAGAACACACACAGGAGAGAAACCTTATAGCTGTAATCAATGTGGGAAAAGTTTTACTCGGTCAAGCAGCCTGATATACCACCAGAGAACACAAACAGGAGAGAAACCTTATATCTGTGCTCAATATGGGAAGAGGTTTGGTCGATCTGGGCAGAGGACTGTACACCAGAGAACACACACAGAAGAGAATCCTCATAGCTGTGCCCAGAGATAATCTGATAAAAGATCTCTGATCAAATATCAGAGAATACATACATGAAGGAGTTGTTTCATGATATAAATGAAATTAAATCTCACAATGTAGAATGTTTTAACATTGTAGTCGGAGATTTTTAATGATGTCACAATGTAGAACCCTAAACGTTTGTCCCCTGTTCTATTGATTTCAACATGATATGGATATTAGCCTCAGGGGGGAAATCCAGGCTCTGAAATGGAAGAGTTACTATTTATGTGATTTAATAAAAAGTGACTAACACAAATAGAGTTGTGTTACACTTACCATGTTGGTGACCCACTTCAATCACAATGCAACACTTCAAAATGTAGCTAGCTGTTTTCTACAAATTGTCCTCTAACCAGGGATGTACACATTATTCCCAGATTCCGTGTGGTTTTTGAGCTGTTAGTTTTTACAGGAAGTGCAACCTCATCTCCCTCCTGTCGTACAATTGATTTCAACATGATATTAATGAGTTGTGACAAATTAGTGTTGATCATTTCTTTGTTTAGCGACCCCTACATTTAAATGTATCAGTCCAAAATGTAGCTGACTGTCTTCTGCAGGTTGTCCTCTAACCAGTGAGGTAAAATATATCTCCCATTTCCATGTGTTTGTTTAGTTGTGTTAGTTTCAACATCACGTACAACCTGATTTCCCCCCTAATCGATATCAGTGATTTATTGCTACTTGTCAAAACAACAGTGTTTTTGGTGCTTGTGCAGTTTATAAGGAGCTTGGTTTAAAATAATACAAGTAATATGATTATTGTGGCAGATGTTTGTGTTCATAGCACATTTTATGTTTAGTTTTTCAATATATCCCAAACTGTTTCTGCATATTGGTTATTGATGTAGACAAGTTAAAACTGGGTTTTGACATTGGGGATATCCCACCAAATATTTCATATTTACATTTCATGTAACATTTAGTAATGATAATTATTTATGCAACCAACTGACCATTTTTTTGTGCAATTATATTGACATTGTTGCCCTGCTTTTAGAATATCAGGGTTCATTCTCACAAGGGTGGGCAGCCATAAAGATTTGTGTTTTGTGTTTAGCCAGTGCGTTACCATGGATCTTATTTTGACTGCACGTTTTTCCGTATTGGAGATGAGTTTGGTTTGGGCTCATTCCAAGGGGACCAGAGTTCTAGAAGCTAGTGAGTTTTAGGAAGAGGAGAATTATAGAAGTTAGTGAGTTTGAGGAAGACGAGAGTTCTAGAAGCTAGTGAGTTTTAGGAAGAGGAGAGTTCTAGTAGCTAGTGGGGGAAAAATGTTTTTTTCTTGTTTTTAATTGTTGACAGCCAGTAGACACCATGTTTATATTGTAGAAGGTGAAGCATTGTAGTTGATTATAATGTGAAATAGAAGTTGTTTTCTGTTGATGGTGAGCAAACTTTTAAGGTGTTAGTCTTTGGTTTTTCCATTTTGTGTTTTGAGGTTGGACTTTAGCACGTCTAGCTCGTTAGCACGTCTAGCTCGTTAGCACGTCTAGCTCGTTAGCACGTCTAGCTCGTTAGCACGTCTAGCTCGTTAGCACGTAGGACGCACTGATTGGTGTCACCTCGTTAGTCAGTATGTGTTACACCTGTGCTGGCTTGTCCATCTCGTTAGTGGGAAGGTGTTTCACCTGAGCTGGTCCAGGTTCTATTTAAGAGTGTCTGGCCCAGTGCTCCAGTTGTCTTGATACATGTGGAGAGTCAACACCTTTAGTTGCTCCAGCTTTTTGGTTTGCTTCCTGTCTTTGAGTTTGGTGTGGGTTTTTCTTTTGTGGACACTGAGAGCAAAACTGCAACATTATGTTATAATACTTTTATTGCATCAAATGGTTGTTTTATGCAACAGAATAGAGGGTTCTTAGAACTATTGTGTCTGTGTGTTCTACTGAGGATGGGTCTCTGGGAGAAAACACTGACAGGAGATTTACAATGTCTTTTGGGTGATAAAACCTAGAGACTGCATTCCAGAGCATGAGTTAATGTTTCTGTTCTATATGGTACCAGGGAGAGATGACCTCAGGGCCAGACCCTGGTCTCTACATGAAGAGTACTGTTTTTACAGCAGATACTGTCTGCTGAGAATTATAAGCATCTTTCATACAAATCTTAACCTTGTGACCCGTTCTATACATCTGTTGTTGGTCATGTAGGTTGAAAGGGGTGTATCTTGGCTGTAAAAGACCTTTGTACTTTTGTATCGTGGCTCTCAACGAATCATCTGGGGGTGATTTGTCGACCAGCCATCATTTTCGTAGAACACTCAATTGATTCACTTTATATGTGTGTGTTGTATTGACCTGCTCCCGTATTAATAAGTGAATAAAGATTTAGTTTTAGAATAACGCTGACTTGTGTGATAAGTTTGTTTCCTCAATTGATATTAAAGAAATTAACCTCCACATTTGGCGATGGGGATGTGAATCTTGACCTGACTCCTGACGACCTGGGTAAATGACCTGG
This sequence comes from Salmo salar, assembly GCF_965601325.2. Taxonomy (NCBI): domain Eukaryota; kingdom Metazoa; phylum Chordata; class Actinopteri; order Salmoniformes; family Salmonidae; genus Salmo; species Salmo salar. The sequence continues at coordinate 508,635 of NW_027675424.1, forward strand.
CTCCTGACGACCTGGGTAAATGACCTGGCTCCTGATGACCTGGGTAAATGACCTGGCGACCTGGGTAAATGACCTGGCTCCTGATGACCTGGGTAAATGACCTGACTCCTGACGACCTGGGTAAATGGTGCACCAGGGATCCCTCAAACTTGGGATCTCAGGGAGACTTCGGGAACGGAGCAAATGAACCCACCTTTGATCTGAGTGGATACCACAACTCAAACCTAGTTTAAAAAATAATGAGGTGAGCGAAACACGCAAAGTGGAGATTTTAGAAAATCCTCGTAGGCTCTGAGTGTGTATTCCTGTGTGAGGGGGGGCACCTTGGAGGTGTAAACAGGGCCCAGTCAGGAGGCTCTGAGTGTGTACTCCTGTGTGGAGGTGTAAACAGGGCCCAGTCAGCTATCTCTGTAAACTGGATGAAAACTAGAATCTGTGTTTACTAGTTAAGACTATTTATGATATAGTATAAGATAGTAAGGTGCACCTGTAATTGTTTTAAACCTGTAATTATTTTAAACCTGGACACCATTTTAGAAGTATTGAAAGATGTAAATGTATGAGTTACATTATCCTAGGAACTAACCATTAGATAGAAATGTGAAAATATTCCTGCAGGTTAATATATTGTTGAAAAACAACTAATTGATTAGGTATGTTTGGGAATAGCATTGTGTGACTGTGATATGAGAGTTGTGTGACTGTGGTATGAGAGTTGTGTGACTGTGATATGAGAGTTGTGGAAATGAGTCTTAATCTGATGTTTGGATAGTAACATAGAAATATGCTGAATCAGATGATTGAAATGTGGATAATAAGCGGGATGATATTTTAGAAAGCAGCGGAAGGTCTATAGTTCCTGGGAGGCTTGATTTTGCCGTGGTCTCTGGGAGGTTAGAGAACAGTTGAGGATCCCATGGTCATTGTCTGGGAAACTAAAGTTTATTTTTGGTTCTGCTGGGAGGATGTTTGGAGAGATGCTTCGTAGCTATGGAGAGTCCCTGAAAAAGCAAATGGAATGGTTGTCGTGACTACCTGAGAATTTCTTACGTTTTATATGGATTCTGTGAATATATGAACATATGATGAATTGTATGTGTGTATAATGATTACTAGAGATTTGATGAAGTAATACTGGGAATATAATTAGATACAATTTAAACAACCCATATGTAGACGAACGTAGGCTTTGAGTTGGTATCTTTAATGGATCATTTGATAAAGATGAGGTTTAAGCATTATTAAACTGTCTACAAAGTCTGAGCAGTTGTCTCAGAAACTGATGGGAGTGTGTCCACTTTAGGGTAAGTTACCCTAACAATGTAACTATAAAACGCTTATTGGATTTTCTCCGTCCGGGTACTATATTTCAAATACATGTAAATCTACATTTGAAATGGGGGGGGGGGGGGTTCTTCCTGGTATGAGAGGAGTTGGGGGGGAGTTTAGTTAGTTAGTTAGTTAGTTAACGAAGCTAACATTAGCTAGTTCATTATCACAAAAGTGAGAACTGCTCTAGATTGGAAACTTACGTTAATGAGTGTAAAGCCATATTGTCTTCATGGAAACGATATACAATATATGGGAAAGAATATAGTTGAGGAAATAATCCAAACCTAGTTGTGCCTAGTTAGGACATAACGTTAGCTAGCTAGCTAACGGTACTGTACTGTAGCTCATACAACGCCGACGGTCAAACCCGGCTTTCTAATATTTACGTTCATTAACTATAGTAACGTTATGGAAGATATTCACAGAAAACTATTATTAGTATGTTATATTATTATAATACATTATTTCGAGACATATTCAGAGCCAAACATCAACCCAACTTAACCTTTTTAACTGTTGTCGCATCCAAACTTGTCACCATCGTTTTCAGTTGTAATTGCGAAGTTCCCGGAAGAAGTCCAGCAACAACGGAGGTTCCTCGATGAACCCACCTTCTAACAAGTTCTTTGAAGAACCTTTTGGGGCTGTTTTTCATTGACCAAGAACCCTACGGTTCTTAGGGGATCTGAGAACAACTCCAGTTGAACCCTTCATTTTTAGAGTGTAGTCGGCTCTATTTACTCTCAGATTCAAACATGATGATTAGTATCAACGATCAAGTCAGCTGCTGCTGCTCCAATACAGTATGAGGTGAGACGGTGAACTGGGCAGTCAGCTGCTGCAGCTCCAATACAGTATGAGGTGAGACGGTGAACTGATGTTGAACCGGGCAGTCAGCTGCTGCTGCTCCAATACAGTATGAGGTGAGACGGTGAACTGATGTTGAACTGGGCAGTCAGCTGCTGCTGCTCCAATACAGTATGAGGTGAGACGGTGAACTGATGTTGAACCGGGCAGTCAGCTGCTGCTACTCCAATACAGTATGAGGTGAGACGGTGAACCGGGCAGTCAGCTGCTGCTGCTCCAATACAGTATGAGGTGAGACGGTGAACCGGGCAGTCAGCTGCTGCTGCTCCAATACAGTATGAGGTGAGACGGTGAACTGATGTTGAACCGGGCAGTCAGCTGCTGCTGCTCCAATACAGTATGAGGTGAGACGGTGAACTGATGTTGAACCGGGCAGTCAGCTGCTGCTGCTCCAATACAGTATGAGGTGAGACGGTGAACTGATGTTGAACCGGGCAGTCAGCTGCTGCTGCTCCAATACAGTATGAGGTGAGACTGTGAACTGATGTTGAACCGGGCAGTCAGCTGCTGCTGCTCCAATACAGTATGAGGTGAGACGGTGAACTGATGTTGAACCGGGCAGTCAGCTGCTCCAATACAGTATGAGGTGAGACGGTGAACTGATGTTGAACCGGGCAGTCAGCTGCTGCTGCTCCAATACAGTATGAGGTGAGACGGTGAATATGTACATGTAGGTAGAGTTATTAAAGTGACTATGCAGAGATGATAACAGAGAGTGGGGGGGGGGGGCCTTCCTCTGACACCGCCTGGTAAAGAGGTCTTGGATGGCAGGGAGCTTGGCGCCAGTGATGTACTGGGCTGTACGCACTACCCTCTGTAGTGCCTTGCGATCGGAGGCAGAGCAGTTGCCATACCAGGCAGAGATGCAACCAGTCAGGATGCTCTCGATGGTGCAACTGTAGAAGCTTTTGAGGATCTGAGGACCCATGCTAAATCTTTTCAGTCTCCTGTGGAGGAATAGGTTTTGTCGTGCCCTCTTCACGATTATCTTGGTGTGCTTGGACCATGATAGTTTGTTAGTGATGTGGACACCAAGGAACTTGAAGCTCTCAACCTGCTCCACTACAGCCCCGTCGATGAGAATGGGGGCGTGCTGTCTTCCTTTTCCTGTAGTCCACAATCATCTCCTTTGTCTTGATCATGTTGAGAGAGCGGTTGTTTTTCTTGCACCACACGGCCAGGTCTCTGACCTCCTCCCTATAGGCTGTCTCATCGTTGTTGGTGATCAGGCCTACCACTATTGTGGCATCGGCAAACTTAATAATGGTGTTGGAGTCGTGCCTGGCTGTGCAGTCATGAGTGAACAGGGAGTACAGGAGGGGGCTGAGCACGCAACCCAGAGGGGCCCCTGTGTTGAGGATCAGTGTGGCGGATGTGTTGTTACCTACCCTTAAAAAACATGAGCTGGCGCACACCCAGAAGAATAGTTTGTGAGGAGGTGCTGACTAACGGCGAATAAACTATAAACTATCAAAATAAAGTTGCACACTCCATATATAAACTCCCAGTCATTTATTGGGTATTTACCAACGTTTCAGCATCATTGTGCCTTCCTCAGGGTGATGTCATGAATACTTGAACCAGGTTATGTAGACAAACAGTGCAATTAGTGCAACCAATGACAATAGAGAGGGGTGTGTCATAATGATTAAGTTAATTACAATGAATTAGTGAAACTGTTAAATAGTATATGACATTAAATATTTTACTGTATTGTTATCATATAGAAACATCATGGAATATTGTACATCATATTAAATATATTACTGTATTGTTATCATATAGAAACATCATGGAATATATTAAATATATTACTCTATTGTTATCATATAGAAACATCATGGAATATTGTACATCATATTAGCATCAACATACATTGTTTCATTCAATTTCACATAATAAGGATATTTAATATTTTCAAGTTCAGAAGTCAGAACTCATCACCTGCTATGTAAAAGAGACAGAAGAATGCACAATGGTCAATGCTATCTGGGATCCTTGGGACATCCCTACCCTAAACCCTAACCTTAACCCCTACCTTAACCATTTTAAATGTCAACTTCAATGGGCTATGGACGTCCCAAGGATGTATCTCTACCTGAAAATACATGATCTAAGTGATTGATAGTTGGTATTCAGCAGTCATAAAGCCTTATTTACTTTAATGAACTACTAAAATAGTGATTTAGTCAGACAGCATAGACAGCAGCTCTACACATTATTGACTGACTGATCCATTCATCCTTCCATCCCTCCTCAGCCTTCCTCTCCTCTGAAGACCCAGTGAGGGTGGAGCTCAGTCAGAGAGCTGTTGAGGGACTGGTTAGGAAGAACACTTCTACAGCCAGAGAGGTGAGAGGTCACACATGGTTTAGATGGTAAATATTTATGTCCCCTTAGCGGTTCATCACGTCAGCAAAAGGGAATATGTTCCATCATCTATGTTTATTTACATTAGTGCAAATTGTCCACTGATATCGGTGTAATTTCTCACCCCTTTAAGCTGTATGAAAGTGAATTTCCCCTTAGGCATACATACATGTTTTTTGTTATTACCCGAGCCACCTGAGCCACTGCCTGTTCACCCGCTATCATTCAGAAGGCGATATCAGTACAGGTGCATCAAAGCTGGGACCGAAAGACTGAAAAACAGCTTCTATCTCAAGGCCATCAGACTGTTAAACAGCACAGAGAGGCTGCAGCCTACATATAGACTTGACATCATTGGCCACTTTAATAAATGGAACACTAGTCACTTTAATAATGTTTACATATCATTTCTCATCTCTATGTATAAACTGTATCTCAGTCTATGCTGCTCTGACATTGCTTATCCATATATTTATATATTCCTAATTCCATTCCTTTACTTAGATTTGTGTGTATTAGGTATTTGTTGTGAAATTGTTAGATATTAATTGTTAGATATTACTGCACTGTGGGAACTAGAAGGACAAGCATTTCGCTACACCCGCAATAACATCTGCTGAACACCTGTATGTGACCAACAACATTTGATTTATGAAGGTCATTTGTGTAAAATGTACTTTTCCCAGCATATCTTTACATTGCTTATGCATATTCAATGGCCGGACTGCATCCAGACTATGTCAAATGCCCATCCTGGTAGATCTGAACCTAATGCAGCTTGGAGTGATCAGAAGTCACATTTAGGTGCCAGGTGTAACTGAGGCCATAGATGCTCCATATACATTACTTTGAGTGTTTTATATAATATGACTAAATGTGTTTCTGTGTTGCAGGGGCAGTCAAGAAATGGAACAGCAAGGCCACAGAACATGACATAAGCAGAACTGTGGGAGACCACCTCAAGCCCCTGGTAGAGCCGGGGGTGGTGTTTACCACTCCACCACGCCTTCAGCAGGCTGGAAAAGAGTGATTGATACGGTTTTTCATACTAAGGTGGGCCAAGAGTTTGTTGATTGGTCAGTCATTGGGTAAATTTGTTTTACAATGTGTTCAAATCAAGCTTTATTTATACAGACTTGTCAGACATGGATGCAACACAATGGCTTCACAGGAAAAAACTATGAAAATAATCAGAAATATTTAGTACACAAATATGAGGACAAAAAACAATAATAACAACTGAAAGACTAATGAGCATTGTAAGGAAATGCCATTGATTAAAATATCAACAATATGATGCAACATCCAACCCAAAATATAACTTGTTTTTTAGGAGGGGCTCTGAAAGACACTATGGGGGTGTCCACTGGAAGTTGACTAGTAACAACAACTGGGACCTAAAAGACACCCACCATGAGACCCACTAAATCTGCCCAAGAAGAGGAAAACAAAAGAAAAACCCACACCAAACTTAAAGACAGGAAGTAAACCAAAAAGGTGGAGCAACTAAAGGTGTTGACTCTCCACATGTATCAAGACAACTGGAGCACTGGGCCAGACACTCTTAAATAGAACCTGGACCAGCTCAGGTGAAACACCTTCCCACTAACGAGATGGACAAGCCAGCACAGGTGTAACACCTACTGACTAACGAGGTGACACCAATCAGTGCGTCCTACGTGCTAACGAGCTAGACGGGCTAACGAGCTAGACGTGCTAACGGGCTAGACGGGCTAACGAGCTAGACGTGCTAACGAGCTAGACGTGCTAACGAGCTAGACGGGCTAACGAGCTAGACGTGCTAGACGGGCTAACGAGCTAGACGTGCTGACGAGCGAGACGTGCTAACGAGCTAGACGTGCTAAAGTCCAACCTCAAAACATAAATGTAAAAACCAAAGCCTGTAACACCTTATGACAACAAATATATCCTATATTTTTGTTGGAAAAGTTTGCTCACCACCAACAGAAAACAACTTCCATTTCACATTATAATCAACTAGAATGATTCACCTTCACCAATATAAACATGGTGTCTACTGGATGTCAACAATTAAAAACAAGAAAAAAACACTTATTTCTAAATAATAATATACAATAGGACTATTTGTTTCTCCTTTTTCTTTCTATAGAATCCTAAATCCCACTAGCTTCTAGAACACTCGTCTTCCTAAAACTCACTAGATTCTAGAACTCTCCTCTTTCTAAATCCCACTAGCTTCTAGAACTCTCCTCTTCCTAAAACCCACTAGCTTCTAGAACTCTCGTCTTCCTAAAACTCACTAGCTTCTAGAACTCTCCTCTTCCTAAAACTCACTAGCTTCTAGAACACTCGTCTTCCTAAAACTCACTAGATTCTAGAACTCTCCTCTTTCTAAATCCCACTAGCTTCTAGAACTCTCGTCCCCTTGGAACGAGCCCAAACAAAACTCATCTCCAATACGGAAAAACATGCAGTCAAAATAAATAAAGATCCATAGCAACGCACTAGCTAAATGCAAAACACAAATCTTATATCCATTTGGGGGGAAATCAGGTTGAACCTGCTCTTGGAACTAACACAACAAAACAAAAAACACATGGAAATGGAGATGTATTTTACCTCACTGGTTAGAGGACAACCTGCAGAAGACGGTCAGCTACATTTTGGAGTGATGCATTTAAATTTAGGGGTCCCTAAACAAAGGAACGCAACACTTATTTGTCATAACTCATCGATATCATGTTGAAATCAATTGTGCCGAGAGGAGGGAGATGAGGTTGCAAGTCCTGTTAAAATTAACAGCTCAAAAACCACACGGAATCTGGGAATAATGTGTACATCACTGGTTAGAGGACAATTTGTAGAAAACAGCTAGCTACATTTTGAAGTGTTGCATTGTGATTCCTGTGCGTCACCAACGTGGTAAGTGTAACATAACTCCTTTTGTGTTAGTCACTTTTTATTAAATCTCATAAATAGTAACTCTTCCAATTCAGAGCCTGGATTTTCCCCCTGAGGCTAATATCCATATCATGTTGAAATCAATAGAACAGGGGACAAACGTTTAGGGTTCTACATTGTGACATCATTAAAATACTCCTACTACAATGTTAAAACATTCTACATTGTGACATATCATTGATATCGTGAAACAACCCCTTCATGTATTTTCTGGTGTTTGATCAGATGTCTTATCGGAGAATGTTCACAGCTATAAGACTATAAGGTTTCTCTCCTGTGTGTATTCTCTGGTGTAGAGTCAGAGAGCCAGAAGTAGTAAAACTCTTCCCACATTGACCACAGATATAAGGTTTCTCTCCTGTGTGTATTCTCTGGTGTTGAGTCAGATGGCAAGATTGACCAAAACTCTTCCCACATTGACCACAGATATAAGGTTTCTCTCCTGTGTGTGTTCTCTGGTGTAGAGTCAGAGAGCCAGATCTAGTAAAACTCTTCCCACATTTATCACAGCTATAAGGTTTCTCTTCTGTGTGTGTTCTCTGGTGTAGAGTCAGAGAGCCAGATGTTGTAAAACTCTTCCCACATTGACCACAGCTATAAGGTTTCTCTCCTGTGTGTATTCTCTGGTGCACTGTAAGATCGCCAGATTGACCAAAACTCTTCCCACATTGACCACAGCTATAAGGTTTCTCTCCTGTGTGTATTCTCTGGTGTGAAATCAGGTGGCTTAGCTGAGTAAAACTCTTCCCACATTGATCACAGCTATAAGGTTTCTCTCCTGTGTGTGTTCTTTGGTGCATCTTCAGATGGCTAGATTTATCAAAACTCTTCCCACATTGAGTACAGCAATAAGGTTTCTCTACTGTGTGGCTTCTCTGATGAATTTTAATGCCTGCTGATGAGGTGAATCTCTTCCCACAGTCAGAGCGGTGAATTATCTTCCCTGTGGATGTCTGCTGGTGTTTCTTGAGGAGTTCTGATCTAGAGAGACTCTTCTCTGCCTCGTCAGCATCATGAGGTTGTTGAGGCTCCCCAGAGGATCCACGATAGTCACGTCTCTCTCCTGTGTGAACAACAAAGTCATACAGATGGTTAAAGGCCCACAACAGCGGTAATCCACTGTAAAAGGTGATGCCAACAGCGTAGCAGTGATGATGTTGTACAACAATTGACGTCTGTAATGAATGTAATGATTATTTGACATTTGTCTTAAAATGAGCAACAATAGCCTTATTTTGTCTTGTTTTCACATTAGTAGTAACATCGATGATTGTAGGCTAGAAATAAGTTATTAAAGTTGTTGAAATCCTAAGCAGTGTGCCAGACAACTTTCGGTCTCCAATATAGGCCCCTTTCTATGTTTGCTAAAATTGCGGCATGAGGGCGATGCAAATTGATTGCAGAAACTCCTCCCTGCTAATGAGGAAACCGATAGTTATGGATGTAGTATATCTGCCTGGAGCAAAAATGGTGAGAAAAGATTTTCGTTTTTCACAATGTATTCTGAATGTGAACGGGGGAAAAGTCAGGGGAGTAACCTCCATTTCCAGGTTGCTTGTGAGTGCATTTCACACTACTTTGGATTATAATTGTAAAGCTCATCTGAATCTCCTGCTTAATATGTTTGTGTTATTGTCGCAAATCAACCGCTTTACACTTAAAAAAAACACTACAACCAGAAAAAATGGTCTTTGGCTTTTCCATCAGCCTGACAATGAGGGTGTGTACACTGTTTGGTTGCAAAATTGGCCCATAACTTCACCTAACAACATAGACCTACTGTAGGACCCATAACTTCACCTAACAACAAATATAGGAAAATAGCTCTGCGTGTTGTACAATAGCCTATCCATCAAGAAACAGTTCTCTACACATTATGACCAAAGTAGGAATGTTGGATCCAACGTGGAGCACGGCATAACAGTCTTTACCAGAGTAATGAATAAAGAAGCACTTTGGTTGTTGTTGCATGTCGTGATGTTTGTCATGTGACTGTCATTCAGAAAATGATTTCCTGGATCAGCTGATGATAGTTGAACATGTGACTGGAACTAAACAACTACAGTATTAAGAATTATGTGTAAATATTGAAGAACCACATTAATGACAGTATCCATTTGGGTGTTGTCAATAAAGTTACTATATATATATATATTTTACCTTTATTTAACCAGGTAGGCCAGTTAAGAACAAGTTCTCATTTACAACTGTGACCTGGCCAAGATAAAGCAAAGCAGTGCGACACAAACAACAGTTACACGTTGAATAAACAAACGAACAGTCAATAACACGACAGAAAAGTCTATATACAGTGTGTGCAAATGGAGTAAGGCAATAAATAGGCCATAGTAGCGAAGTAATTATAATTTATTAATTTAGCAAATTAACACTGGAGAGATAGATGTGCAGATGATGATATGCAAGTAGAAATACTGGTGTGCAAAAGAGCAGAAAAAGTAAATAAAAACATGGGGATGAGGTAGGCAGTTGGATGTGCTATTTACAGATGGGCTATGTACAGCTGCAGCGATCGGTAAGCTGCTCAGATAGCTGATGCTTAAAGTTAGTGAGGGAGATGTATGTCTCCAACTTCAGCGATTGTTGCAATTTGTTCCAGTCATTGGCAGCAGACAACTGGAGGGAAAGGCGGCCAAAGGAGGTGTTGGCTTTGGGGATGACCAGTGAGCTATACCTCCTGGAGTGCGTGCTATGGGTGGGTGTTGCTATGGTGACCAGTGAGCTGAGTTAAGGTGGAATAGCAAAGACTTATAGATGACCTGGAGCCAGTGGGTTTGGCGACGAAAATGTATCGAGGGCCAGTCGACAAGAGCATACAGGTTGCAGTGGTGGGCGGTATATGGGGCTTTAGTGACAAAACGGATGGCACTATGATAGACTGCATCCAGTTTGCTGAGTAGAGTGTTGGAGGCTATTCTGTAAATGACTTCGCTAAAGTTAAGGATCGGTAGGAAAGTCAGTTTTACGAGGGTATGTTTGGCAGAGTGAATGAAAGAGGCTTTGTTGCGAAATAGGAAGCTGGTTCTAGATTTAATTTTGGATTGGAGATGCTTAATATTAGTCTGGAAGGAGAGTTTATAGTCTAACCAGACACCTAGGTATTGTAGCTGTCCACATATTCTAAGTCAGAACCATCCAGAGTAGTGATGCTGGACAGGCGGGTGTAGGCAGCGATCGGTTGTTGATTGATCGGTTGTTCTTATCAGCTGATGAGTCTGCCAATAAGAATACGGTGATTGACAGAGTCGAAAGCCTTGGCCAGGTCGATGAAGACGGCTGCACAGTACTGTCTCTTATCGATGGCGGTTATGATATCGTTTAGTACCTTGAGCGTGGCTGAGGTGCACCTGTGACCAGCTCGGAAACCGGATTGCACAGCGGAGAAGGTACGGTGGGATTCAAAATGATCAGTGATCTGTTTGTTAACTTGACTTTCGAAGACTTTAGAATGGCAGGGCAGGATGGATATAGGTCTGTAACAGTTTGGGTCTAGAGTGTCACCTCCTTTGAAGAGGGGGATGACCACGGAAGCGTTCCAATCTTTAGGAATCTCAGACGATATGAAAGAGGTTGAACAGACTAGTAATAGGGGTTGCCACAATGGCGGCGGATAATTATAGAAAGAGAGGGTCCAGATTGTCAAGACCAGCTGATTTGTACGGGTCCAGGTTTTGCAACTCTTTCAGAACATCAGCTATCTGGATTTGGTTGAAGGAGAAGATGGGGAGGCTTAGGGAAGTAGCTGTGGGGAGCTGTTGGCCGGGGTTGGGGTAGCCAGGAGGAAAGCATGGCCAGCCGTAGAGAAATGCTAATTGAAATTCTCGATTATCGTGGAGTTATCGGTGGTGACAGTGTTTCCTAGCCTCAGTGCAGTGGGCAGCTGGGATGAGGTGCTCTTAGTCTCCATGGACTTTACAGTGTCCCAAAACTTTTTGGAGTTAGAGCTACGGGATGCAAATTTCTGTTTGAAAAAGCTAGCCTTTGCTTTCCTAACTGACTGTGTGTATTGGTTCCTGACTTCTCTGAAAAGTTGCATATCGCGGGGACTATTCGATGCTAGTGCAGTACGCCATAGGATGTTTTTGTGCTGGTCAAGGGCAGTCAGGTCTGGAGTGAACCAAGGGCTATATCTGTCCTTAGTTCTACATTTTTTGAAAGGGGCATGCTTATTTAAGGTGGTGAGGAAATTACTTTTAAAGAACAACCAGGCATCCTCTACTGACTGGATGAGGTAAAAATCCTTCCAGGATACCCGGGCCAGGTCGATTAGAAAGGCCTGCTTGCAGAAGTGTTTTAGGGAGCGTTTGACAGTGATGAGGGGTGGTCGTTTGACCGCGGACCCATAGCGGATGCAGGCAACGATCGCTGAGATCCTGATTGAAAACAGCAGAGGTGTATTTAGAGGGCAAGTTGGTCAGGATAATATCTATGAGGGTGCCCATGTTTAGGGATTTAGGGTTGTACCTGGTGGTTTCCTTGATAATTTGTGTGAGATTGAGGGCATCTAGCTTGGATTGTAGGACGGCCGGGGTGTTAAGCATATCCCAGGTTAGGTCACCTAATATAACCAAATCTGAAGATAGATAGGGGGCAATCAATTCACACATGGTTTCCAGGGCACAGCTGGGAGCTGAGGGGGGGTCTATAACAGGCGGCAACAGTGAGAGACTTATTTCTGGAGAGATTCATTTTTAAAATTAGAAGCTCGAACTGTTTGGGCATGAACCTGGGAAGTATGACAGAACTTTGCAGGACATCTCTGCAGTAGATTGCAACTCCTCTCTTTTTGACAATTCTATCTTGACTGAAAATGTTGTGGTTGGGGATGGAAATTTCAGAATTTCTGGTTGCCTTCCTAAGCCAAGATTCAGACACGGCCAGGACATCACACAGGGCCTGGGTTAACCTCTACATCACCCAAGGAACAGAGGAGTAGGATGAGGGTACGGCTAAAGGCTATCTGAACTGGTCGTCTAATGCGTTGGGAACAGAGAATAAAAGGAGCAGATTTCTGGGCGTGGTAGAATAGATTCAAGGCATAATGTACAGACAGGGGTATGGTAGGGTGCGGGTACAGTGGAGGTAAACCTAGGTGTTGAGTGACGATAAGAGAGGTTGCATCTCTGGAGGCACCAGTTATGCTAGGTGAGGTCACCGCATGTGTGGGAGGTGGGACAAAAGAGTTCTCTGAGGCATGTTGAGTGGGACTAGGGGCTCTGCAGTAAAATAAAACAATGATAACTACCCTAAGAAACAGTATACAAGGCATATTGACAGTTGAGAGACATAAAGCGAGGCATAAAAGCAATCACAGGTGTTGATTGGGATAGCTAGCTAAGACAACAACGGGTAAGACAACAACAGTTAACAACAGTTAACAACAGTTAACAACAGTTAATCAGCTAAGACAATAACAGGTAAAAAAAGTCCGAGCAGGAGTAAGGCTTCTCTCCTGTGTGTATTCTCTGATGAACTGTCAGAGACCTTGATGTTGTGAATCTCTTCCCACAGTCATTACAGGGATACAGATTCTCTCCAGTGTGTGTTTTAAGGTGTATTTTTAGCTTTGATAGAATTGGGAAAATCTCCTCACAATGTGGGCAGTGGTGAGACCTCTTAGCTCTGTGATCTTCCTGCTGTTGCTCTCTGGATGTAGAGAATGGAGACCATGTTGAGACAATCTCCTCCTCCTCTTCTTCTTTAATGTTGACATTCAGCTCCAGTGTTTGACTGCAGTCTTCCAGCTTCACTGATTCCATCTCTGCATCCTGCAGTGCAAACTGGGCTCCACTGTCACAATCAGGACCCAGTGACTGTAGGTTTGGACTCAGTGTGGAAGGAGAGAGACAGGCTGGGATTGTCCTCACTGTTGACGTTACCGACCTCAGACTGTAGTAATAAAGAGAAAAGGACAGCACAGTTCTTGCGTTTTCCTTATTCTAAAGAATGGTGTGCGCCTAGCGGAACTTCCTGTTCCCCCCCACTACTACAGTGCAACAGCGACATCTATTGGACTTCATCCTGAAGTGATTTGTCTGTGTTTCTAGTCTAGAGGTTAACTGATCATTTCATGGTATGACTGTAAACACTGATAAAGTATCATAAACATCATGTTGGTGTGACTGTAAACACTGATAAAGTATCATAAACATCATGTTGGTGTGACTGTAAACACTGATAAAGTATCATATAGATCATGTTGGTATGACTGTAAACACTGATAAAGTATCATATACATCATGTTGATATGACTGTAAACACTGATAAAGTATCATAAACATCATGTTGGTGTGACTGTAAACACTGATAAAGTATCATATACATCATGTTGATATGACTGTAAACACTGATAAAGTATCATAAACATCATGTTGGTGTGACTGTAAACACTGATAAAGTATCATATACATCATGTTGGTATGACTGTAAACACTGATAAAGTATCATAAACATCATGTTGGTGTGACTGTAAACACTGATAAAGTATCATATACATCATGTTGGTGTGACTGTAAACACTGATAAAGTATCATATACATCATGTTGGTATGACTGTAAACACTGATAAAGTATCATATACATCATGTTGGTGTGACTGTAAACACTGATAAAGTATCATATACATCATGTTGGTGTGACTGTAAACACTGATAAAGTATCATATACATCATGTTGGTGTGACTGTAAACACTGATAAAGTATCATATACATCATGTTGGTATGACTGTAAACACTGATAAAGTATCATAAACATCATGTTGGTGTGACTGTAAACACTGATAAAGTATCATATACATCATTTCATGGTATGACTGTAAACACTGATAAAGTATCATAAACATCATGTTGGTATGACTGTAAACACTGATAAAGTATCATAAACATGTTGGTGTGACTGTAAACACTGATAAAGTATCATAAACATCATTTCATGGTATGACTGTAAACACTGATAAAGTATCATATACATCATGTTGGTAGGACTGTAAACACTGATAAAGTATCATATACATCATGTTGGTATGACTGTAAACACTGATAAAGTATCATAAACATCATGTTGGTATGACTGTAAACACTGATAAAGTATCATATACATCATGTTGGTATGACTGTAAACACTGATAAAGTATCATATACATCATGTTGATATGACTGTAAACACTGATAAAGTATCATATACATCATGTTGGTGTGACTGTAAACACTGATAAAGTATCATAAACATCATGTTGGTATGACTGTAAACACTGATAAAGTATCATAAACATCATGTTGGTGTGACTGTAAACACTGATAAAGTATCATAAACATCATTTCATGGTATGACTGTAAATACTGATAAAGTATCATATACATCATGTTGGTATGACTGTAAAAGGGATTGGTTGGACAACAACAAAATAATCTCAAAATTAAAATTCAAGCATTATACGGCATTTTAAATGACTTGCCTAGTTAAATAAAATAAAACATATGACCATGGTTTGTTTATGTGGTCTATTCAGCATGGCTCTGTTCTGCCCTGCCTTGCCCCCTTGTGGAGCTCAAAAGTTACTTTCTTACAGTTAGAACTCAAATCTGGGATTTTGTCAATGCAATAAACTATTTTTATGTTATTTGTAATATTGTTTTATTGCTATATCCTTATATTGTATTCTAATGAATAATTCCTCTTTATTCTGTACTTTCAGAAACCACAAACAGTATTTGCCAATATCATAACTGGAACTGGACATCTTTCCAGCTGAAGATTGAGGACAGCTTTTGTATGCTAACGTTCTCTCCTTAATAGTTTTACTGGATGGAAACACAGCAAGAAAACACATAGGCCAATATGTAATAGTCGTCTATTTTATTGAAGTATTGGTAGTTGGTTCAACAACAACTTGTTTTACTAGAGGACAAAAAAATGGAATATGCATAACCCATATTTAATATTCATGCAGTGACTGAACAACAACTGCATTTCCACCCCCACCTCTAAAGGCATAGTATCATGGCAGGTCACCTGTCAAGTCACTTGTCAGGTCAGTCAGTCACTTATTGCTGCAGATGTGCTCAATAATGCTTGAGCATGTGATACTCCTCAAAGCATGGTGAAATACATAGAGGTGTATCACAAGCTAAACACATGTATTTTGTCATCTTCCTCTGCTTACTTCTCCTGGCGCCAGACAGGCAGACTTTGCAGTGCCTCCGTGTGCGACTACCTTGAGCAGCAGTTTGAGGGAAGTCATATCCCGATATATTTAGTCTGAATATCGATATAAGATATATATCCTGATATTTCTTCCGCAAAGTGAGAGCAAATGTTCAGTCAAAGTCAAAGCCAGATATGACATGTCTCAAGTAGTTTTATTGAAAGCGGCTATTTCAGTGAACAGTTGAAAAATCAAATGAATAAATAATAAACAGGGCTCTTCACCTGGTTCAGATTAAATGCTCAGCTGTTCAAATAACAATAACATGTAAACATAAACACTGTAGAACAACAGGACGACCTTTTTTGAAATCAAAGCTTCATAAGGTGCACATTTAAAATTAAATAAAAATATCTTAAACAAAAATAGCCTATAAAATAGGCCTATCTTTTTCTGAAATAAATATTATATATATTTATGAGAAAAGTCAATTTTTTTTTAGTTTGACAACTTTAAATGGCTTATTAAAATCAAATTACAGATTTCTTCTCCTTTCTAACAAATCCACAGATGCAAATAACGAACATTACAAAATAATAAACTATGACAAACCCTAGTAAGGGCAGCAATTATATATAAATAAAGAACAAAATAAAGTGCTCAGTTTGAGAAAATGTTTTTTAAACATCAGCCTGAGATTACCATTTGCTTTTTGTTAACTCAATTTCTTATCTGAACAGCCTCAACCAGTTGCACAAGAAACAGACTATCAACTCAATAAACATTTTCCCCCTCTTTTTTTACTTTGATAAACAGTAATGCTGTCTTGAGGTAGACATTAGAAGACAAGCGTGTCCTCCTTCGTTTAAAGATTTTGTGCGAGAAACACCAGCCTGTCAACGGCATCCGGCTTCAGAGATGCTCTGTGGCAGGTCACGATATTGCCACTGCAGCTGAAAACCCTTTCGGAGGGTGAACTGGTAGCTGGTACCAAGAGATACTTTTTTTGCCAGGTGGCTCAGAGCTGGAAAGACAACTTCATGATCCTTCCACCACTTGAGGGGATCAGTGTCACTCTCCACACTTGCTGACTGCAAGTAACTTGACAGTTCATTTTCAATAGCCTCCCTCTTGGTTGGTGGCGCAGTGGTGGTGGCTGTGCGCTGCTTGAAGAAGCTTGCCACTGTCTTAGCTTTTGGTGCCACTGCTGCTTCTCCATCTGCAGGCTCAGGCACAGTTGGCACACGTAGGTAAGGCGGTTGACAGCTGCTCTGATCAGCCAGTAGCGTCTCCACCTCCAAGACAGCTCTGTGCTTCAATGCATCAACTTTTTCACTTGGGATATAGGTGGCCCTGAAGCGTGGATCCACAAATGAAGCCATCTCCAATAGGTCAGTAGTGGCTGGGTCAGAATACTTGCGGTTGAGGTACTCAACAATGTTGGTCTTGATCGATTTGCAAAGCTCGCTATCACCCTCTTCACATGCCAGGAGACTTTCGTTAAAAAGATGCAGCACAGGTTTTACATATGATAGAGTGACGTACTCCTCACCTGACAAAGCATCGGTAAAGTCCTGGAGAGGTTTCAGGACCTTTTGGACTGCTTCTAGGACCTCTAAGTCCTGCCAGGTAGGGACAAGGTGCCTGGTCTTTTTGTCATTAGACAGGACTTTGGCCAGTGCTCCTTCCTGCTCCAGGACTCTCTCTATCATCTGCTGCCTTGATCCCCAGCGGGTGGCAGACTCGGTTATGAGTTGGTGACTTGGCAGACCCAGCTGAATCTGGACTTCAGCAAGATGTCTCCTTTTCTTCCAGCTCTACCAAAAACAGCTTACAATTCTCTTGCACAGAGAAATGGCCCGGGTGACGCGCTTGTCATTCATGCCATGTCCTGTCAGAATCATAAAAAAAACTATTAAACAAATGTGCTTATGCGACAAATTTGACTCTGTTTTCACTTTAACACACTCATACAACTAAGTGCTTTCCAAAATCAAGCTTTAGAAATATTCTACATTAATATTTTCTTGTTTCATAGTTTATTTTTTTAATCAACGCCAGTCCTAATCATAAATATCAAATATTATATTCATTTATTTTGTGAATTTGAATCCTGTAAGTGATTTGTATGTATTATTATTTGTGTATAATTTATAAATGATGACTATACTGTATGTACATTTACTGATGTTTCGTTCTTGTTGTTGTTCTTAGTATTTATGCTTAGTATTTAATGCTACTTCATATTTCTACTCCACTAAAAACTCCACAATGTTTAGGCCTACCTACGTGTCAACATTAGTTTCTAGTTACTTTGCAGTTGGCTCTTCAATCCAGAGAAAAAACTATAGTCTATCATAATAACTAAATATGTTACCTTGATGATATCAACAGGCTAACCAGCATTTTAAAGTCATAATTACCTCACATTTACCAGCTGTAACATTAAAGTGGTAAACACATCAATGCATCACTAATTCTTATCCAATAACCTAATAAATATGGTTCTGAAATCTACCATCCTGTATTGTAAGTGATTTTACTTTTAGCACTTTATGTTTTGTGTTTTATTAATCAATCTTTGGCCAAGACAGCAGCATAAACCCACTAACCCACAGACGGAAATGCACGAGGTGGCTAAAAACAGACCTCCCTCCCATCTTCCACCAGCTTGCTACCTATGGCCCGGCTAGCTGTCTGAATCTCACTGGACCCTTTGATCACTCGGCTAAGCATGCCTCTCCTTAATGTCAATATGCCTTCTCCATTGCTGTTCTGGTTAGTGTTTATTGGCTTATTTCACTGTAGAGCCTCTAGCCCTGCTCATTATACCTTATCCAACCTCTCAGTTCCTGAGATGCTATGACATCACCTGGTTTCAATGATGTTTCTAGAGACAATATCTCTCTCATAATCACTAAATGCCTAGGTTTACCTCCTCTGTACTCACATCCCACCATACCTTTGTCTGTACATTATACCTTGAAGCTATTTTATCACCCCCAGAAACCTGCTCCTTTTTCTCTCTATTCTGGACGTCACAGACGACCAATTCTTATAGCTTTTAGCCGTACCCTCATACTTATTCTTCTCTGCTCCTCTGGGGATGTAGAGGTGAATCCAGGCCCTGCAGTGCCTGGCTCCACTCCTACTCCCCAGGCGCTCTCTTTTGATGACTTCTGTAACCGTAAAAGCCTTGGTTTCATGCATGTTAACATTAGAAGCCTCCTCCCTAAGTTTGTTTTATTCACTGCTTTAGCACACTCCGCCAACCCGGATGTCCTAGCTGTGTCTGAATCTTGGCTTAGGAAGTCCACCAAAAACTCTGAAATCTTCATCCCTAACTACAACGTTTTCAGACAAGATAGAACGACCAAAGGGGGCGGTGTTGCAATCTACTTCAGAGATAGCCTGCAGAGTTCTGTCCTGCTATCCAGGTCTGTACCCAAACAATTTGAACTTCTACTTTTAAAAATCCACCTCTCCAAAAACAAGTCTCTCACCGTTGCCGCCTGCTATAGACCCCCCTCGGCCCCTAGTTGTGCTCTGGACACCATATGTGAACTGATTGCCCCCCATCTATCTTCAGAGCTCGTGCTACTAGGTGACCTAAACTGGGACATGCTTAACACCCCAGCCATCCTACAATCCAAGCTTGATGCCCTCAATCTCACACAAATTATTAATGAACCCACCAGGTACAACCCCAAAGCCGCAAACACTGGCACCCTCATAGATATCATCCTAACCAACGTGCCCTCTAAATACACCTCTGCTGTTTTCAACCAAGATCTCAGCGATCACTGCCTCATTGCCTGCACCCGTAATGGTTCAGAGGTCAAACGACCTCCACTCATCACTGTCAAACGCTCCCTGAAACATTTCAACGAGCAAGCCTTTCTAATCGACCTGGCCCTGGTATCCTGGAAGGATATTGACCTCATCCTGTCAGTAGAGGATGCCTGGTTATTTTTTTTAAATGCCTTCCTCTCCATCTTAAATAAGCATGCCCCTTTCAAGAAATTTAGAACCAGGAACAGATATAGCCCTTGGTTCTCCCCAGACCTGACTGCCCTTAACCAACACAAAAATATCCTGTGGCGTTCTGCATTAGCATCGAACTGCCCCCGCGATATGCAACTTTTTAGGGAAGTTAGAAACCAATACACACAGGCAGTTAGAAACGCCAAGGCTAGCTTTTTCAAACAGAAATTCGCTTCGTGCAACTCCAACTCTAAAAAGTTCTGGGACATTGTAAAGTCCATGGAGAATAAGAACACCTCCTCCCAGCTGCCCACTGCACTGAGGATAGGAAACTCTGTCACCACCGATAAGCCCACTATAATTGAGAATTTCAACAAGCATTTTTCTACGGCTGGCCATGCTTTCCACCTAACTACCCCTACTGCATTCAACAGCACTGCACCCCCCACAGCTACTCGCCCAAGCCTCCCCCATTTCTCCTTCTCCCAAATCCATTCAGCTGATGTTCTGAAAGAGCTGCAAAATCTGGACCCCTACAAATCAGCTGGGCTTGACAATCTGGACCCTTTCTTTCTAAAATTATCTGCCGAAATTATTGCAACCCCTATTACTAGCCTGTTCAACCTCTCTTTCGTGTCGTCTGAGATTCCCATAGATTGGAAAGCAGCTGCTGTCATCCCCCTCTTCAAAGGAGGTGACACTCTTGACCCAAATTGCTACAGACCTATATCCATCCTACCCTGCCTTTCTAAGGTCTTCGAAAGCCAAGTTAACAAACAGATTACCGACCATTTCGAATCCCACCGCACCCTCTCCGCTATGCAATCTGGTTTCAGAGCTGGTCATGGGTGCACCTCAGCCACACTCAAGGTCCTAAACGACATCGTAACCGCCATCGATAAGAAACAATACTGTGCTGCCGTATTCATTGACCTGGCCAAAGCTTTTGACTCTGTTAATCACCACATCCTCATCGGCAGACTCAGTAGCCTTGGTTTCTCAAACGATTGCGTCGCCTGGTTCACCAACTACTTCTCTGACAGAGTTCAGTGTGTCAAATCGGAGGGCCTACTGTCTGGACCTCTGGCAGTCTCTATGGGGGTACCACAGGGTTCAATTCTTGGGCCAACTCTTTTCTCTGTATACATAAATGATGTCGCTCTTGCTGCTGGTGAATCTCTGATCCACCTCTACGCAGACGACACCATTCTGTACACTTCTGGCCCTTCTTTGGACACTGTGTTAACAACCCTCCAGACGAGCTTCAATGCCATTCAACTCTCCTTCCGTGGTCTCCAACTGCTCCTAAACACAAGTAAAACTAAATGCATGCTCTTCAACCGATCGCTGCCTGCACCTGCCCGCCTGTCCAGCATCACTTCTCTGGACGGTTCTAACTTAGAATTTGTGGACAACTACAAATACCTAGGTGTCTGGTTAGACTGTAAACTCTCCTTCCAGACTCACATCAATCATCTCCAATCCAAAGTGAAATCTCGAATTGGCTTCCTATTTCGCAACAAAGCATCCTTCACTCATGCTGCCAAACATACCCTCGTAAAACTGACCATCCTACCAATCCTCGACTTCGGTGATGTCATTTACTACCCACCACTGCGACCTGTACGCTCTCGTTGGCTGGCCTTCACTTCATAATCGTCGCCAAACACATTGGCTCCAGGTCATCTACAAGACCCTGCTAGGTAAAGTCCCCCCTTATCTCCGCTCACTGGTCACCATAGCAGCACCCACCTGTAGCACGCGCTCCAGCAGGTATATCTCTCTGGTCACCCCTAAAGCCAACTCCTCCTTTGGTCGTCTCTCCTTCCAGTTATCTGCTGCCAATGACTGGAATGAACTACAAAAATCTCTGAAACTGGAAACACTTATCTCCCTCACTAGCTTTAAGCACCAGCTGTCAGAGCAGCTCACAGATCACTGCAACTGTACATAGCCCATCTATAATTTAGCCTAAACTACTACCTCTTCCCCTACTGTATTTATTTATTTTATTTATTTTGCTCCTTTGCACCATATTATTTATTTTTTATCTCTGAACTTTCTTCAAACTACAAATCTACCATTCCAGTGTTTTTCTTGCTATACTTTATTTACTTTGCCACCATGGCATTTTTTTGCCTTTACCTCCCTTATCTCACATCATTTGCTCACATTGTATATAATCTTATATTTTTTTTTTCTACTGCATCATTGATTGTATGTTGTTTTACTCCATGTGTAACTCTGTGTTTTTGTATGTTGTCGAACTGCTTTGCTTTATCTTGGCCAGGTCGCAATTGTAAATGAGAACTTGTTCTCAACTTGCCTACCTGGTTAAATAAAGGTGAAATAAATAAATAAATAAATAAAATACTAACCTCTCACCATTACCAATAACAGAGGCTACAACAAAACATGCTAACCTCTCACCATTAGCAATAACAGAGGCTACAACAAAACATGCTAACCTCTCACCATTACTAATAACAGAGGCTACAACAAAACATGCTAACCTCTCACCATTACCAATAACAGAGACTACAACAAAACATGCTAACCTCTCACCATTACCAATAACAGGGGATACAACAAAACACGCTAACCTCTCACCATTACCAATAACAGAGGATACAACAAAACATGCTAACCTCTCACCATTACCAATAACAGAGGCTACAACAAACATGCTAACCTCTCACCATTACCAATAACAGAGGCTACAACAAAACACTTGTTGACCAACTACAGGAATACTGACCTCAGAGTCTCCAGTTTACAGTGGGGATCCCCCAGTCCAGTAGAGAGCAGCTTCACTCCTGAATCCTTCAGGTCATTGTTACTCAGGTCCAGCTCTCTCAGGTGTGAGGGGTTTGACCTCAGAGCTGAGACCAGAGAATCACAGCCTTCCTCTGTGACTCCACAGCCTGACAGCCTGCAAAGAGTCAAATCATATTAAAATCACACTGCTATTCTCTGGTGGTGAAAATAGTTGCAGTATATTTCTTCAACATATTCAGACATATCAGTCATGAAACCTTCCATATCTATTCATAAATTGATGTATCATATTACAAATGACAAATTATCAAAGTTTTGCCTGCAGATAGAAACATGTATAATACAAATATTTGAGTAAACTGACCAGACCAGTTTAAAAGCAGTATCAGTCAAAAGACAGACAGTGAGGTATCAGATTTAGATTGAATTGAGCATACAGTCCACACCATATCTATTTTGACAGTGAAGTTAACATTTTAAATGTGGCTCTAAACTCCAACATTTTGGATTTCAGATCAAATGTTTCATATGAGGTGACAGTATATAATGTCACCTTTTATTTGAGGATATTTTCATACATATCTGTTTCACCATTTAGAAAAATAAAAGCACTTTATGTATCTAGTCCCCCTATTTGAATAAGTCATAAGTATTCTGACCAATTAACTCATAGTGTATTAAAATAGTCCAAATTTTAGTATTTGGTCCCATATTCTTTGACTGCAATGATTACATCAAGCCTGTGACTGCCATGATCGAGAAAGATCATGAATAATAATGAGTGAGAGAGTTACAGAGGCTACAACAAAACATGCTAACCTCTCACCATTACCAATAACAGAGGCTACAACAAAACATGCTAACCTCTCACCATTACCAATGACAGAGGATACAACAAAACATGCTAACCTCTCACCATTACCAATAACAGAGGCTACAACAAAACATGCTAACCTCTCACCATTACCAATAACAGAGGCTACAACAAAACATGCTAACCTCTCACCATTACCAATAACAGAGGCTACAACAAAACATGCTAACCTCTCACCATTACCAATAACAGAGGCTACAACAAAACATGCTAACCTCTCACCATTACCAATTACAGAGGATACAACAAAACATGCTAACCTCTCACCATTACCAATAACAGAGGCTACAACAAAACATGCTAACATCTCACCATTACCAATAACAGAGGTTACAACAAAACATGCTAACCTCTCACCATTACCAATAACAGAGGCTACAACAAAACATGCTAACCTCTCACCATTACCAATAACAGAGGATACAACAAAACATGCTAACCTCTCACCATTACCAATAACAGAGGCTACAACAAAACATGCTAACCTCTCACCATTACCAATAACAGATGCTACAACAAAACATGCTAACCTCTCACCATTACCAATAACAGAGGCTACAACAAAACATGCTAACCTCTCACCATTACCAATAACAGAGGCTAAAACAAAACATGCTAACCTCTCACCATTACCAATAACAGAGGCTACAACAAAACATGCTAACCTCTCACCATTACCAATAACAGTGGCTACAACAAAACATGCTAACCTCTCACCATTACCAATAACAGAGGCTACAACAAAACATGCTAACCTCTCACCATTACCAATAACAGAGGCTACAACAAAACATGCTAACCTCTCACCATTACCAATAACAGAGGAGGCTACAACAAAACATGCTAACCTCTCACCATTACCAATAACAGAGGCTACAACAAAACATGCTAACCTCTCACCATTATCAATAACAGAGGATACAACAAAACATGCTAACCTCTCACCATTACCAATAACAGAGGCTACAAGAAAACATGCTAACCTCTCACCATTACAAATAACAGAGGATACAACAAAACATGCTAACCTCTCACCATTACCAATAACAGAGAGGGGGTCTGATCTTTGTACCTCTGTAAATTTCTCATTCCTCATTATTCACGACTAATTCCTGATTATTCATAATCATGGTAGCATCCACATGAATGTAGAAGTGTTCAGAAACATCTTCTATTCTTACTGACAATACAAGTGAAGTGACTCCAAAATGACAGGACATTATTCACCATTCAGTTTCTATTAGGAAAAACATCATCCAAAACACAACCAAGACAAACTGCAAATGAATTCAACAAGTTTGTAGAATCACAAGCTTGATGTAATCATTGCAGGCATGGAACATGGGACAAAACATTCAACTTTTGACTAAATACATTTGTCCAAATAATTAATAATTTTTCAAATGTAAATATTGACTGATTGCTTCAACTTCATGTGATTGTCAATAAAAGCCTTTGACACTTATGAAATGCTTGTAATTATACTTCAGTATTCCATAGTAACATCTGACAAAAATATCTAAAGACACTGAAGCAGCAAACTTTGTGGAAATTAATATTTGTGTCATTCTCAAAACTTTTGGCCACGACTGTATATGTATAAATACCTTTAAATAAAAAGTGACATTCTGTACTGTCACCTAATATGAAACATCTCAAATCCAAAATGCTGGAGCATAGCACCACATTCAAAACTGTAAGCTTCACTGTCCAAACACATATGGTGTGGACTATGTGTGTCTGGTAAACACATGTGGATCTGGTGAACAGTTATCACTTGTTGACCAACTACAGGAATTCTGACCTCAGAGTCTCCAGTTTACAGTGGGGATTCCACAGTCCAGCAGAGAGCAGCTTCACTCCTGAATCCTTCAGGTCATTGTTACTCAGGTCCAGCTCTCTCAGGTGTGAGGGGTTTGACCTCAGAGCTGAGACCAGAGAAGCACAGCCTTCCTCTGTGACTCCACAGCCTGACAGCCTGCAACGAGATCATCATGACTTCACAAACACACTGTTAATTTAACACCAGTAGTGTAGAAGGACAACGGTAGATGCATTTGGTTTATATTCCCAAACAACACATAGATTCATCTTCCATCAATGCATTTATTCAATATGTTTTTCAATATACATATTATAATACATATTTCTCTCTAAACATAATATTTCTTCCTGATGAATACTTCTTATATGTCATTTTATTTACTCACAGAGCAGCTCTGGAGGCTTTGACCACTGGCAGCAGCCTCAGAAGACCTTCCTCTGATCTGGAGTATTTCTTCAGGTCAAACACATCCAGCTCCTTTTCTGAAGTCAGCAACACAAAGACCAGAGCTGACCACTGTGCAGGTGACAGGTTGGGTTTTGAGAGACTTCCTGAGCTCAGGAAGCTTTGGATCTCCTCCACTAGAGAATGGTCATTCAGTTCATTCAGACAGTGGAACAGATTGATGCTCCTCTCTGGAGAGGGATTCTCCCTGATCTTCTCCTTGATGTAGTTCACTGTTTTTTCATGGGTCTTTGAGCTGCTTCTTGTCTTTGTCAGTAGACCTCGTAAGTGCTTCTGATTGGACTCCAGTGAGAGTCTCAGAAGGAAGCGGAGGAACAGGTCCAGGTTTCCCATCTCACTTTGTAAGGCTTTATCCACAGCACTCTTGTAGACAGTAACTTCAGACTTGTCTCTGTACAGCAGAGAAAAGATACTGGACTTTGTTTGCTGTTTGTCCATGAGATTCTCATTGTTGTTGATGAATGAGAGGAACACATACACAGCAGCCAGAAACTCCTGAATGCTCAGATGCACGAAGCAGTACACCTTGTTCTGGTACAGAACACATTCCTCTTTAAAGAGCTGTGTGCACAATCCTGAGTACACAGAGGCTTCATTGACATTAATGCCAGCCTCTTTCAGGTCTTTTTCATAGAAAATCAGATTGCCCTTCACTAGCTGTTGAAAAGCCAGTTTTCCCAGTGACAGAATGCTCTCTTTATTCCAGTGTGGACCTGTCTCTTCTTTCCCAAGATACTTTTCATTCTTCTGTTTGGTATGAAACACCACAAGGTGTGTGTACATCTCAGTCAGAGTCTTGGGCATCTCTTCTCTCTTATGTTTCAGCATGTGTTCGAGGACTGTTGCAGAAATCCAACAGAAGACTGGAATGTGGCACATGATGTGGAGGCTCCTTGAAGTCTTTATGTGTGAGATGATTCTGCTGGCCAGGTCCTCATCACTGAATCTCTTCCTGAAGTACTCCTCCTTCTGTGGGTCATTGAACCCTCGTACCTCTGTCACCTGGTCAACACACCCTGAAGGTATCTTACTGGCTGCTGCAGGTCGGGTAGTTATCCAGAGGAGAGCAGAGGGAAGCAGATTTCCCTCGATGAGATTTGTCAGCAGAACATCCACTGAGGTTGACTCTGTGACGTCCCAACAGATCTTGTTCTTCTGGAAGTCTAGGGGCAGTCGGCACTCATCCAGACCATCAAAGATGAACAGAACTTTGTACTTGTCATAGTTGGAGATTCTTGATTGTTTTGTTTCCATTGAGAAGTGATTGAGAAGTTCAATCAAAGTGTGTTTGTCCTCTTTCATCAAATTCAGCTCCCGAAAAGGGAATGAAAACACAAATTGAACATCCTGATTGGCTTTTCCTTCAGCCCAGTCCAGAATGAACTTCTGCACAGAGACTGTTTTTCCAATGCCAGCGACTCCCTTTGTCAGCACAGTTCTGATAAGTTTGTCTTGTCCAGTTAAGGGTTTGAAGATGTCGTTACATTTGATTGCAGACTCTGGTCTTGCTTGTTTCCTGGTTGTTGTCTCAATCTGTCTCAGCTCATGTTCATTATTGACCTCTCCTGTTCCTCCCTCTGTGATGTAGAGCTCTGTGTAGATCTTATTGAGAAGTGTTGGGTTTCCTTGTTTAGCGATCCCCTCAAATACACATTGAAACTTGTTCTTTAGATTAGATTTGAGTTCACGTTGGCAAATCTCAGCAAGCTCATCTGAATCTAGAAATAACACAGAGGATATTAATATTACGTCTGTTTTAATGCCTACAGTATTGTAGGACTGTTATAACATTTGAAATTATAATCATTTATTCTCTTAACTGAATGTATAACTGTGTAAATGTTTTCATAATGCATTACAGACTGGTGTGACTGATTATATTATTATTGGTATTATTGATGGTATTATTAATGTTGTCTCTCTCTCTCTCTCGCTCTCTAAATTAATCAACACAACACATCCCTTCTGCTACTTGATGAGGCCACTAGGTGTTGTGTTAATTAAGGCTGCTACAATATCATTGAGTTACACAGCTACTTTAGCTGTACTTTAGCTACAGCTTTTAAATGTTATAAAACAGCATTCAACATGATGCAGACAGATCTTACATTTCTCCAGTGTGTCAGCAAGCTCCTTCTGGTTCATTTTCCTCAGAACGTGCAGTGTGATCTTCAGAGCCCCCTCTCTGGCACTGCTCTCCTGCTTCTCATCTTCAGCATCCACCACTTCCTTATCCTGCTTCTGACTCTCAAAGCCTTCTGGGAGTTCTGGACTAAGAATCCTCTTGAACATCTTCAGCTCGTTCTTCACAAATGTCATCATTTTCTCTTCAAGCAACTAAAATAAATCAAGTAAATAAGTTAAGCAAGAGAACAAATGCTTTCTCATTAACACATTCATGAATAATTGACAGATCAACTTTACTTGAGGAAAACAAAAACAAATGTTCATAACAGGACCACATACACTGAATATAGAGTCCAGGTCTGTTTGATGACTCTGGGAAGACTGACCACTGAGAATCTCTGACTCTGATCTCTCCTGTTGGTTTCTGTGGACAAAACATGAGATTACATCTCCTCATCCAGGGAGTCACACACACACACACACACACACACACACACACACACACACACACACACACACACACACACACACACACACACACACACACACACACACACACACACACACACACACACACACACACACAGGGAGGGAATATTGTGTTTGTTTAATATTGTTTTAGGACTATGAAAATGGACAAAAGTATTAGCCTATGGATTATGAAAACAACCAAAAGAAATGGGAAAATGGGAGAGGAGAAATGACTAGAGACAGTGTTGTTTAACTCACTGACCATGACACACGAGTTCTTCTTACCTTTGTTCAGTAGAAAAGTCTCCCTCTCTAAAGGATATAGGTAGATTCATAGACTTGTCACTCTTCATGGACACACAGCTGGGTACAGGGGAGGCTGGTCTCTCCTGCTTGATTGGACTTCAACACAACAGAGACAAACATTACATCTCTCATCTACTCTGAGCTCAGATGGGAAACATAAGAAGACTTTCATTCCAAAATGCAACATATCACTTTACAGAAATGTTCATAAATTAGTCTTTATTGTTTAAAGAAATTAGTAAAGAGATTGTTGTGTTTTTTCACTATCTAATCATGGCATGGGTTGTTCAATGACAGACATGTATTTGTTTAAAATCTATCACTTGATGGTTTCATTTCAGAGACAAATAATGTTTTTTGCTAAATGCAATATATCTGCCTCACTCTCAGAGAAATCAGTAGTACTGCTAGGTTTTACACAGTAATAATATATATCTGCCTCACTCTCAGAGAAATCAGTAGTACTGCTAGGTTTAATAAAGTAATACTATATATCTGCCTCTCAGAGAAATCAGTAGTACTGCTAGGTTTAACACAGTAATAATATATATCTGCCTCACTCTCAGAAAATCAGTAGTACTGCTAGGTTTTATACAGTAATAATATATATCTGCCTCACTCTCAGAGAAATCAGTAGTACTGCTAGGTTTTATACAGTAATAATATATATCTGTCTCACTCTCAGAGAAATCAGTCTTACTGCTAGGTTTTATACAGTAATAATATATATCTGCCTCACTGTCAGAGAAATCAGTAGTACTGCTAGGTTTAATACAGTAATAATATATATCTGCCTGTCAGAGAAATCAGTAGTACTGCTAGGTTTTACACAGCAATAATATATATCTGCCTCACTCTCAGAGAAATCAGTAGTACTGCTAGGTTTTACACAGTAATAATATATATCTCTCTCTCAGAGAAATCAGTAGTACTGCTATGTTTTATACAGTAAAAAATAACATGGTACTACATTTTTAATAAAGAAATGTACAAATGATACATTTGTGACATCAATATATATATATATTTTAAAAAATATTCAAGAAATTTGTATGTGATCTGTTTGTAAAACATTTACATTTGACACTTTTGTCATTTAGCAGATGTCCTTATCCAGGGCCTGGTTTCCCAAAAGCATCTGAATGAATCGTTAGAACCTTCATAGGAACATCGTTAAATCTCAGAGCTTGAAAGAGAGCGACCCGTCTCTACATATTTTACTGGTTTGTGACTCACTGACTCCACCCCCAGCCAGAGGGGAATAAAGTAGCCCAGGAGTTAACCTGTTATGGCTAGGGGGCAGTATTTTCACAGCCGGATAAAAAACGTACCCGATTTAATCTGATTATTACTCCTGCCCAGAAACTAGAATATGCATATAATTATTAGCTTTGGATAGAAAACACTCCAAAGTTTCTAAAACTGTTTGAATGGTGTCTGTGAGTATAACAGAACTCATTTGGCAGGCCAAAACCTGAGAAGATTCCATGCAGGAAGTGCCCTGTCTGACAATTTCTTGCCCTTCTTGATTATCTCTATCATTACAGAGGATCTCTGCTGTTACGTGACACTTCCTATGGCTCCCATGGGCTCTCAGAAGGCGGCAAAAAGCTGAATCGTGGCTTTGCAGGCTCTGGCTGAAAAAAAGTAGAGCGTTTGGGTAGTGGCTGGTTACAGTACTGTGAGACTCAGGCGCGTGCACGAGTCGACCGAATGCTTTATTTTCTTTTGTCTGTTTACCTAAACGCAGATTCCCGGTCGGAATATTATCGCTTTTTTACGAGAAAAACGGCATAAAAATTGATTTTAAACAGCGGTTGACATGCTTTGGAGTACGGTAATTGAATATTTAGAAATCTTTTGTCACGAATTGCGCCATGCTCGTCACCCTTATTAACACTTCGGATAGTGTCTTGAACGGACGAACAAAACGCCGCTTTTTGGATATAACTATGGATTATTTTGAACCAAACCAACATTTGTTATTGAAGTAGCAGTCCTGGGAGTGCATTCTGACGAAGACAGCAAAGGTAATAACATTTTTCTTATAGTAAATCTGACTTTGATGAGTGCTACATTTGCTGGGTGTCTAAATAGCTAGCCGTGATGGCTGGGCTATCTACTCAGAATATTGCAAAATGTGCTTTCACTGAAAAGCTATTTTAAAATCGGACACCTCAATTGCACAAAGGAGTTCTGTATCTATAATTCTTAAAATAATTATTATGTTTTTTGTGAACGTTTATCGTGAGTAATTTAGTAAATTCACCGGAGGTTTGCGGGGGGTATGCTAGTTCTGAACGTCACATGCTAATGACAAAAGCTGGTTTTTGATATAAATATGAACTTGATTGAACAAAACATGCATGTATTGTATAACATAATGTCCTAGGTGTGTCATCTGATGAAGATCATCAAAGGTTAGTGCTGCATTTAGCTGTGGTTTTGTTTTTTGTGACATTATATGCTATCTTGAAAATGGGTGTCTGATTATTTCTGGCTGGGTACTCTGCTGACATAATCTAATGTTTTGCTTTCGCTGTAAAGCCTTTTTGAAATTGGACATTGTGGTTAGATAAAGGAGAGTCTTGTCTTTAAAATGCTGTGAAATAGTCATATGTTTGAAAAAATGGAAGTTTTTGTATTTTACAGGAATTTGTAATTCGCGCCACGCCTATCATTGGATATTGGAGCAGGTGTTCCGCTAGCGGAACGTCTAGATGTAAGAGGTTTTTTAACACACTCAGGTCAGGGAGAGTTGGAGAGGCAGGTTTATGGTTCCCCCCCTAGACTCTCAGGAGTTAACACACTCAGGTCAGGGAGAGTTGGAGAGGCAGGTTTATGGTTCCCCCCTAGACTCTCAGGAGTTAAAACACTCAGGTCAGGGAGAGTTGGAGAGGCAGGTTTATGGTTCCCCCCCTAGACTCTCAGGAGTTAACACACTCAGGTCAGGGAGAGTTGGAGAGGCAGGTTTATGGTTCCCCCCCTAGACTCTCAGGAGTTAAAACACTCAGGTCAGGGAGAGTTGGAGAGGCAGGTTTATGGTTCCCCCTAGACTCTCAGGAGTTAACACACTCAGGTCAGGGAGAGTTGGAGAGGCAGGTTTATGGTTCCCCCCCTAGACTCTCAGGAGTTAACACACTCAGGTCAGGGAGAGTTGGAGAGGCAGGTTTATGGTTCCCCCCCTAGACTCTCAGGAGTTAACACACTCAGGTCAGGGAGAGTTGGAGAGACAGGTTTATGGTTCCCCTAGACTCTCAGGAGTTAACACACTCAGGTCAGGGAGAGTTGGAGAGGCAGGTTTATGGTTCCCCCTAGACTCTCAGGAGTTAACACACTCAGGTCAGGGAGAGATGGAGAGGCAGGTTTATGGTTCCCCCTAGACTCTCAGGAGTTAACACACTCAGGTCAGGGAGAGATGGAGAGACAGGTTTATGGTTCCCCCCTAGACTCTCAGGAGTTAAAACACTCAGGTCAGGGAGAGATGGAGAGGCAGGTTTATGGTTCCCCCCCTAGACTCTCAGGAGTTAATTAACACACTCAGGTCAGGGAGAGTTGGAGAGGCAGGTTTATGGTTCCCCCTAGACTCTCAGGAGTTAACACACTCAGGTCAGGGAGAGATGGAGAGACAGGTTTATGGTTCCCCCCTAGACTCTCAGGAGTTAAAACACTCAGGTCAGGGAGAGATGGAGAGGCAGGTTTATGGTTCCCCCCCTAGACTCTCAGGAGTTAATTAACACACTCAGGTCAGGGAGAGTTGGAGAGGCAGGTTTATGGTTCCCCTAGACTCTCAGGAGTTAACACACTCAGGTCAGGGAGAGTTGGAGAGGCAGGTTTATGGTTCCCCCCTAGACTCTCAGGAGTTAAAACACTCAGGTCAGGGAGAGATGGAGAGGCAGGTTTATGGTTCCCCCCCCCCCCTAGACTCTCAGGAGTTAAAACACTCAGGTCAGGGAGAGTTGGAGAGGCAGGTTTATGGTTCCCCCCTAGACTCTCAGGAGTTAACACACTCAGGTCATGGAGAGATGGAGAGACAGGTTTATTATTCCCCCCTAGACTCTCAGGAGTTAATTAACACACTCAGGTCAGGGAGAGTTGGAGAGGCAGGTTTATGGTTCCCCCCCCCCCCCCCTAGACTCTCAGGAGTTAACACACTCAGGTCAGGGAGAGTTGGAGAGGCAGGTTTATGGTTCCCCCCCTAGACTCTCAGGAGTTAACACACTCAGGTCAGGGAGAGGTGGAGAGGCAGGTTTATGGTTCCCCCTAGACTCTCAGGAGTTAACACACTCAGGTCAGGGAGAGGTGGAGAGGCAGGTTTATGGTTCCCCCCTAGACTCTCAGGAGTTAACACACTCAGGTCAGGGAGAGTTGGAGAGGCAGGTTTATGGTTCCCCCCCTAGACTCTAAGGAGTTAACACACTCAGGTCAGGGAGAGATGGAGAGGCAGGTTTATGGTTCCCCCCCCCCTAGACTCTCAGGAGTTAACACACTCAGGTCAGGGAGAGATGGAGAGGCAGGTTTATGGTTCCCCCTAGACTCTCAGGAGTTAACACACTCAGGTCAGGGAGAGTTGGAGAGGCAGGTTTATGGTTCCCCCCCCCCTAGACTCTCAGGAGTTAACACACTCAGGTCAGGGAGAGTTGGAGAGGCAGGTTTATGGTTCCCCCCCCCCCCTAGACTCTCAGGAGTTAACACACTCAGGTCAGGGAGAGTTGGAGAGGCAGGTTTATGGTTCCCCCCTAGACTCTCAGGAGTTAACACACTCAGGTCAGGGAGAGTTGGAGAGGCAGGTTTATGGTTCCCCCCTAGACTCTCAGGAGTTAAAACACTCAGGTCAGGGAGAGTTGGAGAGGCAGGTTTATGGTTCCCCCCCTAGACTCTCAGGAGTTAACACACTCAGGTCAGGGAGAGTTGGAGAGGCAGGTTTATGGTTCCCCCTAGACTCTCAGGAGTTAAAACACTCAGGTCAGGGAGAGATGGAGAGGCAGGTTTATGGTTCCCCCCTAGACTCTCAGGAGTTAACACACTCAGGTCAGGGAGAGATGGAGAGGCAGGTTTATGGTTCCCCCCCTAGACTCTCAGGAGTTAACACACTCAGGTCAGGGAGAGTTGGAGACGCAGGTTTATGGTTCCCCCCTAGACTCTCAGGAGTTAACACACTCAGGTCAGGGAGAGTTGGAGAGGCAGGTTTATGGTTCCCCCCTAGACTCTCAGGAGTTAACACACTCAGGTCAGGGAGAGATGGAGAGGCAGGTTTATGGTTCCCCCCCTAGACTCTCAGGAGTTAACACACTCAGGTCAGGGAGAGTTGGAGAGGCAGGTTTATGGTTCCCCCCCTAGACTCTCAGGAGTTAAAACACTCAGGTCAGGGAGAGTTGGAGAGGCAGGTTTATGGTTCCCCCCTAGACTCTCAGGAGTTAAAACACTCAGGTCAGGGAGAGATCGAGAGGCAGGTTTATGGTTCCCCCCTAGACTCTCAGGAGTTAACACACTCAGGTCAGGGAGAGATGGAGAGGCAGGTTTATGGTTCCCCCCTAGACTCTCAGGAGTTAACACACTCAGGTCAGGGAGAGGTGGAGAGGCAGGTTTATGGTTCCCCTAGACTCTCAGGAGTTAACACACTCAGGTCAGGGAGAGTTGGAGAGGCAGGTTTATGGTTCCCCCCCTAGACTCTCAGGAGTTAACACACTCAGGTCAGGGAGAGATGGAGAGGCAGGTTTATGGTTCCCCCCTTGTCTCTCAGGAGTTAACACACTCAGGTCAGGGAGAGTTGGAGAGGCAGGTTTATAGTTCCCCCCTAGACTCTCAGGAGTTAACACACTCAGGTCAGGGAGAGTTGGAGAGGCAGGTTTATGGTTCCCCCCTAGACTCTCAGGAGTTAACACACTCAGGTCAGGGAGAGTTGGAGAGGCAGGTTTATGGTTCCCTCCCCCCCCTAGACTCTCAGGAGTTAACACACTCAGGTCAGGGAGAGTTGGAGAGGCAGGTTTATGGTTCCCCCCTAGACTCTCAGGAGTTAACACACTCAGGTCAGGGAGAGATGGAGAGGCAGGTTTATGGTTCCCCCCTAGACTCTCAGGAGTTAAAACACTCAGGTCAGGGAGAGTTGGAGAGGCAGGTTTATGGTTCCCCCTTGACGATCAGGCTCTGGTTGTGGGGGATGTTCAGCTTGGGGTTGTGAGGAGCTGATAACAGTAACCCGCATGGATTTCGTAAAAGAGCTGTTTCCCGAAACCATCAATAACATTACACTTGGAAAATGCTTGTGATCTACCTCCTGTCTCAGACCACTAGAACAGCTGAGTAATCTACCTCCTCCCTCAGACCACTAGAACAGCTGAGTAATCTACCTCCTGTCTCAGACCACTAGAACAGCTGAGTAATCTACCTCCTGTCTCAGACCACTAGAAGAGCTGAGTAATCTACCTCCTGCCTCAGACCACTAGAACAGCTGAGTAATCTACCTCCTGGGTTAAGACCTCTGGGGACTGAAGTATCCATAACATACTATAGTCCTTCTGTAGGTTTAGACCTCTGGGGACTGAAGTATCCATAACATACTATAGTCCTTCTGTAGGTTTAGACCTCTGGGACTAAACATACTATAGTCCTTCTGTAGGTTTAGACCTCTGGGACTAAACATACTATAGTCCTTCTGTAGGTTAAGACCTCTAGGACTAAACATACTATAGTCCTTCTATAGGTTAAGACCTCTGGGACTAAACATACTATAGTCCTCTAGGTTTAGACCTCTGGGGACTGAAGTATCCATAACATACTATAGTCCTTCTGTAGGTTTAGACCTCTGGGACTAAACATACTATAGTCCTTCTGTAGGTTAAGACCTCTGGGACTAAACATACTATAGTCCTTCTATAGGTTAAGACCTCTGGGGACTGAAGTATCCATAACATACTATAGACCTTCTGTAGGTTAAGACCTCTTGGGACTGAAGTATCCATAACATACTATAGTCCTTCTATAGGTTAAGACCTCTGGGGACTGAACATACTATAGTCCTCTAGGTTAAGACCTCTGGGACTAAACATACTATAGTCCTTCTATAGGTTAAGACCTCTGGGGACTGAAGTATCTATAACATACTATAGTCCTTCTGTAGGTTTAGACCTCTGGGACTAAACATACTATAGTCCTTCTATAGGTTAAGACCTCTGGGGACTGAAGTATCTATAACATACTATAGTCCTTCTATAGGTTAAGACCTCTGGGACTAAACATACGATAGTCCTTCTATAGCTTAAGACCTCTCTGGACTGAAGTATCTATAACATACTATAGTCCTTCTGTAGGTTTAGACCTCTGGGACTAAACATACTATAGTCCTTCTGTAGGTTAAGACCTCTGGGACTAAACATACAATAGTCCTTCTATAGGTTAAGACCTCTGGGGACTGAAGTATCTATAACATACTATAGTCCTTCTGTAGGTTTAGACCTCTGGGACTAAACATACTGTAGTCCTTCTATATGTTAAGACCTCTGGGACTAAACATACTATAGTCCTCTAGGTTAAGACCTCTGGGACTAGACATACTATAGTCCTCTAGGTTAAGACCTCTGGGACTAAACATACTATAGTCTTTCTATAGGTTAAGACCTCTGGGGACTGAAATATCTATAACATACTATAGTCCTTCTATAGGTTAAGACCTCTGGGGACTGAAGTATCCATAACATACTATAGTCCTCTAGGTTAAGACCTCTGGGACTAAACATACTATAGTTGTTCAATAGGTTAAGACCTCTGGGACTAAACATACTATAGTCCTTCTATAGGTTAAGACCTCTGGGACTAAACATACTATAGTCCTTCTATAGGTTAAGACCTCTGGGGACTGAAGTATCTATAACATACTATAGTCCTTCTGTAGGTTTAGACCTCTGGGACTAAACATACTGTAGTCCTTCTATATGTTAAGACCTCTGGGACTAAACATACTATAGTCCTCTAGGTTAAGACCTCTGGGACTAGACATACTATAGTCCTCTAGGTTAAGACCTCTGGGACTAAACATACTATAGTCTTTCTATAGGTTAAGACCTCTGGGGACTGAAATATCTATAACATACTATAGTCCTTCTATAGGTTAAGACCTCTGGGGACTGAAGTATCCATAACATACTATAGTCCTCTAGGTTAAGACCTCTGGGACTAAACATACTATAGTTGTTCAATAGGTTAAGACCTCTGGGACTAAACATACTATAGTCCTTCTATAGGTTAAGACCTCTGGGACTAAACATACTATAGTCCTTCTATAGGTTAAGACCTCTGGGACTAAACATACTATAGTCTTTCTATAGGTTAAGACCTCTGGGGACTGAAATATCTATAACATACTATAGTCCTTCTATAGGTTAAGACCTCTGGGGACTGAAGTATCTGTAACATACTATATTCCTTCTGTAGGTTAAGACCTCTGGGGACTGAAGTATCTATAACATACTATAGTCCTTCTATAGGTTAAGACCTCTGGGACTAAACATACTATAGTCCTTCTATAGATTAAGACCTCTGGGGACTGAATATACTATAGTCCTCTAGGTTAAGCCTTCTATAGGTTAAGACCTCTGGGACTAAACATACTATAGTCCTTCTGTAGGTTAAGACCTCTGGGACTAAACATACAATAGTCGTTCTATAGGTTAATACCTCTGGGGACTGAAGTATCTACAACATACTATAGTCCTTCTATAGGTTAAGACCTCTGGGACTAAACATACTAAAGTCCTCTAGGTTAAGACCTCTGGGGACTGAAGTATCTATAACATACTATAGTCCTTCTATAGGTTAAGACCTCTGGGGACTGAAGTATCTATAACATACTATAGTCCTTCCTTCTATAGGTTAAGACCTCTGGGACTAAACATACTATAGTCCTTCTATAGGTTTAGACCTCTGGGACTAAACATACTATAGTCCTTCTGTAGGTTAAGACCTCTGGGACTAAACATACTATAGTCCTCTAGGTTAAGACCTCTGGGACTAAACATACTATAGTCCTTCTATAGGTTAAGACCTCTGGACACACACACACACACACACACACACACACACACACACACACACACACACACACACACACACACACACACACACACACACACACACACACACACACACACACAGGGAGGGCACGTTGTGTTTGTTTAATATTGTTTTAGGACTATGAAAATGGACTAAAGGATTAGCCTGTGGATTATGAAAACAACCAAAAGAAATGTGAAAATGGGAGAGGAGAAATGACTAGAGACAGTGTTGTTTAACTCACTGACCATGACCCATGAGTTCTTCTTACCTTTGTTCAGTAGAAAAGTCTCCCTCTCTAAAGTATATAGGTTCACCCATAGACTTGTCACTCTTCATGGACACACAGCTGGGTACAGGGGAGGCTGTTCTCTCCGGCTTGATTGGTCTTCAACACAACAGAGACAAACATTACATCTCTCATCTACTCTGATCTCAGATGGGGAACATAAGAAGAGCTCCAACATGCAACATATCACTTTACAGAAATGTTCGGAAATTTGCCTTTATGGTTTAAAGAAATTATGGAAGAGATTGGTGTGTTATTTCACTATCTAATCATGGCATGGCGTTGTTCAGTGACAGACATGTATTTGTTTAAAATCTATCACTTGATGGTTTCATTTCAGAGAGAGAAATAATGTTTTTTTGCTAAATGCTATATATCTGCCTCACTCTCAGAGAAATCAGTAGTACTGCTAGGTTTAACACAGTAATAATATATATCTGCCTCACTCTCAGAGAAATCAGTAGTACTGCTAGGTTTAACACAGTAATAATATATATCTGTCTCACTCTCAGAGAAATCAGTAGTACTGCTAGGTTTAACACAGTAATAATATATATCTGCCTCTCAGAGAAATCAGTAGTACTGCTAGGTTTAACAAAGTAATAATATATAACTGCCTCTCAGTGAAATCAGTAGTACTGCTAGGTTTAACACAGTAATAATATATATCTGCCTCTCAGAGAAATCAGTAGTACTGCTAGGTTTAACACAGTAATAATATATATCTGCCTCTCAGTGAAATCAGTAGTACTGCTAGGTTTAATACAGTAATAATATATATCTGCCTCTCAGAGAAATCAGTAGTACTGATAGGTTTAACACAGTAATAAAATATATCTGCCTCTCAGAGAAATCAGTAGTACTGCTAGGTTTAATACAGTAATAATATATATCTGCCTCTCAGAGAAATCAGTAGTACTGCTAGGTTTAATACAGTAATAATATATATTTGCCTCTCAGAGAAATCAGTAGTACTGCTAGGTTTAATACAGTAATAATATATATCTGCATCACTCTCAGAGAAATCAGTAGTACTGCTAGGTTTAACACAGTAATAATATATATCTGTCTCACTCTCAGAGATCAGGCTATATGGAGTACCAGTACTGAGTCAATGTGCAGGGGTACCAGGTAGTTGAGGTAATAATGAGACTATAAGGAGTACCAGTACTGAGTCAATGTGCAGGGGTACCAGGTAGTTTAGGTAATAATGAGACTATAAGGAGTACCAGTACTGAGTCAATGTGCAGGGGTACCAGGTAGTTTAGGTAATAATGAGACTATAAGGAGTACCAGTACTGAGTCAATATGCAGGGGTACCAGGTAGTTGAGGTAATAATGAGACTATGGAGTACCAGTACTGAGTCAATGTGCAGGGGTACCAGGTAGTTGAGGTAATAATGAGACTATAAGGAGTACCAGTACTGAGTCAATGTGCAGGGGTACCAGGTAGTTGAGGTAATAATGAGACTATAAGGAGTACCAGTACTGAGTCAATGTGCAGGGGTACCAGGTAGTTGAGGTAATAATGAGACTATAAGGAGTACCAGTACTGAGTCAATGTGCAGGTGTACCAGGTAGTTGAGGTAATAATGATACTATAAGGAGTACCAGTACTGAGTCAATGTGCAGGGGTACCAGGTAGTTTAGGTAATAATGAGACTATAAGGAGTACCAGTACTGAGTCAATATGCAGGGGTACCAGGTAGTTGAGGTAATAATGAGACTATGGAGTACCAGTACTGAGTCAATGTGCAGGGGTACCAGGTAGTTGAGGTAATAATGAGACTATAAGGAGTACCAGTACTGAGTCAATGTGCAGGGGTACCAGGTAGTTGAGGTAATAATGAGACTATAAGGAGTACCAGTACTGAGTCAATGTGCAGGGGTACCAGGTAGTTGAGGTAATAATGAGACTATAAGGAGTACCAGTACTGAGTCAATGTGCAGGTGTACCAGGTAGTTGAGGTAATAATGATACTATAAGGAGTACCAGTACTGAGTCAATGTGCAGGGGTACCAGGTAGTTGAGGTAATAATGAGACTATAAGGAGTACCAGTACTGAGTCAATGTGCAGGGGTACCAGGTAGTTGAGGTAATAATGAGACTATAAGGAGTACCAGTACTGAGTCAATGTGCAGGGGTACCAGGTAGTTGAGGTAATAATGAGACTATAAGGAGTACCAGTACTGAGTCAATGTGCAGGGGTACCAGGTAGTTGAGGTAATAATGAGACTATAAGGAGTACCAGTACTGAGTCAATGTGCAGGGGTACCAGGTAGTTGAGGTAATAATGAGACTATAAGGAGTACCAGTACTGAGTCAATGTGCAGGGGTACCAGGTAGTTGAGGTAATAATGAGACTATAAGGAGTAACAGTACTGAGTCAATGTGCAGGGGTACCAGGTAGTTGAGGTAATAATGAGGCTATAAGGATTACCAGTACTGAGTCAATGTGCAGGGGTACCAGGTAGTTGAGATAATAATGAGACTATAAGGAGTACCAGTACTGAGTCAATGTGCAGGGGTACCAGGTAGTTGAGGTAATAATGAGACTATAAGGAGTACCAGTACTGAGTCAATGTGCAGGGGTACCAGGTAGTTTAGGTAATTGAGGTAATATGTACAGGTAGGTAAGGATAAAAGTGACTAGGCAATCAGGATAGAGATTATATCTCTTCATCCAGGGAGAGCACACACACACACACACACACACACACACACACACACACACACACACACACACACACACACACACACACACACACACACACACACACACACACAAACAGGGAGGGAATATTGTGTTTGTTTAATATTGTTTTAGGACTATGAAAATGGACAAAAGGATTAGCCTATGGATTATGAAAACAACCAAAAGAAATGTGAAAATGGGAGAGGAGAAATGACTAGAGACAATGTTGTTTAACTCACTGACCATGACCCATGAGTTCTTCTTACCTTTGTTCAGTAGAAAAGTCTCCCTCTCTAAACTCTATAGGATGATCCATAGACTGGTCACTCTTCATGGACACACAGCTGGGTACAGGGGAGGCTGGTCTCTCCTGCTTGATTGGTCTTCAACACAACAGAGACAAACATTACATCTCTCATCTACTCTGATCTCAGATGGGAAACATAAGAAGAGTTCCAACATGCAACATATCACTTTACAGAAATGAGCTTTTATTGTTTAAAGAAATTATGTATTAATTATTACATCTCTCACAGACAAGGATTTGTTTAAAATCTATCACTTGATGGTTTCATTTCAGAGAGACAAAAATCATGTTTTTTTATGCAAAATGCTATATATCTCCCTCACTCTCAAATGTGACTGACCGGCTCAATTTGGTAATTAACTAAATAACTACATATATAGTGATTTAGGTTTATGTCAGTTTAATTGTTTGTTATGGTATAAGTTGTTATTTTATGATTGTAAGTGATACAATTAACTAGTAATTCTCAGTAATTACTACTTTAGTAAGGAATAACACATTTTTTCAGCACTACTGCAGTTGCTAAATAATTCCAATAGATGGGAACATAAGACCACAATGACATTTCAGAATATTAGTTTAGTTTTCTCCCTGGATACACCACCACTCCCCACACTTCCTGCAGAACCCCTGCAGTACCTCCGCAGACCCCGGATTGAGAACCCCTGATTTAGCAGAAGCTCTTATCCAGAGAGATTTACAGTAAGTGCATTCACCTTAAGATAGCTATTTATTTAGGAAATAAACGTAATAAATTATTCATAAAATTGTTATCTCACCTCTTAGCTTTGGTGTCATGTCCCCCAGAGAGATTCATTTTAGAGGGAGGGCCCCCCTCCTCTCTCTCCCCAGAGAGACTCATTTTAGAGGCAGGGCCCCCCTCCTCTCTCTCCCCAGAGAGACTCATTTTAGAGGCAGGACCCCCCTCCTCTCTCTCCCCAGAGAGACTCATTTTAGAGGCAGGACCCCCCTCCTCTCTCTCCCCAGAGAGACTCATTTTAGAGGCAGGGCCCCCCTCCTCTCTCTCCCCAGAGAGACTCATTTTAGAGCACTGACCCCTGTAAACAGAGATCCAACATGTTGGTTGTGGTTAACACAGTGACAACTAAACAGAGATTCAGCATGTTGGTTAACACAGTAACAACTAAACAGAGATCCAGCATGTTGGTTGTGGTTAACACGTGGAGGTCTCCGGCAGCCTCTGGAACTGCCGGTCTGCAGCCAACAAGGCAACAACACTGCTACTCCTACTGCTCTCTCTTCGTCTGCCCACGTGTTCTCACATACCCCTAGAGCATCGAGCCAGCGGGGTGGTGGCACTGGAATCCTCA
Source organism: Salmo salar (assembly GCF_965601325.2). NCBI lineage: Eukaryota > Metazoa > Chordata > Actinopteri > Salmoniformes > Salmonidae > Salmo > Salmo salar. The sequence continues at coordinate 550,810 of NW_027675424.1, forward strand.
TCTCTCCCAAGTGGACATTCTCTCTTTCTCCCCTGACCCATCTGTCTATCTCCTCATTTGAATTCCATGCTGTCACAGTTACCAGCCCTTTCAAGCTTAACATCCTTATCATTTATCGCCCTCCAGGTTCCCTTGGAGAGTTCATCAATGAGCTTGACGCCTTGATAAGTTCCTTTCCTGAAGATGGCTCACCTCTCACAGTTCTGGTTGACTTTAACCTCCCCACGTCTACCTTTGACTCATTCCTCTCTGCCTCCTTCTTTCCACTCCTCTCCTCTTTTGACCTCACCCTCTCACCTTCCCCCCTACTCACAAGGCAGGCAATACGCTTGACCTCATCTTTACTAGATGCTGTTCTTCCACTAATCTCATTGCAACTCCCCTCCAAATCTCCGACCACTACCTTGTATCCTTTTCCCTCTTGCTCTCATCCAACACTTCTCACTCTGCCCCTACTCGGATGGTATTGCGCCGTCCCAACCTTCGCTCTCTCTCTCCCGCTACTCTCTCCTCTTCCATCCTATCATCTCTTCCCTCTGCTCAAACCTTCTCCAACCTATCTCCTGATTCTGCCTCCTCAACCCTCCTCTCCTCCCTTTCTGCATCCTTTGATTTTCTCTGTCCCCTATCCTCCAGGCCGGCTCGGTCCTCCCCTCCTGCTCCGTGGCTCGACGACTCACTACGAGCTCACAGAACAGGGCTCCGGGCAGCCGAGCGGAAATGGAGGAAAACTCGCCTCCCTGCGGACCTGGCATCCTTTCACTCCCTCCTCTCTACATTCTCCTCTTCTGTCTCTGCTGCTAAAGCCACTTTCTACCACTCTAAATTCCAAGCATCTGCCTCTAACCCTAGGAAGCTCTTTGCTACCTTCTCCTCCCTCCTGAATCCTCCTCCCCCTCCCCCCCCCTCCTCCCTCTCTGCGGATGACTTCGTCAACCATTTTGAAAAGAAGGTTGACGATATCCGATCCTCGTTTGCTAAGTCAAATGACACCGCTGGTCCTGCTCACACTGCCCTACCTTGTGCTTTGACCTCTTTCTCCCCTCTCTCTCCAGATGAAATCTCGCGTCTTGTGACGGCCGGCCGCCCAACAACCTGCCCACTTGACCCTATCCCCTCCTCTCTTCTCCAGACCATTTCCGTAGACCTTCTCCCCTACCTCACCTCGCTCATCAACTCATCCTTGACCGCTGGCTACGTCCCTTCCGTCTTCAAGAGAGCGAGAGTTGCACCCCTTCTGAAAAAACCTACACTCGATCCCTCCGATGTCAACAACTACAGACCAGTATCCCTTCTTTCTTTTCTCTCCAAAACTCTTGAACGTGCCGTCCTTGGCCAGCTCTCCTGCTATCTCTCTCAGAATGACCTTCTTGATCCTAATCAGTCAGGTTTCAAGACTGGGCATTCAACTGAGACTGCTCTTCTCTGTGTCACGGAGGCTCTCCGCACTGCTAAAGCTAACTCTCTCTCCTCTGCTCTCATCCTTCTAGACCTATCTGCTGCCTTTGATACTGTGAACCATCAGATCCTCCTCTCCACCCTCTCCGGGTTGGGCATCTCCGGCGCGGCCCACGCTTGGATTGCGTCCTACCTGACAGGTCGCTCCTACCAGGTGGCGTGGCGAGAATCTGTCTCCGCACCATGCGCTCTCACCACTGGTGTCCCCCAGGGCTCTGTTCTAGGCCCTCTCCTATTCTCGCTATACACCAAGTCACTTGGCTCTGTCATATCCTCACATGGTCTCTCCTATCATTGCTATGTAGACGACACACAATTAATCTTCTCCTTTCCCCCTTCTGATAACCAGGCGGCGAATCGCATCTCTGCATGTCTGTCAGACACATCAGTGTGGATGACGGATCACCACCTCAAGCTGAACCTCGGCAAGACGGAGCTGCTCTTCCTCCCGGGGAAGGACTGCCCGTTCCATGATCTCGCCATCACGGTTGACAACTCCCTTGTGTCCTCCTCCCAGAGTGCTAAGAACCTTGGTGTGATCCTGGACAACACCCTGTCGTTCTCCACTAACATCAAGGCGGTGACCCGATCCTGTAGGTTCATGCTCTACAACATTCGCAGAGTACGACCCTGCCTCACACAGGAAGCGGCGCAGGTCCTAATCCAGGCACTTGTCATCTCCCGTCTGGATTACTGCAACTCGCTGTTGGCTGGGCTCCCTGCCTGTGCCATTAAACCCCTACAACTCATCCAGAACGCCGCAGCCCGTCTGGTGTTCAACCTTCCCAAGTTCTCTCACGTCACCCCGCTCCTCCGCTCTCTCCACTGGCTTCCAGTTGAAGCTCGCATCCGCTACAAGACCATGGTGATTGCCTACGGAGCTGTGAAGGGAACGGCACCTCCATACCTTCAGGCTCTGATCAGGCCCTACACCCAAACAAGGGCACTGCGTTCATCCACCTCTGGCCTGCTGGCCCCCCTACCTCTGAGGAAGCACAGTTCCCGCTCAGCCCAGTCAAAACTGTTCGCTGCTCTGGCACCCCAATGGTGGAACAAGCTCCCTCACGACGCCAGGACAGCGGAGTCAATCACCACCTTCCGGAGACACCTGAAACCCCACCTCTTTAAGGAATACCTAGGATAGGATAAAGTAATCCTTCTAACCCCCCCCCCCCCCCTTAGAAGATCTAGATGCACTATTGTAAAGTGGTTGTTCCACTGGATATCATAAGGTGAATGCACCAATTTGTAAGTCGCTCTGGATAAGAGCGTCTGCTAAATGACTTAAATGTAAATATAAATGTAACTGTCAACAACAATAATAATAATAATAAGTCACTGTTTGTTAAGGTAGTTCTAGACAATACAGCAACAACAATAATAATAATAATAATAATAGTAATAATAATAAGTCACTGTTGGTTTAGGTAGTTATAGACAGTGCAGCAACAATAATAATAATAATAATAATAGTAATAACAATAATAATAATAATAATAATAATAATAGTAATAATAATAATAATAAGTCACTGTTTGTTAAGGTAGTTATAGACAGTACAGCAACACAAGGCCATGTCTCACACTTATTTGTATTCACTAACAGTAGACTATTTATTGTCTTTCAATCTGTTGTTTTCTAAATGTATCTGAGAATGTAGACAGAAGGGCTAAAACGGACATGATTGATCTGAGGGGGAAATCATTGATACATTCAACGTTTATTTGCAACAAGTAAGAGGTTTTATATTATGTAAAGTAGACTAGGTTATAATGTATAATAGCAGTTTGTTAGTGAAATGCAGATCAAGGTCTATACCTCAGATATAGCCTACATATCATAGATGACCAGTCTAAACCTGTTCAGATCAACATAATGTTATAGTCCTACCAGTAGCAGGACAGAGAATGTACTGTATATAGCCTACATACCATAGATGACCAGTCTAAACCTGTTCAGATCAACATAATGTTATAGTCCTACCAGTAGCAGGACAGAGAATGTACTGTATATAACCTACATATCATAGATGACCAGTCTAAACCTGTTCAGATCAACATAATGTTATAGTCCTACCAGTAGCAGGACAGAGAATGTACTGTATATAACCTACATATCATAGATGACCAGTCTAAACCTGTTCAGATCAGTTCACAGAGACCATCAGGTTTGTCGGCATGATAAGTGATCATAGCCTTATAATAGTTTGTAGGCAGTCTAGACCAACAGTACGAGAGTCTGCCCGTCTTTCCTACATACCAACACATTTATTCAATGTTACCGAGAAATATGTGCCACAGTTTCAACAGCCATTTTTGTAACTGCATAGACAACACACTTACTTTCACGTTCATATGAGGAAATCACAAAACTTCTGACAGTCACTGGTGCAGCCGCCTGTTTTCTTGCAGATGAAGTAGCTTTCACAGGCAACTCATTCAACCAGCCTAAACAACAGGAAATACAAGATGTCAAATGGTCAAAAGTGAATCTCAATATAGCCATATACATTAGAGAGAGGTATATTGCTGCAGATGTTGGATCTTAATTTGAGCCGGTTTGCTACACTAGGAAAATAATCCTGCAGAAACAGGACATTTCAATTATTGTGTGGATTATAATTAATGAACAGTTTTAAAATGGAAAAGTGGAATTTATCATCTTCAGAAACCTTTTCTAAAGTTTAATTACACTCAAATACACTACAAGTTTAGTTTTTCTGCATCAGGGTGATCAAATTAAGATCCTACATCTGTACAGAGTTTATGTCTTTATCTGAAAAGGGCAGTTTGAATTATTAGCAATAACATTGCAACTGTCAGCTGATGTAAACCTCTGTGATTGGATGTTATAGACCCCCATACATATCCCCATGTACAATTATGTGTACAGATGTAGGATCTTAATTTGATCACCCCCACTGCAGAAGAACTTTCCAGCAATGCAGGAAATGTAAAACTTGAAATGTATTTGAGGTTTAAAAAGGCTTCTGAAGTTTGTAATTTCCACTTAGAAATTTCAGACTTGTGTTTTCCTTACGAAAAATGTAGTAACCCCTACAAAAATGTCCATTAATTATAATTCACATAATAATTCACATTTTCTGTTGCTGCAGGAATATTTTTCTGCTGTAGTAAACTGCCTCAAATTAAGATCCTACATATGTACGTGTAAATGTACTTGGTGAATAAAGGTGATTGTGATTCTACAAAGGTTGAGTCTCTAGATTCCCTTGCTGCTCTGGAGAAATAATGAAATGGTTGTCATGGTGATTTAAACAGGGACCTGGTTACCTCCCAACTCTGATGTCATTTGTTACATTTCACCCTGTTGATAAAGGCAGCTACAAGGATGAACCCAGAAGACAACTCTAAATCAACACTCACTGATATTATCCTGAAATCCTTTCACTCATATTGTGGTGTCTCTTCGTTTAACAGATAGTCTATGATATTAATATTGTAGCAAACAGTGGTGCAGGGCAGTGAACCCAGGTCGCTGGTGAACAAGGAAAACACCCTATGCATCGCACAAATAGGGTTAACCCAGTATTTATTTATTTATTCATTTTACTAGGCAAGTCAGTTAAGAACAAATTCTTATTTTCAATGATGGCTTAGGAACAGTGGGTTAACTGCCTTGTTCAGGGGTAAACAACCGATTTTTACCTTGTCAGCTCAGGGATTTGATCTTGCAGCCTTTCGGTTACTAATCCAACGCTCTAGAGCGTTGGAGCGCAGCTACCTGCCGCCCCAAGTAAGATTAACCCAGTATCAGTATTAATATTGTTAACCCAGTATCAGTATCAATAGTGTTAACCCAGTATCAGTATTAACAGTGTTAACCCAGTATCAGTATCAATAGGGTTAACCCAGTATCAGTATCAATAGGGTTAACCCAGTATCAGTATTAATAGGGTTAACCCAGTATCAGTATTAATAGGGTTAACCCAGTATCAGTGTTAATAGTGTTAACCCAGTATCAGTATCAATAGTGTTAACCCAGTATCAGTATTAATAGTGTTAACCCAGTATCAGTATCAATAGTGTTAACCCAGTATCAGTATCAATAGGGTTAACCCAGCATCAGTATTAATAGTGTTAACCCAGTATCAGTATCAATAGGGTTAACCCAGTATCAGTATCAATAGGGTTAACCCAGTATCAGTATTAATAGGGTTAACCCAGTATCAGTATTAATAGGGTTAACCCAGTATCAGTATTAATAGTGTTAACCCAGTATCAGTATCAATAGGGTTAACCCAGTATCAGTGTTAATTAGTCCCGTGCTTCAGCTACTCAGACCCCTCACACATCCGGTCCATTCTGATGACCTCACAGACACCATACCACTTCTGACACCAATGTAGCAAACAGCTGGGCAGGGAAGTGAACCCAGGTCGCACCTGAACTATAGTATCTGAATATTGATATATTGAATTTGACTTGACCACATCCAGTCAGCTCCATTTTGTCTGATTAAACTGACAACAACCTGTCTCAGTAGTAGTAGACTGTTAGGAGTGTTTTACTGTCATTCACTATACTAACATTACACCAACCTGTCTCAGTAGTAGTAGACTGTTAGGAGTGTTTTACTGTCATTCACTATACTAACATTACACCAACCTGTCTCAGTAGTAGTAGACCGTTAGGAGTGTTTTACTGTCATTCACTATACTAACATTACATTTAATTTATCTACACACTTTACAATAATCCCTGGCAGGATTCTCACCTTGAAACTTCATTGTGATTTTTTTCTGTTCTGTTCTGTATATTCTGATGGGTGAGGCCTGAGCTGGAATGTGAAGCTAACTGAAGCTGGCTAGCTTTAGAAAACCAGTATATCAAGCCTGTATCATAGTATACCCCTCAGGCTACGTTCAGGTTTCAGCAAGAGGCAGGTATCAGCATGCCGAGTCGTAGGCGACAACCTGGGTTGTATTCATTAGTTTACTCCACAGCCAACAGTTTTAAGATGTTAAATAAAACATGAACCGTTTACTCTAAACGCTGTACAATGTGACCTAAACGGTTTCTGTTGCCAAACGTTTTGCTACGGTGGGCACTAATGAATACCACAAACTGTTTTGAGGAAGTGTAAGTTGTTGTTAGTCTCTCGAACATTATTTATTTGTCTCTCTTTCACACAACATACCTTCCTGAGTGAAAAGAGTTAACTGTAGATTATAAAGAGAACATGTTTGTTTGCTGCTTGTTGTGTTTTAAGCCTGTTTTGAGAAGACAAGTCTATAGACCTATGATACAGTACACTCTTAGAATAAAGGGTTCCAAACGGGTCCTCCGGCCGTCCCCATAGGAGAACGCTTTTGGGTTCCAGGTAGAACCCTTCTGGCTTCCATGTAGAACCCTCTGTGGAAAGGGTTCTTCACGGAACCCAAAAGTGTTCTACCTAGTACCAAAAAAAGGGTTCTACAAAGGGTTCTCCTATGGGGACAGCCAAAGAACCCTTTTAGATTGTAGATAGTGTAGGAGCGATCACCCTGGGGCACACAGATGGGCACAGAACGAATTCACCCCACGCATCTAATTTATATCCAAAACATTTTAAAGAGAGTAGGACTATTAAAACACTGTCCACCAAAAATATAATTAACTATATGAATACTCATAACAATACCATCAACTATATGAATACACACAACAATATCATCAACTATATTAATACACACAACAATACCATCAACTATATGAATACACACAACAATATCATCAACTATATGAATACACATAACAATATCACCAACTATATTAATACACATAACAATACCATCAACTATATGAATACACACAACAATACCATCAACTATATTAATACACACAACAATATCATCAACTATATTAATACACATTACAATATCATCAACTATATTAATACACATGACAATCGTCATCTTACCTTTTATCTCTCAATAGAAACAGAGTCTGAATGATCATTCGGTCGTTGAAAGTTACTTTCGTTTGCTCTGCTCATTTACATATCAGGTTCTACCTGTTCTCTCTCCGAGTCCCTCTCTCTTTACAGCTCTTACAGAGAGCCTTGGCAAACATTCTACAACTGTCTGGAAGTCTATTGGAGGGATGTGACACCATTCTTCCACAAGAAATTACAGCATTTGGTGTTTTATTGATGGTAAATTTTCAATTGTGTTGAGACTCTGACCTGTCCAATGAGCCACATTGATTAAAGAATCCTACAGTACCAAAACACCCTCTCACACACACACACACACACACACACACACACACACACACACACACACACACACACACACACACACACACACACACACACACACACACACACACACACACACACACACACACTCACACACTCACACACACACACACACACACACACACACTCACACACACTCACACACACACACACACACACACACACACACTCACACACACACACACACACACACACACACACACACGCGCGCGCAGTGCAGTAATTAGAATCCCAGTCTACTGTACACTCCCATCCTCTGCCTCTCTCCATCACTTTCTCTGTGTCGTCTGTTGCTGTCTCTGTTGGTGAGGGTTAGGCCTACTACAATACAACATTCACAACATGACAACACAACTACATAACACCATTAAATACAGTTGGTTACTACAATACAACATTCACAACATGACAACACAACTACATAACACCATTAAATACAGTTGGTTACTACAATACAACATTCACAACATGACAACACAACTACATAACACCATTAAATACAGTTGGTTACTACAATACAACATTCACAACATGACAACACAACTACATAACACCATTAAATACAGTTGGTTACTACAATACAACATTCACAACATGACAACACAACTACATAACACCATTAAATACAGTTGAGGGTTACTACAATACAACATTCACAACATGACAACACAACTACACAACACCATTAAATACAGTTGGTTACTACAATACAACATTCACAACATGACAACACAACTACATAACACCATTAAATACAGTTGGTTACTACAATACAACATTCACAACATGACAACACAACTACATAACACCATTACATACAGTTGGTTACTACAATACAACATTCACAACATGACAACACAACTACATAACACCATTAAATACAGTTGGTTACTACAATACAACATTCACAACATGACAACACAACCACATAACACCATTAAATACAGTTGAGGATTACTACAATACAACATTCACAACATGACAACACAACTACATAACACCATTAAATACAGTTGGTTACTACAATACAACATTCACAACATGACAACACAACTACATAACACCATTAAATACAGTTGGTTACTACAATACAACATTCACAACATGACAACACAACTACACAACACCATTAAATACAGTTGAGGATTACTACAATACAACATTCACAACATGACAACACAACTACACAACACCATTAAATACAGTTGGTTACTACAATACAACATTCACAACATGACAACACAACTACATAACACCATTAAATACAGTTGGTTACTACAATACAACATTCACAACATGACAACACAACTACATAACACCATTAAATACAGTTGGTTACTACAATACAACATTCACAACATGACAACACAACTACATAACACCATTAAATACAGTTGGTTACTACAATACAACGTTCACAACATGACAACACAACTACATAACACGCTGTTTGTATTTGTAGGACAGTAGTTCAGGTGGCTGTTTGTGTAGATGCTGTTTGTCTTTGTAGGGCAGTAGTTCAGGTGGCTGTTTGTGTAGATGCTGTTTGTCTTTGTAGGGCAGTAGTTCAGGTGGCTGTTTGTGTAGATGCTGTTTGTCTTTGTAGGACAGTAGTTCAGGTGGCTGTTTGTGTAGATGCTGTTTGTCTTTGTAGGACAGTAGTTGGCTTCCCTTGTACCTTAGTCTGCCTCCTGTCCCTCCTATCTCCATGGTTGCACCTTCCTGAAAACAATGACTCCATACTTTGCTGAAACCTGTTCTGCCAGATCATGTCCTTAAAGACTAGAATGTTCCAATGTGGTTACCCAAAGAGATGACAAGATAGTTCACACATTCATCATCCAGGGTTACTGTCAAACAGATATGTTACATTTCTGGTTCGTCCATAACTTGTTTCCTGCTTGTAGCAGGCCGTGTTAACAGGAATCCTTTTCTCTAACTAGAAATCATGTGATTTAATGAGAATATTTTTCTGCAGTGAGAGTGTAATGCAAGTCAAGGTGTCCTTGGATGTATGTCAACAAGATTTATAACCAGCATTGTTAAATTAACTGTTGTCATTATTTAAAAAAAAATCTATGCTGTCATTTTCTATGTTAGCTTGCTTTAAAAATGTTTTATTGTCACAGACAGCGGATAGATGCAGTGAAATGTGTTGTTTTACAGGGTCAGCCATAGTAGTATGATAGATGCAGTGAAATGTGTTGTTTTACAGGGTCAGCCATAGTAGTATGATAGGTGTTGTTTTACAGGGTCAGCCATAGTAGTATGATAGGTGTTGTTTTACAGGGTCAGCCATAGTAGTATGATAGGTGTTGTTTTACAGGGTCAGCCATAGTAGTATGATAGGTGCAGTGTAATGTGTTGTTGTACAGGGTCAGACAGTAGTATGATAGGTGTTGTTGTACAGGGTCAGACAGTAGTATGATAGGTGCAGTGTAATGTGTTGTTGTACAGGGTCAGACAGTAGTATGATAGGTGCAGTGTAATGTGTTGTTGTACAGGGTCAGCCATAGTAGTATGATAGATGCAGTGTAATGTGTTGTTTTACAGGGTCAGCCATAGTAGTATGATAGATGCAGTGTAATGTGTTGTTGTACAGGGTCAGACAGTAGTATGATAGATGCAGTGTAATGTGTTGTTGTACAGGGTCAGCCATAGTAGTATGATAGGTGTTGTTTTACAGGGTCAGCCATAGTAGTATGATAGGTGTTGTTTTACAGGGTCAGCCATAGTAGTATGATAGGTGTTGTTTTACAGGGTCAGCCATAGTAGTATGATAGGTGCAGTGTAATGTGTTGTTGTACAGGGTCAGACAGTAGTATGATAGGTGTTGTTGTACAGGGTCAGACAGTAGTATGATAGGTGCAGTGTAATGTGTTGTTGTACAGGGTCAGACAGTAGTATGATAGGTGCAGTGTAATGTGTTGTTGTACAGGGTCAGCCATAGTAGTATGATAGATGCAGTGTAATGTGTTGTTTTACAGGGTCAGCCATAGTAGTATGATAGATGCAGTGTAATGTGTTGTTGTACAGGGTCAGACAGTAGTATGATAGATGCAGTGTAATGTGTTGTTGTACAGGGTCAGCCATAGTAGTATGATAGGTGTTGTTTTACAGGGTCAGCCATAGTAGTATGATAGGTGCAGTGTAATGTGTTGTTTTACAGGGTCAGCCATAGTAGTATGATAGGTGTTGTTTTACAGGGTCAGCCATAGTAGTATGATAGATGCAGTGTAATGTGTTGTTTTACAGGGTCAGCCATAGTAGTATGATAGGTGCAGTGTAATGTGTTGTTGTACAGGGTCAGCCATAGTAGTATGATAGGTGCAGTGTAATGTGTTGTTGTACAGGGTCAGACAGTAGTATGATAGGTGTTGTTTTACAGGGTCAGCCATAGTAGTATGATAGATGTTGTTTTACAGGGTCAGCCATAGTAGTATGATAGGTGTTGTTTTACAGGGTCAGCCATAGTAGTATGATAGGTGTTGTTTTACAGGGTCAGCCATAGTAGTATGATAGGTGCAGTGTAATGTGTTGTTGTACAGGGTCAGACAGTAGTAGTATGATAGGTGTTGTTTTACAGGGTCAGCCATAGTAGTATGATAGGTGCAGTGTAATGTGTTGTTGTACAGGGTCAGACAGTAGTATGATAGGTGTTGTTTTACAGGGTCAGACAGTAGTATGATAGGTGCAGTGTAATGTGTTGTTGTACAGGGTCAGACAGTAGTATGATAGGTGCAGTGTAATGTGTTGTTATACAGGGTCAGACAGTAGTATGATAGGTGCAGTGTAATGTGTTGTTTTACAGGGTCAGACAGTAGTATGATAGGTGCAGTGTAATGTGTTGTTGTACAGGGTCAGACAGTAGTATGATAGGTGCAGTGTAATGTGTTGTTGTACAGGGTCAGACAGTAGTATGATAGGTGCAGTGTAATGTGTTGTTGTACAGGGTCAGCCATAGTAGTATGATAGGTGCAGTGTAATGTGTTGTTGTACAGGGTCAGCCATAGTAGTATGATAGGTGCAGTGTAATGTGTTGTTGTACAGGGTCAGACAGTAGTATGATAGGTGCAGTGTAATGTGTTGTTGTACAGGGTCAGACAGTAGTATGATAGGTGCAGTGTAATGTGTTGTTGTACAGGGTCAGACAGTAGTATGATAGGTGCAGTGTAATGTGTTGTTGTACAGGGTCAGACAGTAGTATGATAGATGCAGTGTAATGTGTTGTTGTACAGGGTCAGACAGTAGTATGATAGGTGCAGTGTAATGTGTTGTTATACAGGGTCAGACAGTAGTATGATAGGTGCAGTGTAATGTGTTGTTGTACAGGGTCAGCCATAGTAGTATGATAGGTGCAGTGTAATGTGTTGTTGTACAGGGTCAGACAGTAGTATGATAGGTGCAGTGTAATGTGTTGTTGTACAGGGTCAGACAGTAGTATGATAGGTGCAGTGTAATGTGTTGTTGTACAGGGTCAGACAGTAGTATGATAGGTGCAGTGTAATGTGTTGTTGTACAGGGTCAGACAGTAGTATGATAGGTGCAGTGTAATGTGTTGTTGTACAGGGTCAGCCATAGTAGTATGATAGGTGCAGTGTAATGTGTTGTTGTACAGGGTCAGACAGTAGTATGATAGGTGCAGTGTAATGTGTTGTTGTACAGGGTCAGACAGTAGTATGATAGGTGCAGTGTAATGTGTTGTTATACAGGGTCAGACAGTAGTATGATAGGTGCAGTGTAATGTGTTGTTGTACAGGGTCAGACAGTAGTATGATAGGTGCAGTGTAATGTGTTGTTGTACAGGGTCAGACAGTAGTATGATAGGTGCAGTGTAATGTGTTGTTATACAGGGTCAGACAGTAGTATGATAGGTGCAGTGTAATGTGTTGTTGTACAGGGTCAGACAGTAGTATGATAGGTGCAGTGTAATGTGTTGTTGTACAGGGTCAGACAGTAGTATGATAGGTGTTGTTTTACAGGGTCAGCCATAGTAGTATGATAGGTGCAGTGTAATGTGTTGTTGTACAGGGTCAGACAGTAGTATGATAGGTGTTGTTTTACAGGGTCAGCCATAGTAGTATGATAGGTGCAGTGTAATGTGTTGTTGTACAGGGTCAGACAGTAGTATGATAGGTGTTGTTTTACAGGGTCAGCCATAGTAGTATGATAGGTGCAGTGTAATGTGTTGTTGTACATGGTCAGACAGTAGTATGATAGGTGTTGTTTTACAGGGTCAGACAGTAGTATGATAGGTGCAGTGTAATGTGTTGTTTTACAGGGTCAGACAGTAGTATGATAGGTGCAGTGTAATGTGTTGTTTTACAGGGTCAGCCATAGTAGTATGATAGGTGCAGTGTAATGTGTTGTTGTACAGGGTCAGACAGTAGTATGATAGGTGCAGTGTAATGTGTTGTTATACAGGGTCAGCCATAGTAGTATGATAGGTGCAGTGTAATGTGTTGTTGTACAGGGTCAGACAGTAGTATGATAGGTGCAGTGTAATGTGTTGTTTTACAGGGTCAGCCATAGTAGTATGATAGGTGCAGTGTAATGTGTTGTTGTACAGGGTCAGACAGTAGTATGATAGGTGCAGTGTAATGTGTTGTTGTACAGGGTCAGACAGTAGTATGATAGGTGCAGTGTAATGTGTTGTTGTACAGGGTCAGCCATAGTAGTATGATAGGTGCAGTGTAATGTGTTGTTGTACAGGGTCAGACAGTAGTATGATAGGTGCAGTGTAATGTGTTGTTGTACAGGGTCAGACAGTAGTATGATAGGTGCAGTGTAATGTGTTGTTTTACAGGGTCAGACAGTAGTATGATAGGTGCAGTGTAATGTGTTGTTGTACAGGGTCAGCCATAGTAGTATGATAGGTGCAGTGTAATGTGTTGTTATACAGGGTCAGACAGTAGTATGATAGGTGCAGTGTAATGTGTTGTTTTACAGGGTCAGACAGTAGTATGATAGGTGCAGTGTAATGTGTTGTTGTACAGGGTCAGCCATAGTAGTATGATAGGTGCAGTGTAATGTGTTGTTGTACAGGGTCAGACAGTAGTATGATAGATGCAGTGTAATGTGTTGTTGTACAGGGTCAGACAGTAGTATGATAGGTGCAGTGTAATGTGTTGTTGTACAGGGTCAGACAGTAGTATGATAGGTGCAGTGTAATGTGTTGTTGTACAGGGTCAGACAGTAGTATGATAGGTGCAGTGTAATGTGTTGTTGTACAGGGTCAGACAGTAGTATGATAGGTGCAGTGTAATGTGTTGTTATACAGGGTCAGACAGTAGTATGATAGGTGCAGTGTAATGTGTTGTTATACAGGGTCAGACAGTAGTATGATAGGTGCAGTGTAATGTGTTGTTGTACAGGGTCAGACAGTAGTATGATAGGTGCAGTGTAATGTGTTGTTGTACAGGGTCAGACAGTAGTATGATAGGTGCAGTGTAATGTGTTGTTGTACAGGGTCAGACAGTAGTATGATTGGTGCAGTGTAATGTGTTGTTGTACAGGGTCAGACGGTAGTATGATAGGTGCAGTGTAATGTGTTGTTGTACAGGGTCAGCCAGTAGTATGATAGGTGCAGTGTAATGTGTTGTTGTACAGGGTCAGACAGTAGTATGATAGGTGCAGTGTAATGTGTTGTTGTACAGGGTCAGACAGTAGTATGATAGGTGCAGTGTAATGTGTTGTTGTACAGGGTCAGACAGTAGTATGATAGGTGCAGTGTAATGTGTTGTTGTACAGGGTCAGACAGTAGTATGATAGGTGCAGTGTAATGTGTTGTTGTACAGGGTCAGACAGTAGTATGATAGGTGCAGTGTAATGTGTTGTTGTACAGGGTCAGACAGTAGTATGATAGGTGCAGTGTAATGTGTTGTTGTACAGGGTCAGACAGTAGTATGATAGGTGCAGTGTAATGTGTTGTTGTACAGGGTCAGACAGTAGTATGATAGGTGCAGTGTAATGTGTTGTTATACAGGGTCAGACAGTAGTATGATAGGTGCAGTGTAATGTGTTGTTGTACAGGGTCAGACAGTAGTATGATAGGTGCAGTGTAATGTGTTGTTGTACAGGGTCAGACAGTAGTATGATAGGTGCAGTGTAATGTGTTGTTGTACAGGGTCAGACAGTAGTATGATAGGTGCAGTGTAATGTGTTGTTGTACAGGGTCAGACAGTAGTATGATAGGTGCAGTGTAATGTGTTGTTATACAGGGTCAGACAGTAGTATGATAGGTGCAGTGTAATGTGTTGTTGTACAGGGTCAGACAGTAGTATGATAGGTGCAGTGTAATGTGTTGTTGTACAGGGTCAGACAGTAGTATGATAGGTGCAGTGTAATGTGTTGTTGTACAGGGTCAGACAGTAGTATGATAGGTGCAGTGTAATGTGTTGTTGTACAGGGTCAGACAGTAGTATGATAGGTGCAGTGTAATGTGTTGTTGTACAGGGTCAGACAGTAGTATGATAGGTGCAGTGTAATGTGTTGTTGTACAGGGTCAGACAGTAGTATGATAGGTGCAGTGTAATGTGTTGTTGTACAGGGTCAGACAGTAGTATGATAGGTGCAGTGTAATGTGTTGTTGTACAGGGTCAGACAGTAGTATGATAGGTGCAGTGTAATGTGTTGTTATACAGGGTCAGACAGTAGTATGATAGGTGCAGTGTAATGTGTTGTTGTACAGGGTCAGACAGTAGTATGATAGGTGCAGTGTAATGTGTTGTTGTACAGGGTCAGACAGTAGTATGATAGGTGCAGTGTAATGTGTTGTTGTACAGGGTCAGACAGTAGTATGATAGGTGCAGTGTAATGTGTTGTTGTACAGGGTCAGACAGTAGTATGATAGGTGCAGTGTAATGTGTTGTTGTACAGGGTCAGACAGTAGTATGATAGGTGCAGTGTAATGTGTTGTTGTACAGGGTCAGACAGTAGTATGATAGGTGCAGTGTAATGTGTTGTTATACAGGGTCAGACAGTAGTATGATAGGTGCAGTGTAATGTGTTGTTATACAGGGTCAGACAGTAGTATGATAGGTGCAGTGTAATGTGTTGTTGTACAGGGTCAGACAGTAGTATGATAGGTGCAGTGTAATGTGTTGTTGTACAGGGTCAGACAGTAGTATGATAGGTGCAGTGTAATGTGTTGTTGTACAGGGTCAGACAGTAGTATGATAGGTGCAGTGTAATGTGTTGTTATACAGGGTCAGACAGTAGTATGATAGGTGCAGTGTAATGTGTTGTTATACAGGGTCAGCCAGTAGTATGATAGGTGCAGTGTAATGTGTTGTTGTACAGGGTCAGACAGTAGTATGATAGGTGCAGTGTAATGTGTTGTTGTACAGGGTCAGACAGTAGTATGATAGGTGCAGTGTAATGTGTTGTTGTACAGGGTCAGACAGTAGTATGATAGGTGCAGTGTAATGTGTTGTTGTACAGGGTCAGACAGTAGTATGATAGGTGCAGTGTAATGTGTTGTTGTACAGGGTCAGACAGTAGTATGATAGGTGCAGTGTAATGTGTTGTTGTACAGGGTCAGACAGTAGTATGATAGGTGCAGTGTAATGTGTTGTTGTACAGGGTCAGACAGTAGTATGATAGGTGCAGTGTAATGTGTTGTTGTACAGGGTCAGACAGTAGTATGATAGGTGCAGTGTAATGTGTTGTTGTACAGGGTCAGACAGTAGTATGGTGACCCTGGTTTGTTATCCCTTTCCCTTAGTCTGCCTCCTGTCTCTCCTATCGTCATGGGTACACCTTCCTGAAAACAATGACTCCATACTTTGCTGAAACCTGTTCTGCCAGTTCATGTCCTTCAAGACTAGAATGTTCCATTGTGGTTACCCAAAAAGATGACAAGATAGTTCACACATTCATCATCCAGGGTTATTATCTAACACATATATGTACAATTTATGGTTCAATAACATGAGAATATTTTTCTGCAGTGAGAATGTAATGCAAGTCAAGGTGTCCTTGGAGGAATGTCATCAAGATCTGTTACCAGCATTGTTAAATGAATTGTTGTAATTGAGAGAAAAATACATAAAATGTTTTATTGTCACAAACACCATATTGGTGCAGTGAAATATGTTGTTTTACAGGGTCAGCCATAGCAGTACGGTTCCCTTGGAGCAAATTAGGGTTAAGTGCCTTGCTTAACGGCACATAGACAGATTTACACCTTGACAGCTCAGGTATTCAAACCAGTGACCTTTCAGCTACATTCCCAACACTCTAACCACTAGGCAACATGACCAGTTTTATCATTGGAATGTGATACAAAATGAGGAAACGGTGTGATTTAGGACCATGTGGACACCTCCTAGTGGTGGGGTTGTTAGGAGTGTTTATCAGACCATGTGGACACCTCCTAGTGGAGGGGTTGTTAGGAGTGTTTATCAGACCATGTGGACACCTCCTAGTGGTGTGGTTGTTAGGAGTGTTTATCAGACCATGTGGACACCTCCTAGTGGTGGGGTTGTTAGGAGTGTTTATCAGACCATGTGGACACCTCCTAGCGGTGGGGTTGTTAGGAGTGTTTATCAGACCATGTGGACACCTCCTAGTGGTGGGGTTGTTAGGAGTGTTTATCAGACCATGTGGACACCTCCTAGTGGTGGGGTTGTTAGGAGTGTTTATCAGACCATGTGGACACCTCCTAGCGGTGGGGTTGTTAGAAGTGTTTATCAGACCATGTGGACACCTCCTAGCGGTGGGGTTGTTAGGAGTGTTTATCAGACCATGTGGACACCTCCTAGCGGTGGGGTTGTTAGGAGTGTTTATCAGACCATGTGGACACCTCCTAGCGGTGGGGTTGTTAGGAGTGTTTATCAGACCATGTGGACACCTCCTAGTGGTGGGGTTGTTAGGAGTGTTTATCAGACCATGTGGACACCTCCTAGTGGTGGGGTTGTTAGGAGTGTTTATCAGACCATGTGGACACCTCCTAGTGGTGGGGTTGTTAGGAGTGTTTATCAGACCATGTGGACACCTCCTAGCGGTGGGGTTGTTAGGAGTGTTTATCAGACCATGTGGACACCTCCTAGCGGTGGGGTTGTTAGGAGTGTTTATCAGACCATGTGGACACCTCCTAGCGGTGGGGTTGTTAGGAGTGTTTATCAGACCATGTGGACACCTCCTAGCGGTGGGGTTGTTAGGAGTGTTTATCAGACCATGTGGACACCTCCTAGCGGTGGGGTTGTTAGGAGTGTTTATCAGACCATGTGGACACCTCCTAGTGGTGGGGTTGTTAGGAGTGTTTATCAGACCATGTGGACACCTCCTAGTGGTGGGGTTGTTAGGAGTGTTTATCAGACCATGTGGACACTGCTGCATCAGTTGATACAGGTGATAATGTAGATAGACATACCCCATGATTCAGCCTATGTATTTATAGACACTATGCTGCATCAGTTGATACAGGTGATAATGTAGATAGACAAACCCCATGCTTCAGGCTATGTATTTATAGCCACTGTGCTGCATCAGTTGATAATGTTTATTGCTAATAGCTGATAATATACCATCCATACAGGTTTTTTGTTCCAATGTGTTAAAATCATTTATCATGTTTACCAATATCTTATTGGGCTCATTTCTGGAGGTGGAAATTATATTTTAGATGGTGTCAGCATAATTTTATTTTGATACATTTTGGAGTAGAATGTACTTTTATTTGGTCACCAGAACTGAGTTTCTCAGAACAGAGCTTCTCAATAAGTATCCCCAGGAGGAAGGGGACTGGAATTGTTAAAATGCACAGTTTAATACATTTACATAGTGATCCTCTATCACAGTTTAATACATTTACAGAGTGATCCTCTATCCCAGTTTAATACATTTACAGAGTGATCCTCTATCCCAGTTTAATACATTTACAGAGTGATCCTCTATCACAGTTTAATACATTTACAGAGTGATCCTCTATTCCAGTTTAATACATTTACATAGTGATCCTCTATCCCAGTTTAATACATTTACATAGTGATCCTCTATCACAGTTTAATACATTTACAGAGTGATCCTCTATCCCAGTTTAATACATTTACAAAGTGATCCTCTATCACAGTTTAATACATTTACAGAGTGATCCTCTATCACAGTTTAATACATTTACAGAGTGATCCTCTATTCCAGTTTAATACATTTACATAGTGATCCTCTATCACAGTTTAATACATTTACAGAGTGATCCTCCATCCCAGTTTAATACATTTACAAAGTGACCCTCTATTCCAGTTTAATACATTTACAGAGTGATCCTCTATCACAGTTTAATACATTTACAGAGTGATCCTCTATCCCAGTTTAATACATTTACAGAGTGATCCTCTATCCCAGTTTAATACATTTACAAAGTGGCGGCTGCAGGCCATGGAAACCCATTCCATGAATCTCCCAATGAACAGTGTTTGTGCTGACGTTGCTTTCAGAGGCAGTTTGGAACTCGGTAGTGAGTGTTGCAACCGAGGACAGATGATTTTTACGTGCTATCCGTTTCAGCACTCTGTGGTCCCATTCTGTGAGCTTGTGTGGCCTACCACTTCGTGGCTGAGCCGTTGTTGCTCCAAGACATTTCTATTTCACAATAACAGCACTTACAGTTGACCGGGGCAGCTCTAGCAGGGCAGAAATGTGATGAACTGACTTTGTGGAAAGGTGGCATCCTATGACGGTGCCACGTTGAAAGTCACTGAGCTCTTCAGTAGGGCCTTTCTTCTGCCAATGTTTTCCTATGGAGATCGCTTGGCCGTGTGCTCGATTTTATACACCTGTCAGCAACGGGTGTGGCTGAAATAGCCGAATCCACTAATTTGAATGGGTGTCCATATATAGTGTGTATATATATATATATAGTGTATTTAATTTTGAGTTTGCCTCCCAATATTACACTTTATATACATCACAGAAGACTGAAATATAACAAAACCATTTGACACAGAAACACCATATTTTCGCAGTTTAAACCAATATAATGTTTATTAATGATGAAATGATGAAACATATTAATAAGGTTCCACCCATGAGGTCACTAGAGGGAAATTTGGTCATTTGACTCACTTCCATCGCATCATTAATTGGGGTGTGTTTGTGTGTGGATGTGTGTGTGCGTGCGTAGCTATCCGACACATGTGCTTGCATGTGTGTGTTTTTGTGCACGTGTCTGCATGCGTTATCTATGTAGGCTACATCATATACATGTATAACCTTACAGAACTGTTGTTATTCAATGTGTTTCTGTGGGCTAATAGCAGTAAGGCCAAATTCAATGTCTAATCAAATATCTGTTTTCATTACTTACAGGGGTCCTAAAAGTCCAAATGAAATATCTAAATGATACTTGGTATGACCATCTTAAAACAAATCCCTATGTCAGCTTAGTAGAAACCCATCCCTGGGCCCTTAGACCTTTTTAAAGGCAATGTTCCTGTGTCAGCAGTGATGGAATTTATGGTAAACGCTGCAGATGTCGGTTGAATCGGAAATTACCTTTAACTGTCAAGTGTTCTCCAACGCAGCCTCCATTTGAATCCTGTCCTAAGTATACGACTTGGTTCCTGTTTTCCTCTGAGGAATGTGCACAAACATTCCATACAGGGCTAATGGCCAACAGAACATTAGACCATTCTTAAAGGGTCTCCAAAAAAACCTCATATGCTATGACATCAAAGTGTTTCCAATGGCTGCCACTGTATAAGGTACATGTCCACCTGTTGAAGTAAAGCCCTTCAGTGTGATGATAAAGCCATGTCTGCTGGTACTTGTACACCCTAGTGTCCTTATAATGTCCTTAGTGGAATCCTGTCCGTGTCCCACTATCTCAATAAGGTCTGCACAATAAATTGTCAATGATCTCAACAGCTGAGACAGAGCCATTGCGCTTACACTATATCCCAAGGAAATCTGAGTGAGAAAGGCTTTGTCCTTCTTTTCTAACAAGAACCACACGCATTATCTATTAACATAACCTGACCTTTTTTACTTTCTGTTTTTTATTAGAGTTTTTTGTATCAAGTTGTGCCCTAAAACTCTACTTTCTGAAGAGCGTCATCATCGTGGCTGGTCTGGTGCAGCTGGTCAGTCAGACAGACATGCCTTAAAGGGTCTCCTAACGCCTCTGCCATGTCTGCTGGTGACTACACTTCCATGTCCTTACAGTGTCTTCACAGGAATCCTGTCCCACGGTCTTGTCTTGTCCTTATATAACAGGAATCCTGTCCCACGGTCTTGTCTTGTCCTTTTATATCAGGAATCCTGTCCCACGGACTTGTCTTGTCCTTATATAACAGGAATCCTGTCCCACGGTCTTGTCTTGTCCTTATATAACAGGAATCCTGTCCCACGGTCTTGTCTTGTCCTTATATAACAGGAATCCTGTCCCACGGTCTTGTCTTGTCCTTATATAACAGGAATCCTGTCCCACGGTCTTGTCTTGTCCTTATATAACAGGAATCCTGTCCCACGGTCACAGTAAAGTCTCTTTATAATAGCTAATGTTCTCAATAATAACCAAGCCAGAGGCACAGGGCTAACACTTATCAAATTCCAAGAAAACCTGAGTAGTTAGAGGAAGTGGTTGGCCTACTTTCCCACCAAGAACATTTGCATTACATTTTCTACTTCCATTCTTCGTTTTGTATTAGTGTCAAGCTGTGCCCTAAAACCTTACTTTCTGAATACCGTCATTGTCGTGGCTGGTCTGGTGCAGCAGGTTGGTCCGACAGACACAGCTAGGTGGTCACTATGACGGCCAGTAAGACGTAGCAGTGGGAGCTCACCACTAACAGGTCATTTCCCTATCAGCGCAGTGACTCCGCGCTTACAAAGGAACAGATGTGGAAACGTGGGGTGACATAGCAGCCATTATTCCATCTTCCATTTCCATCATGTTGTCCTGAAACGTGGGGTGACATAGCAGCCATTATTCCATCTTCCGTTTCCATCATGTTGTCCTGAAACGTGGGGTGACGGTGGGGACAACAGAACAGCCATTATTCAATCTTCCATTTCCATCATGTTGTCCTGAAACGTGGGGTGACGGTGGGGACAACAGAACAGCCATTATTCAATCTTCCATTTCCATCATGTTGTCCTGAAACGTGGGGTGACGGAGGTGAAAACAGAACAGCCATTATTCAATCTTCCATTTCCATCATGTTGTCCTGAAACGTGGGGTGACGTAGGGGAAAACAGAACAGCCATTATTCAATCTTGTATTTCCATCTCTTTCCCCCGTCCTCATCAAAGTAGGAACTGTGACTTTAATATTTCCTCCGTCTGACCCCTTTCAGAATAAGACTTAGTCTACTAGGGTCCAGCATCTTGGTCTTCCTATTGACATTGTTTGTGTCAGCTGCTTATGCTTGGTGTTATGTTGCATTCGTAAGTGGGAGGTGGGAATTTACCAGTTGTTAAGTCGTAAATACCAGTTGTATGCATTCACGTGCTTTGAACTCATTGAGAAACGCCGATTAGCTAATGGCAACAAGCTGCGTAAAACATCAACTAAAAGTACAGCTATCATGCTTGTAAACAAATTATAGTGTTCCATAACCATATTAACCTCTATGGGCTAGGTGGGACGCTAGCGTGCCACCCGTGGTGCACTCCATCAACAGCAGGTGCATTTCAAGAGCGGCAAATTTGAATCCAAATAAATGTCAAAATTCAAATTTT
The DNA here is from genome assembly GCF_965601325.2 of Salmo salar. NCBI lineage: Eukaryota > Metazoa > Chordata > Actinopteri > Salmoniformes > Salmonidae > Salmo > Salmo salar. Next base: position 573,211 of record NW_027675424.1, read on the forward strand.
TCAAACATACAACTATTTTACACCCTTTGAAAGATAAACATCTCCTTAATCTAACCACGTTTTACGATTTCAAAAAGGTTTTACGGCGAAAGCATAAATTTAGAGTATGTTAGCCTGTTAGGGCTAGGGGGCAGCATTTGCACGTCTGGATAAAAAAATGTACCCGATTTAATCTGGTTACTAATCCTACCCAGTAACTAGAATATGCATATACTTATTATATATGGATAGAAAACACTCTAAAGTTTCTAAAACTGTTTGAATGGTGTCTGTGAGTATAACAGAACTCATTTGGCAGGCAAAACCCTGAGACATTTTCTGACAGGAAGTGGAAACCTGATGTGTTGTATAACCTTTAAACCTATCCCATTGAAAAACACAGGGGCTGAGGAATATTTTGGCACTTCCTATTGCTTCCACTAGATGTCACCAGCCTTTACAAAGTGTTTTGAGTCTTCTGGAGGGAGATCTGACCGAACAAGAGCCATGGAACGATGATGTCCCATTAGACACCTGGCGCGCGAGTTCATGTTGGGTACCCTCGTTCCAATACGTTATAAAAGAGTATGCATTCGTCCACCTTGAATATTATTCATGTTCTGGTTAAAAAAGGCCCTAATGATTTATGCTATACAACGTTTGACATGTTTGAACGAACGTAAATATATTTTTTCCCCTCGTTCATGACGAGAAGTCCGGCTGGCTTAGATCATGTGCTAACAAGACGGAGATTTTTGGACATAAATGATGAGCTTTTTTGAACAAAACTACATTCGTTATGGACCTGTGATACCTGGAAGTGACATCTGATGAAGAGAATCAAAGGTAATGGATTATTTACATAGTATTTTCGATTTCAGATCTCCCCAACATGACGTCTAGTCTGTATCGCAACGCGTATTTTTCTGGGCGCAGTGCTCAGATTATTGCAAAGTGTGATTTCCCAGTAAGGTTATTTTTAAATCTGGCAAGTTGATTGCGTTCAAGAGATGTAAATCTATAATTCTTTAAATGACAATATAATATTTTACCAATGTTTTCTAATTTTAATTATTTAATTTGTGACGCTGACTTGACTGCCGGTTATTGGAGGGAAACGATTTCCTCAACATCAATGCCATAGTAAAACGCTGTTTTTGGATATAAATATGAACTTGATAGAACTAAAAATGCATGCATTGTCTAACATAATGTCCTAGGAGTGTCATCTGATGGAGATTGTAAAAGGTTAGTGCATCATTTTAGCTGGTTTTATGGTTTTGGTGACCCTGTCTTTGACTTAACAAAACATTACACACAACTCTTGTAAATGTACTGTCCTAACATACTCTAAATTTATGCTTTCGCCGTAAAACCTTTTTGAAATCGTAAAACGTGGTTAGATTAAGGAGATGTTTATCTTTCAAAGGGTGTAAAATAGTTGTATGTTTGAAAAATTAGAATTTTGACATTTATTTGGATTCAAATTTGCCGCTCTTGAAATGCACCTGCTGTTGATGGAGTGCACCACGGGTGGCACGCTAGCGTCCCACCTAGCCCATAGAGGTTAGGACAGTACATTTACAAGAGTTGTGTGTAATGTTTTGTCAATTCAAAGACAGGGTCACCAAAACCATAAAACCAGCTAAAATGATGCACTAACCTTTTACAATCTCCATCAGATGACACTCCTAGGACATTATGTTAGACAATGCATGCATTTTTTGTTCTATGAAGTTCATATTTATATCCAAAAACAGCGTTTTACTATGGCATTGATGTTGAGGAAATCGTTTCCCTCCAATAACCGGCAGTCAAGTCAGCGTCACAAATTAAATAATTAAAATTAGAAAACATTGGTAAAATATTATATTGTCATTTAAAGAATTATAGATTTACATCTCTTGAACGCAATCAACTTGCCAGATTTAAAAATAACCTTACTGGGAAATCACACTTTGCAATAATCTGAGCACTGCGCCCAGAAAAATACGCGTTGCGATACAGACTAGACGTCATGTTGGGGAGATCTAAAATCGAAAATACTATGTAAATAATCCATTACCTTTGATTCTCTTCATCAGATGTCACTTCCAGGTATCACAGGTCCATAACGAATGTAGTTTTGTTCAAAAAAGCTCATCATTTATGTCCAAAAATCTCCGTCTTGTTAGCACATGATCTAAGCCAGCCGGACTTCTCGTCATGAACGAGGGGAAAAAATATATTTACGTTCGTTCAAACATGTCAAACGTTGTATAGCATAAATCATTAGGGCCTTTTTTAACCAGAACATGAATAATATTCAAGGTGGACGAATGCATACTCTTTTATAACGTATTGGAACGAGGGTACCCAACATGAACTCGCGCGCCAGGTGTCTAATGGGACATCATCGTTCCATGGCTCTTGTTCGGTCAGATCTCCCTCCAGAAGACTCAAAACACTTTGTAAAGGCTGGTGACATCTAGTGGAAGCAATAGGAAGTGCCAAAATATTCCTCAGCCCCTGTGTTTTTCAATGGGATAGGTTTAAAGGTAATACAACACATCAGGTATCCACTTCCTGTCAGGAAATGTCTCAGGGTTTTGCCTGCCAAATGAGTTCTGTTATACTCACAGACACCATTCAAACAGTTTTAGAAAATTTAGGGTGTTTTCTATCCATATGTAATAAGTATATGCATATTCTAGTTACTGGGTAGGAGTGGTAACCAGATTAAATCGGGTATGTTTTTTTATCCAGCCGTGTCAATACTGCCCCCTAGCCCTAACAGGTTAATAGATCACTTTAAATAAATAATGATTTGTTGTTGTATTAAACTGCCAAAAATGTTGTTATGGAAGTAATTTGTTTTTTAGGTGATGTCAGAGGTCAGCATGTGGGAGTAGTGGGAGCTCAGGATGATAGACGAGTTTCCCACTAGTAATTACCAGTTGGAGGGCCGTTAACCTGTTATCCTCTTGGGGCTAGGTGGGACGCTAGCGTGCCACCTGTGGTGCACTCCATCAACAGCAGGTGCATTTCAAGAGCGGCAAATTTGAATCCAAATAAATGTCAAAATTCAAATTTTTCAAAAATACAACTATGTTACACCATTTGAAAGATAAACATCTCCTTAATCTAACCACGTTTTACGATTTCAAAAAGGTTTTACGGCGAAAGCATAAATTTAGAGTATGTTAGGACAGTACATTTACAAGAGTTGTGTGTAATGTTTTGTCAAGTCAAAGACAGGGTCACCAAAACCATAAAACCAGCTAAAATGATACACTAACCTTTTACAATCTCCATCAGATGACACTCCTAGGACATTATGTTAGACAATGCATGCATTTTTAGTTCTATCAAGTTCATATTTATATACAAAAACAGCGTTTTACTATGGCATTGATGTTGAGGAAATCGTTTCCCTCCAATAACCGGCAGTCAAGTCAGCGTCACAAATTAAATAATTAAAATTAGAAAACATTGGTAAAATATTATATTGTCATTTAAAGAATTATAGATTTACATCTTTTGAACGCAATCAACTTGCCAGATTTAAAAATAACCTTACTGGGAAATCACACTTTGCAATAATCTGAGCACTGTGCCCAGAAAAATACGCGTTGCGATACAGACTAGACGTCATGTTGGGGAGATCTAAAATCGAAAATACTATGTAAATAATCCATTACCTTTGATTCTCTTCATCAGATGTCACTTCCAGGTATCACAGGTCCATAACGAATGTAGTTTTGTTCAAAAAAGCTCATCATTTATGTCCAAAAATCTCCGTCTCGTTAGCACATGATGTAAGCCAGCCGGACTTCTCGTCATGAACGAGGGGAAAAAATATATTTCCGTTCGTTCAAACATGTCAAACGTTGTATAGCATAAATCATTAGGGCCTTTTTTAACCAGAACATGAATAATATTCAAGGTGGACGAATGCATAGCCTTTTATAACGTATTGGAACGAGGGTACCCAACATGAAGTAGCGCGCCAGGTGTCTAATGGGACATCACCGTTCCATGGCTCTTGTTCGGTCAGATCTCCCTCCAGAAGACTCAAAACACTTTGTAAAGGCTGGTGACATCTAGTGGAAGCAATAGGAAGTGCCAAAATATTCCTAAACCCCTGTGTTTTTCAATGGGATAGGTTTAAAATCAATACAACACATCAGGTATCCACTTCCTGTCAGAAAATGTCTCAGGGTTTTGCCTGCCAAATGAGTTCTGTTATACTCACAGACACCATTCAAACAGTTTTGGAAACTTTAGAGTGTTTTCTATCCATATATAATAAGTATATGCATATTCTAGTTACTGGGTAGGATTAGTAACCAGATTAAATCGGGTACATTTTTTTTATCCAGACGTGCAAATGCTGCCCCCTAGACCCAACAGGTTAAGGCTAGGGGGCAGTATTTTCACGGCTGGATAAAAAACGTACCCGATTTAATCTGGTTACTACTCCTGCCCAGTAACTACAATATGCATATAATTATTGGCTTTGGATAGAAAACACCCTAAAGTTTCTAAAACTGTTTGAATGGTGTCTGTGAGTATAACAGAACTCATATGGCAGGCAAAAACCTGAGAAGATTTCATGCAGGAACTGGCCTGTCTGACAAGGTGTCGTTCTTCTTGTCTCTGTTTATTGAAGAGTGAGGATCTTAGCTGTCCCGTGACACTTCCTACGGCTGCCATAGGCTCTCAGAAGGCGGCAAAACGCTGAATCGTGGCTTTGCAGGCTCTGGCTGAAAAAAAGTAGCGCGTTTGGGTAGTGGCTGGTTACAGTACTGTGAGACTCAGGCTCGTGCCCGCGTCGACCGAAAGCTTTGTTTTCTTTCCTCTGTTTAGCTAAATGGACATTCCCGGTTGGAATATTATCGCTTTTTTACGAGAAAAATGGCATAAAAATGGATTTTAAACAGCGGTTGACATGCTTCGAAGTATGGTAATGGAATATTTAGATTTTTTTTGTCACGAATTGCGCCATGTGCGCGACCCTGATTTACCATTTCGGATAGTGTCTGGGACGCACGAACAAAACGCCGCTATTCGGATATAACGATGGATTATTGTGGACCAAACCAACATTTGTTATTGAAGTAGCAGTCCTGGGAGTGCATTCTGACGAAGACAACAAAAGGTAATCAAACTTTTATAATAGTAAATCTGATATTGGTGAGGGCTAAACTTGCCGGGTGTCTAAATAGCTAGCCCGTGATGGCTGGGCTATGTACTTAGAATATTGCAAAATGTGCTTTCACCAAAAAGCTATTTTAAAATCGGACATATCGAGTGCATAGAGGAGTTCTGTATCTATAATTCTTAAAATAATTGTTATGCTTTTTGTGAACGTTTATCGTGAGTAATTTAGTAAATTGTTAGCAAATTCCCCGGAAGTTTGCGGGGGTATGCTAGTTCTGAACGTCACATGCTAATGTAAAAAGCTGTTTTTTGATATAAATATGAACTTGATTGAACAAAACATGCATGTATTGTATAACATAATGTCCTAGGTGTGTCATCTGATGAAGATCATCAAAGGTTAGTGCTGCATTTAGCTGTCTTCTGGGTTTTTGTGACATTATATGCTGGCTTGAAAAATGGGTGTCTGATTATTTCTGGCTTGGTACTCTGCTGACATAATCTAATGTTTTGCTTTCGCTGTAAAGCCTTTTTGAAATCGGACAGTGTGGTTGGATCAAGGAGAGTCTTGTCTTTAATATTGACATAATAAAGGTGATCTAATAATGACATAATTAAGGTGATTTAATAATGACATAATTAAGGTGATTTAATAATGACATAATTAAGGTGATTTAATATTGACATAATTAAGGTGCTGTACGAATGACATAACAAAGGTGCTGTAAGAATGACATAATAAAGGTGATTTAATAATGACATAATAAAGGTGATTTAATAATGACATAATAAAGGTGATTTAATAATGACATAATAAAGGTGATTTAATAATGACATAATAAAGATGATTTAATAATGACATAATAAAGGTGATTTAATAATGACATAAAGGGGATTTAAGCGTTTACAAAGTAAACCTATATGACTATCACAGTTTAACCGCTAGGCTACCTGCCACCCTATGCATGCAAAGTCAATGTTGTTTGACTTGTTTGTGTATCAGCACATTGACCTAGTCTCACTGCAACACTGCGTCCATGTTGCTTGACACAGGCGTTTTCAAATAACCTTTAGTCAAGGTGAGCTTTGCTCCCACTCAGTCTGTCTTATCAGACTTCCTGGTCTAACTGATTAACTTAATACTCAAACCTTATTGGCCGTTGAAAAGATTCAGTGGAACTCCCAGGGAGGGTTGGGGCACGTCTTTCAAACTTCCAAAATATTTTATTTTATTTTACTTTTTTTTTTATTAGAACATTCAAAAGTACAACAGTAAGGCTACAATTTATACCATGACATTACAGTGATAGTTCAGCAATTTGAAATATTTTAGATATTTGTTTCCTTACCTTGAAAGTAGACTATGGATAAGGATGCGGAGTGACTGCAATCCACACTCAGAGTGACTGCAAGACCCCCCCCCCCTCTACACACACACACACACACACACACACACACACACACACACACACACACACACACACACACACAGGAACATTTACCCTGCACCCCACCACCCACACAGGAACATTTACCCTGCACCCCACCTCCCACACAGGAACATTTACCCTGCACCCCACCTCCCACACAGGAACATTTACCCTGCACCCCACCTCCCACACACAGGAACATTTACCCTGCACCCCACCTCCCCCACACAGGAACATTTACCCTGCACCCTACCTCCCACACAGGAACATTTACCCTGCACCCCACCTCCCCCACACAGGAACATTTACCCTGCACCCCACCTCCCCCACACAGGAACATTTACCCTGCACCCCACCTCCCACACAGGAACATTTACCCTGCACCCCACCTCTCCCACACAGGAACATTTACCCTGCACCCCACCTCCCACACAGGAACATTTACCCTGCACCCCACCTCCCACACAGGAACATTTACCCTGCACCCCACCTCCCCCACACAGGAACATTTACAAAGCACCCTCACCTCCCACACAGGAACATTTACCCTGCACCCCACCTCCCACACAGGAACATTTACCCTGCAACCCACCTCCCACACAGGAACATTTACCCTGCACCCCACCTCCCCCACACAGGAACATTTACCCTGCACCCTACCTCCCACACAGGAACATTTACCCTGCACCCCACCTCCCCCACACAGGAACATTTACCCTGCACCCCACCTCCCACACACAGGAACATTTACCCGGCACCCCTCCTCCCCCACAGGAACATTTACCCTGCACCCCACCTCCCCCACAGGAACATTTACCCTGCACCCCACCTCCCACACAGGAACATTTACCCTGCACCCCACCTCCCCCACACAGGAACATTTACCCTGCACCCCACCTCCCCCACACAGGAACATTTACCCTGCACCCCACCACCCCCACACAGGAACATTTACCCTGCACCCCACCTCCCACACACAGGAACATTTACCCGGCACCCCACCTCCCCCACAGGAACATTTACCCTGCACCCCACCTCCCCCACAGGAACATTTACCCTGCACCCCACCTCCCACACAGGAACATTTACCCTGCACCCCACCTCCCCCACACAGGAACATTTACCCTGCACCCCACCTCCCCCACACAGGAACATTTACCCTGCACCCAACCTCCCATACAGGAACATTTACCCTGCACCCAACCTCCCATACAGGAACATTTACCCTGCACCCAATCTCCCACACAGGAACATTTACCCTGCAACCCACCTTCCACACAGGAACATTTACCCTGCACCCAACCTCCCATACAGGAACATTTACCCTGCACCCAACCTCCCACACAGGAACATTTACCCTGCACCCAACCTCCCATACAGGAACATTTACCCTGCACCCAACCTCCCACACAGGAACATTTACCCTGCACCCAACCTCCCACACAGGAACATTTACCCTGCACCCAACCTCCCATACAGGAACATTTACCCTGCACCCAACCTCCCATACAGGAACATTTACCCTGCAACCCACCTCCCAATGGACATTTATAATTGTTAAAAGGTAAATATGTATTATTATGTTTTATTACTGTTTCATTCACTTCTCACTTCAGCCGCCACCCTGCCCCCACCACCCAATGGAAATTAGACTGTTACCCTGCCCCCACCACCCAATGGAAATTAGACTGTTACCCTGCCCCCACCACCCAATGGAAATTAGACTGTTACCCTGCCCCCACCACCCAATGGAAATTAGACTGTTACCCTGCCCCCACCACCCAATGGACATTACAGACTGTTACCCAACCCCACCACGCAATGGAAATTAGACTGTTGCCCTGCCCCCACCACCCAATGGAAATTAGACTGTTACCCTGCCCCCACCACCCAATGGACATTACAGACTGTTACCCAACCCCACCACGCAATGGAAATTAGACTGTTACCCTGCCCCCACCACCCAATGGAAATTAGACTGTTACCCTGCCCCCACCACCCAATGGAAATTAGACTGTTACCCTGCCCCCACCACCCAATGGACATTACAGACTGTTACCCTGTTACCCTGCCCCCACCACCCAATGGACATTACAGACTGTTACCCTGCCCCCACCACCCAATGGACATTACAGACTGTTACCCTGCCCCCACCACCCAATGGTAATTTATAATTGCTACAGTTGTAAATGTGTGTATATTATTATTACTATTATTATTATTATGTCTCATTCACTTCTCTTTTTATTTATTACATGTTTACCTGCACTGTTGATCCCGGTGTATAAGATTTTCACTGTACCCTGCAATTACATCTCCATCCCAAGTGTACTAAACTCATCTAAAACTTTCACAACTGTCTGACTAAGAACATCTGTATGAAAACCAAATTAAAGATTTAAAAAACAACTGATGATGCTATATGAAAATAAATTGGTGGAGGAGATAAACCATAAACCTAAATTGAGAAACTTGTGTGACAGAAAGGTTATGTCCACCCTACAGCCAGAGATCACTATGTACTCAGGTAAGAACAGGGATATTGCCCCTCCATGTGTCAGCAGGCCGGTATTAGAGATCACTATGTACACAGGTAAGAACAGGGATATTGCCCCTCCATGTGTCAACAGGCCGGTATTAGAGATCTGTCACGTCCTGACCAGTAGAGGGTGTAGTTGGGTCAGGACGTGGCAGAAGGGAGTGAGTATTTTATTGTTTCATTTAATTTTGGCCGTGTGACTTCCAATCAAGCACAGCTGTAGAGGGTTGTGGTTGATTGGGAGTCACACATAAGTTGCCTACGTTTCCGTTGTGTTTCGTGGGTAATTGTGCTTGTCACTGTTGTTGCACCTGACAGGACTGTGTTGGCTGTCAGTTTTGTTGTTTTGTGGTTTTGTGAATTGCATAGTGTTCGTAACATTAAAAATGACGAACCCTAACTCCGCCGCATTTTGGTCCACTTCTTCCGTAGACAGCCGTTACAAGATCACTATGTACACAGGTAAGAACAGGGATATTGCCCCTCCGTGTGTCAACAGGCCGGTATTATAATTGTAGAGGAGAGACTTTGTAACTATTGTGACCTCGAAGAGGTAGAGAATGAAATTCACTCAATACTTTATTGGCCTTTAAAAGACGATATACAGGTGTTTCTATTCCAGAAAGCCACTAGGTGGTAGGGCCTGGGAGAACCCTGGTGTTATTTGGCTGATCGAAAAAGAAAACCTGAAAGTTTTTTTTGTCCATTCTATATTCATGTTTGCTAATTTGTTTGATAAATCCTGGAATTAGCAAAAAAGGCCAACCTTTAATTAAATTACATATTTATGTAACCGGTGTGAAATGGCTAGCTAGTTAGCGGGGTGCGCGCTAATAGCGTTTCAATAGGTGGCGTCACTCGCTCTGAGACCTTGAAGTAGTTGTTCCCCTTGTTCTGCAAGGGTTGCGGCTTTTGTGGAGCGATGGGTAACGATGCTTTGGGGGTGTCAGTTATTGATGTGTGCAGAGGGTCCTTGGTTCGAGGCGAGGAGACAGACGGATGCTATACTGTTACATTTAGTTCTAAGTGTATATCAAGTCCACGTACGTATGGATTGTGCATAGGCTTGTATATCTTTCACATTTGAATTCTTTCTTGGGGGCCCGACCGGGTTTAAATGCTTTTTCAGTTTCATTCATTTGTATTTATACATCTGTATTCATTAATTGTAGTTTTTGCTGCTAAAAGGTTATTGTTATTGCCAGGACAACCTTATTATCATGTTGATTCTTCGTATTCGGTGGGGGGAGCTGCAACTCAATATTAGGAAGGTGTTCTTAATGTTTTGTACAGTGTTGAGTGTGAAAACCCAACAGCATTGCAGTTCAAATCAAATCAAATTTTATTTGTCACATACACATGGTTAGCAGATGTTAATGCGAGTGTAGCGAAATGCTTGTGCTTCTAGTTCCAACAATGCAGTAATAACCAACGAGTAATCTAACCTAACAATTCACAACAACTACCTTATATACACAACTACCTTATATACACAACTACCTTATATACACAACTACCTTATACACACAAGTGTAAAGGGATGAAGAATATGTACATAAAAATATATGAATGAGTGATGGTACAGAACAGCATAGGTAAGATGTAGTAGATGGTATCGAGTACAGTATATACATATGAGATGAGTAATGTAGGGTATGAAAACATTATATAAAGTGGATTTTTTTTTTAAATCGGCTGGAGTTGAGTCATTATGTTGGCAGCAAACACTCAATGTTAGTGATGGCTGTTTAACAGTCTGATGGCCTTGAGATAGAAGCTGTTTTTCAGTCTCGGTCCCCGCTTTGATGCACCTGTACTGACCTCGCCTTCTGGATGATAGCGGGGTGAACAGGCAGTGGCTCGGGTGGTTGTTGTCCTTGATGATCTTTTTGGCCTTCCTGTGACATCGGGTGGTGTAGGTGTCCTGGAGGGCAGGTAGTTTGTCCCCGGTGATGCGTTGTGCAGACCTCACTACCCTCTGGAGCGCCTTACGGTTGTGGGCGGAGCAGTTGCTGTACCAGGCGGTGATACAGCCAGACAGGACGCTCTCAATTGTGCATCTGTAAAAGTTTGTGAGTGCTTTTGGTGACAAGCCAAATTTCTTCAGCCTCCTGAGGTTGAAGAGGCGCTGCTGCGCCTTCTTCACCACGCTGTCTGTTTGGGTGGACCAATTCAGTTTGTCCGTGATGTGTACGCCGAGGAACATAAAACTTACTACCCTCTCCACTACTGTCCCGTCGATGTGGATAGGGGGGTGTTCCCTCTGCTGTTTCCTGAAGTCCACGATCATCTCCTTTGTTTTGTTGACATTGAGTGTAAGGTTATTTTCCTGACACCACACTCCGAGGGCCCTCACCTCCTCCCTGTAGGCTGTCTCGTCATTGTTGGTAATCAAGCCTACCACTGTAGTGTCGTCTGCAAACTTGATGATTGAGTTGGAGGCGTGCATGGCCACAAGTTCTTGACAGGAACAGGTACATCTGGCACCTACTATCATACCCCGTTCAAAGGCCTTAAATCTATTGTCTCCCCTCTGAATGGCAACACACACAATCCATCTCTCAGTTGTCTCAAGGCCCTTAAATCTATTGTCTCCCCCTCTGAATGGCAACACACACAATCCATCTCTCAGTTGTCTCAAGGCTCCAAAATCATTGAACCTGTCTCCTCACATTAATCTACACTGATTGAAGTGGATTTAACAAGTGACATTAATAAGGGATCACAGCTTTCACCTGGATTCACCTGGTCAGTCTAGGTCATGGAAAGAGCAGGTGACCTTAATGTTTTGTACACTCAGTGTATATTTGCCACAAGGATTACGAAACATTTCCCATTAGGATGTGGAATCGGTGTCAACATGTTTTTTTGGGGGGTAATTTTGGAATCAGTGTCAGCATGTTTTTTGTACATTGTCCTTGTGGCTTGGTGAGCCACAAGTATTTATTTATTTGTGTTTGTGTGTTCTTGGCTTTTGAATGGTTTCAAATAGGATCACACCACATGCATGGTTATAGTTTGTGGGCTGGTATAGGGCTGTGTGTGTAAGTAGTGGAACTAGGTGCATCACCTGACTAAAGATGTCAGAAGGTTTCTGTAATGTACTCTATATTTGGCAGAAGGATGAGGCTACATTTCCCAATAGGATCTAGATTCAGAGTAAACATGTTTTTTGGTACTTCGTCCTTGTGGCTTGATGAGCTACACGTATAAAAGCGTTCCTCTTTCTCAAGCTGAACAGAACCTACAGACTACCACCTGTGATTCCTTCTCTGACAGGAAAATATTACCATGGAGAAGTTGGCCATCCTTCTGCTTCTGAGTGCTGCCATTGCACTGGGCGACACAAACCAGCTCCTTGGTTTAGAACCCTTACTGAAGACTGAGGAGGAACAGACTGCTCCTGTTGAGGCTCAGGTAGCAGCAGTGCAGGAGGGGACAAAGGAAAGTTCATGTCCTTCAGACTGGCACACATATGGATCACGCTGTTTCAAGTTTGTCAGCATTCAGCAGTCATGGGCAGATTCGGAGCAAAACTGTTTGGCACTTGGTGGAAACCTAGCATCCGTGCATAACCTTTTAGAGTACCAGTTCATGCAAGCACTGACAAAGGATACCAATGGCATACCTGACACCTGGGTTGGAGGTTTTGATGCAGTCAAGGAGGGCTTATGGATGTGGTCAGATGGGTCCAGATTTGACTACACTAACTGGAACACTGGTGAGCCCAATAACGCTGGAGAAGGAGAGGACTGTCTGCAGATGAACGCTGCAAGTGAGAAGCTCTGGTACGACATGCCCTGTGAGTGGAAGTTTGCATCGCTCTGTTGCAGACGATTGTAGGCTAGGAAATGACACAGCTACTCTACCTCCCACCTCCAGGGGTCAACAGTCTACACTTCAATACAAAACCAAGATCTGTCACTCACTGCAGCACACCAACATGACAAATAAAACATGTATTCACAAAAAAAGCTTTCCACCTATCTAATGATTAGCTAACGAGCCATATCTAACAGTTAGAAATAATGACAGAGGAATTTACAAGAGACAGCAAACAGCAAACATGTAGCTACCGAAAAAACTGTCTTTGAAGTTCAGTGCAGACTTTTATACTAAGTCATGATCTGCTGTTAGCTAGCTACTGTTTAGGTAGGCTAACCTTTCAGGTTAACTAACATTAGGTAAACTTGTGATGAAACTGTGTGATGTTGATGATCCTGCTTTTGAAATTAAAGATAAATGACAAACTATTCAGTGTTTTCTTCATTTGCTATTGCTTAACAAGTTGTCATGGCATCAGTTAGTCAATGGTAAGTTGTTTTTAAACTAGAATAAAGACAATCTCTCAATGACATGAACCTGCATCACTAAAAATAATACATGATACATGATAAAACCTTATCATGCTGTTAATTATGAATGAGTAACTCTCTTCCTAACAGACCATTTGTTTCTGAATGGTTTAGATGCAGGAAATTAAAGATATATAACTATTAACTAACATGAATTATCAGCTTTTTCAAATAATGTATTAATGCATTTATGGCTTAGTAAACACACACAATGAATAAATACTTAGTAGATATTAAATGAATGATTTATTTATTCAGGTTAACTAATGTAACCTTATTGTAAAGTGTTACCATTCCCTGTCTTTCATATCTGAGGCTAAATCCATGAGGCTAAGAAATGTGACAGGGAATGTGTCCACAGAGAGAGAGAGAGAGAGAGAGAGAGAGAGTGTTATTCTATTTCTCCCCTGAATGAAGGACTGAAGAAGCTCTGAGATTAAAAGGCAGAAAAGAATGAAAAGGCGGAGTCACAGGGACGGAGAGTCCCTCACACAACAATGTGACAGCCAGTAGGGCTTTAGGAGGAGGGAGATATGAGGAGGAAGCTGCTTCTATTGGGCAATTGTCGGAGGAAATTCATTTGTGACACCAGCTTATATTAAAATTATACTTCACTTTATTTGCACCTACTACACTTAAGGCGAGGCTAGCGTATACTGTAGGCTCACTGGTCAACAAGAGCAGGAAAGGACAGGGGACAGCAGAGAAGTACAAGTTGAAGAAAGTGCAGTGTCAGAGACACAAATGAAATAAAAACATCTGCTTTTCTCCATACCGTCATGACAGTAGCAGATATTTCAAAACGTTAAAAACAAATAATTTAAATGACTCTTTATACACAATTCCATTAGAAGCATCAAACTCATAGCTATAAGGCGTTTGGATATGAAGCTTACGTCATGCTTCAGATTGATAGTGAAGTCAGCCTTGAGTGGGTCCTCTCTCACTTTGTTTGTGAGCCTCGAACATCAGACCACTGTCTATTAGAATTTGCAGTTAGAACTGAATAAAAGTATTATTACTACCTTTTAATCTTGTCTTCCTGACTGTATTATACTAATTCTGTTTCTACTGAGTGTACAAAAAATGAACAATACCCTCCTAATATTGAGTTACCCCCGCCCCCCCCTTTTGCACTCAGAACAGTCTCAATTTGTTGGGTCATGGACACTACAAGGTGTCGAAAGCTTCCCCACAGTTGTGTCCAGCTTCCCCACAGTTGTGTCCAGTTGACTGGATGTCCTTTGGGTGGTGGACCATTCTCGATACACAGAGGACACTATTGAGTGTGAAAAAACCCAGCAGCGTTGCAGTTCTTGACACAAACCAGTGCGCCTGGCACCTATAACCATACCCCCGTTCAAAGGAACTTAAATACACTATATATACAAATAGTATGTGAACACCCCTTCAAATTTGTGGATACAGCAATTTCAGACACCTGTTGATGACAGGTCTATAAAATTGAGCACACAGCCATGCAATCTCCATAGACAAACATTGTCAGTAGAAAGGCCTTACTGAAGAGCTCAGTGATTTTCAACGTGGCACAGTCATAGGATGCCACCTTTCCAACAAGTCATTTCGTGAAATTTCTGCCCTGCTAGAGGTACCCCCCCCCCCACCGATCAACTGTAAGTGCTGTTATTGTGAAGTGGAAACGTCTAGGAGCAACAACGGCAGAGATCGATGTGGAAGAACTTGACCGGCCTGCAAACCTCAACCCACCTCAACCCCATCGAACACCTTCGGGATGAATTGGAACGCCGACTGCGAGCCAGGACCTAATCGCCCCCAACATCAGTGACCCGACCTCACTAATGCTCTTGTGGCTGAATGGAAGCAAGTCCCCCCGCAGCAATGTTCCAACATCTAGCAGCAAAGTGGGGGACCAACTCCATGTCAATGCCCATGATTTTGGAATGAGATGTTCGATGAGCACGTGTCCACATCCTTTTGTAGTGTATTTCGATCTTGCCCATTCACACTCTGAATGACACACACACACACAATCCATGTCTCAATTGTCTCAAGCATTTTTTTTTTACCTGTCTCCTCCCCTTCTTCATCTACACTGATTGAAGTGGATTTAACAAGTGACATCAATAAGGGATCGTAGGTTTCACCTGGATTCACCTGGTCTGTCTAATGTCATGGAAAGAGAAGGCGTTCTTAATGTTTTGTACATTCAGTGACGCTGTTATAATAACCAAACAGTTGGAATAAAACAAATATTGATGATGTAAACTGGGTGTACAAAACATTAAGAACACCTTCGTAATATTGAGTTGCACCACTTTTTGCCCTCAGAACAGCTTCAGTTCGTCGGGGCATGGATAAGGTGTTCCATGGGGATGCTGGGGCCATGTTGACCCTACTGCTTCCCCACAGTTGTGTCCAGTTGGCTGGATGTCCTTTGGGTGTTGGACCAGTCTTGATACACACGGGGAAACTGTTGAGAGTGAAAAACCCAGCAGCGTTGCAGTTCTTGACACTCAAACCAATCTTTTGTGTTGCCCATTCACCCTCTGAATGGCACACACACACAATCCATTTTCTCAATTGTCTCAAGGCTTTGAAAAAAATTCTTCTTTAACCTCTATGGGCTAGGTGGGACGCTAGCGTGCCACCCGTGGTGCACTCCATCAACAGCAGGTGCATTTCAAGAGCGGCAAATTTGAATCCAAATAAATGTCAAAATTCAAATTTTTCAAAAATACAACTATTTTACACCATTTGAAAGATAAACATCTCCTTAATCTAACCACGTTTTACGATTTCAAAAAGGTTTTACGGCGAAAGCATAAATTTAGAGTATGTTAGGACAGTACATTTACAAGAGTTGTGTGTAATGTTTTGTCAAGTCAAAGACAGGGTCACCAAAACCATAAAACCAGCTAAAATGATGCACTAACCTTTTACAATCTCCATCAGATGACACTCCTAGGACATTATGTTAGACAATGCATGCATTTTTAGTTCTATCAAGTTCATATTTATATCCAAAAACAGCGTTTTACTATGGCATTGATGTTGAGGAAATCGTTTCCCTCCAATAACCGGCAGTCAAGTCAGCGTCACAAATTAAATAATTAAAATTAGAAAACATTGGTAAAATATTATATTGTCATTTAAAGAATTATAGATTTACATCTCTTGAACGCAATCAACTTGCCAGATTTAAAAATAACCTTACTGGGAAATCACACTTTGCAATAATCTGAGCACTGCGCCCAGAAAAATACGCGTTGCGATACAGACTAGACGTCATGTTGGGGAGATCTAAAATCGAAAATACTATGTAAATAATCCATTACCTTTGATTCTCTTCATCAGATGTCACTTCCAGGTATCACAGGTCCATAACGAATGTAGTTTTGTTCAAAAAAGCTCATCATTTATGTCCAAAAATCTCCGTCTTGTTAGCACATGATCTAAGCCAGCCGGACTTCTCGTCATGAACGAGGGGAAAAAATATATTTCCGTTCGTTCAAACATGTCAAACGTTGTATAGCATAAATCATTAGGGCCTTTTTTAACCAGAACATGAATAATATTCAAGGTGGACGAATGCATACTCTTTTATAACGTATTGGAACGAGGGTACCCAACATGAACTCGCGCGCCAGGTGTCTAATGGGACATCATCGTTCCATGGCTCTTGTTCGGTCAGATCTCCCTCCAGAAGACTCAAAACACTTTGTAAAGGCTGGGGACATCTAGTGGAAGCAATAGGAAGTGCCAAAATATTCCTCAGCCCCTGTGTTTTTCAATGGGATAGGTTTAAAGGTAATACAACACATCAGGTATCCACTTCCTGTCAGAAAATGTCTCAGGGTTTTGCCTGCCAAATGAGTTCTGTTATACTCACAGACACCATTCAAACAGTTTTAGAAACTTTAGAGTGTTTTCTATCCATATATAATAAGTATATGCATATTCTAGTTACTGGGTAGGATTAGTAACCAGATTAAATCGGGTAAAAATTTTTTATCCAGACGTGCAAATGCTGCCCCCTAGCCCTAACAGGTAAAGATCTTTCGTCTGAACTATCCTCACCGGTCCTTGGCTCTGGATGACTACACGGGTAATGTCCGTTTTATCAGGGGTACTACTGGTATTCTGGCTGGCGGTAGAACTATCTCCTGTCCTAACCTCTACTACTCAGAATGGTACCGCAGTGTCGACAATGGTCTGGTCAAGGCCAACATACCATAACCCTAAATCCTCTTTCTTTATGCTTTTAATGGTCATTCCTATCTTCAAGCAATACTTCCCTTGCTCTGGATTGCAGTCAAAAACCCTGGCCTTCACTATACTCCATCTGTTTCTATATTGGGTGTGTGGATAGACATAGCCTTCTCTCTCTGTGTGAGCTATGACCTGATTCCATGAGTTACACCAGGATCTACACATATCTTCCCCATGAAGTCCGAGTCCTAGACTGCCAGGAGGTTAGGGACCCCATTTGGTCTGCAGAGAACTCTATTGAGACATCCTTCCCTAACTCTACTCTCACTTCCTTTTTATCCAGATCGAGTGACCTTTTGTACCTAGGCCATAAAAACTCCTCATCTTCTACACTATGGGTCAAGTTACCACTTTCTGACTTCTCGAGTGGTTCATGGTGTATTAGGAATATGGCTCCCACAATCAGACAGCTCAGACTGACCAGTACCCCTGTAAAGCCCCACCCCCTCCCGGTGAATATATCACTGGCTAGAGGCCAACCCACACTTTCACTTCTATGAACGCACACAGTGAGGATCGGGCGGGTTAGGGAATCTTCGTTAGAGAGGTAACCCCCGAACCTTATTGGTATTCGGTTCTTCTCCTAACTCTGATTGTTCGACAGTGTCAGTGTGTCTTACCCTCCCGCAATGTGTGATGTGAACCCAGGTAGCTCTTTCAGCTATTCTCACCGCGAAGGCTATTACCAGGAACACTTGGTATGGGCCCTCCCACCGTGGCTGCTTCCAGTTCTTTTCTCCTCAGGGACTGGATCCACACCCAGTCTCCTGGTTGGATTGAGTGAATCATCTTCTCCTGTAATTCACCTGTTGGACACAAAGTCTCGGACAAACGGGTTTGGTTAACCATGTGTTCTGTTAGTATATCTTCAACTTCTATGTCTACCTGTTCTGGCCTCCCTAACTCTGGCATTCTATATGGTTTACCTGATCAGCTAAAATGTAATCCATTATTTAAAGAGATAGATCCTAGTAAACCAACTACCCTAATCATGTCCACCCAGTAATTTGGGACCGCTTCTTCCCATTTAATATACTTATCTATTATAAAAAATGTTTTTTAAGTAGTTCGTTATCCAATAGGCCACAAAGTGTTTCCGAACCTGCTCTACTATCCCCCCTTTTGACACATGGCTCTGCCCATGTGTCAATCTTGCCGCATCTCTTCACAATGACTTAGGTAGTATTGGTAACTTATCATGATACCAAATACCGTCCTTATATAAATTGCTCCTAACTTCTCCCATTTCGAAATCCCTTTCACTGGTGCTCTAGACTGACAATTTTAATATAGCTTTGTCTATGTTTACTTCCTCTTTTAACCTCTCTAGGGTATGTGGGACGAAATCGTCCCACCTAGTCAACAGCCAGTGGAATCGAGTGGCGCGATATTCAAATACCTTAAAAATGCTATTACTTCAATTTCTCAAACATATGACTATTTTACACCATTTTAAAGACAAGACGATCCTTTATCTAACCACATTGTCTGATTTCAAAAAGGCTTTACAACGAAAGCAAAACATTAGATTATGTCAGGAGAGTACCCAGCCAGAAATAATCAGACACCCATTTTTCAAGCTAGCATATAATGTCACAAAAACCCAGAAGACAGCTAAATGCAGCACTAACCTTTGATGATCTTCATCAGATGACACACCTAGGACATTCTGTTATACAATACATGCATGTTTTGTTCAATCAAGTTCATATTTATATCAAAAAACAGCTTTTTACATTAGCATGTGACGTTCAGAACTAGCATACCCCCCGCAAACTTCCGGGGAATTTGCTAACAATTTACTAAATTACCCACGATAAACGTTCACAAAAAGCATAACAATTATTTTGAGAATTATAGATACAGAACTCCTCTATGCACTCGATATGTCCGATTTTAAAATAGCTTTTTGGTGAAAGCACATTTTGCAATATTCTAAGTACATAGCCCAGCCATCACGGGCTAGCTATTTAGACACCCGGCAAGTTTAGCCTTCACCAAAATCAGATTTACTATCATAAAAGTTTGATTACCTTTTGTTGTCTTCGTCAGAATGCACTCCCAGGACTGCTACTTCAATAACAAATGTTGGTTTGGTCCAAAATAATCCATCGTTATATCCGAATAGCGGCGTTTTGTTCGTGCGTCCCAGACACTATCCGAAATGGTAAATCAGGTTTGTGCGCATGGCGCAATTCGTGACAAAAAATGTCTAAATATTCCATTACCGTACTTCGAAGCATGTCAACCGCTGTTTAAAATCAATTTTTATGCAATTTATCTCGTAAAAAAGCGATAATATTCCGACCGGGAATCTCCTTTTCGGCAAACAGAGGAAAAATCACAAAGACGGGGGCGGCCAGGTCACGCGCCTAAGCCCACAGTCCCTTGATCGGCCACTTGAGAAAGGCGATAATGTGTTTCAGCCTGGGGCTGGGATGACGACATTCTGTTTTTTCCCGGGCTCTGAGCGCCCATGGAAGACGTAGGAAGTGTGATGTTAGAGCAGAGATCCTTTGTAAAAGATAGAGATGGCAAAGAAGTTCAAGAAATGGTCAGACAGGCCACTTCCTGTAAAGGAATCTCTTAGGTTTTGACCTGCCATTTGAGTTCTGTTATACTCACAGACACCATTCAAACAGTTTTAGAAACTTTGGAGTGTTTTCTATCCAAAGACAATAATTATATGCATATTCTAGTTAATGGGCAGGAGTAGTAACCAGATTAAATCAGGTACGTTTTTTATCCAGCCGTGAAAATACTGCCCCCTAGCCATAACAGGTTAAGAAGGTAGAGCAGGGCTTTATTATGGACAGACTTCTCCCCATCTTAGCTACTGTCGTATCAATATGTTTTGACCATGGCAGTTTACAATCCAGGGTTAGTCCAAGCAGTTTAGTCACCTCAACTTGCTCAATTTCCACATTATTCATTACGAGATGAACAGGTGAGCAGTACGCGTCTATGAAATGAGAGCATGAACAGTGTGAGGACCGTTAAAACGTCTTAGGGCTAGGGGGCAGTTTTCGGAAGTTCGGAGAGTCTGGCGAGCCCAAAGTAAAATGCCTGTTACTCAGGCCCAGAAGCTATGCATATAATTGGTATATTTGGAAAGAAAACACTCTGACGTTTCCAAAATTGTTCAAATAATGTCTGTGAGTATAACAGAACAGATATGGCAGGCGAAAACCTGCCAAAAATAAATAAATAAAATCACAGGCTCATAGTTTGTAAAGCTATTGAAAACTCCTATGTCCGTCACCCAGATTGCAATTCATAATAGCTTCCACTAGATGTCAACAGTATTTATTCATGGTTTTGAGGCTTCTATTTTTAAAAATAAATAAATATTTACACTTTCAGTGAGCTGACTGCTTGGGTCACATCAGTGTTTTTGTGCGCGATGGAGAGGGTGCACACTTGCGTATTTGTCATTCCTATTGAACACAGTACTTTCCGTATGAAATATTATAGTTTATTTACATTTTAGACAACCTGAGGATGATATAGACACGTTATTTGACTTGTTTGGACGAAATTTACTGGTAGCTTTTAGAACTTCTTTGTCTGCATGTTGAAGGAGTGGATTTCTGAAGTCACGGCACCTGGGCTCTGGGCCCCAGGGCAAAATTATTGCCCCCCCCCCACACTCTGGGACCTATGGTTGCCACCAGTCTGCTTGCCATTCTCAGTTATCGTCAGGTACTGTATGTGGATGATCAGGGCTTTATTCAGAAAAAGTTTCTTGGGCTACCTTGATTTGCCATGTGGGCGAGATGTGAATTCCGTGTTTATCTTCATGGACAAACTTGTTGTTCTAACCTACGATGGCTCAGCTTCAAGGGAACGTATCTGCTGTTTGTATTTCCAGCTGAGTCCTCTCCTGTTCCATGATTTAACAAGCGATGACCACTCCACTACCATTGTCAACTACCTCCTCACATGAACTGGAAGCCACGTCTCATGTGGCCCACTCATCCACTGGCACATTGAATGTTTCCTCTCCATGCACTGTGAGGGAACCCCTGTCAATTTTCTCTCATTACTTTATGTAGAGTCAATCACAAACACAATCACATTATTACACGTCTATGATTTTACTCCTTGCTTGGACTAACTCATTCTTAGCTCTTTTGTCTCACTGTGTAGTGTTTTTGTGTTATTGTCTTCCCAATCCTGTCCTGCACTGGTCAAGCCTCTGAACACCTCAACTCATGCCTCATACCCTCATTCAATCACTGCTGTGATCCCTTCCCAAAATGGTGTAAGTAGCCCTCTCATTCCTATTCCCCATAATATTGTACTATAAGTGTCTTCATTAAATGCTTTAGGTTAAAATAATTACTCTTTGACGATTTTAGAAACACATTTTGACGTCTCTGTGGGTCTCCCATCCTCCTCAACAACAGAAATGTCTAATAACGTCTACAATTCATCATTAATAATTCTGCAAGTTTTCTGTGTTCAGAATCTTGATTCTACTCACTGTGGTAGTGTGGAGGTGTTGAGCTGTATTATTTGGCCTGTGGTCCTGTTGTCCCCAGTCCCAGTGGTGAAGATAATGTCTTAACCTGTTGGGTCTAGGGGGCAGCATTTGCACGTCTGGATAAAAAAAATGTACCCGATTTAATCTGGTTACTAATCCTACCCAGTAACTAGAATATGCATATACTTATTATATATGGATAGAAAACACTCTAAAGTTTCCAAAACTGTTTGAATGGTGTCTGTGAGTATAACAGAACTCATTTGGCAGGCAAAACCCTGAGACATTTTCTGACAGGAAGTGGATACCTGATGTGTTGTATTGACTTTAAACCTATCCCATTGAAAAACACAGGGGTTTAGGAATATTTTGGCACTTCCTATTGCTTCCACTAGATGTCACCAGCCTTTACAAAGTGTTTTGAGTCTTCTGGAGGGAGATCTGACCGAACAAGAGCCATGGAACGGTGATGTCCCATTAGACACCTGGCGCGCTACTTCATGTTGGGTACCCTCGTTCCAATACGTTATAAAAGGCTATGCATTCGTCCACCTTGAATATTATTCATGTTCTGGTTAAAAAAGGCCCTAATGATTTATGCTATACAACGTTTGACATGTTTGAACGAACGGAAATATATTTTTTCCCCTCGTTCATGACGAGAAGTCCGGCTGGCTTACATCATGTGCTAACGAGACGGAGATTTTTGGACATAAATGATGAGCTTTTTTGAACAAAACTACATTCGTTATGGACCTGTGATACCTGGAAGTGACATCTGATGAAGAGAATCAAAGGTAATGGATTATTTACATAGTATTTTCGATTTTAGATCTCCCCAACATGACGTCTAGTCTGTATCGCAACGCGTATTTTTCTGGGCACAGTGCTCAGATTATTGCAAAGTGTGATTTCCCAGTAAGGTTATTTTTAAATCTGGCAAGTTGATTGCGTTCAAAAGATGTAAATCTATAATTCTTTAAATGACAATATAATATTTTACCAATGTTTTCTAATTTTAATTATTTAATTTGTGACGCTGACTTGACTGCCGGTTATTGGAGGGAAACGATTTCCTCAACATCAATGCCATAGTAAAACGCTGTTTTTGTATATAAATATGAACTTGATAGAACTAAAAATGCATGCATTGTCTAACATAATGTCCTAGGAGTGTCATCTGATGGAGATTGTAAAAGGTTAGTGTATCATTTTAGCTGGTTTTATGGTTTTGGTGACCCTGTCTTTGACTTGACAAAACATTACACACAACTCTTGTAAATGTACTGTCCTAACATACTCTAAAGTTATGCTTTCGCCGTAAAACCTTTTTGAAATCGTAAAACGTGGTTAGATTAAGGAGATGTTTATCTTTCAAATGGTGTAACATAGTTGTATTTTTGAAAAATTTGAATTTTGACATTTATTTGGATTCAAATTTGCCGCTCTTGAAATGCACCTGCTGTTGATGGAGTGCACCACAGGTGGCACGCTAGCGTCCCACCTAGCCCCAAGAGGTTAATTGAGCTTCTTGTCTGTGACTGAGATACGTAATCTGCACATTTACTAAAACGTCAGCTCTCATCTCTCCCAATGTTCTCAATGTCAAACCATGAAGGCCGGGTAGTTTTTTTTCACGATTGCAACTCAGGTCATTTTAGTCGGCTGGCCCTCGCTACATATTCGTCGTCAGACCCACTGGCTCCAGGTCATTTATAAGTCTATGCTAGGTAAAGCTCCGCCTTAGCTCAGCTCACTGGTCACGATAACAACACCCACCCGTAGCACGCGCTCCAGCAGGTACATCTCACTGGTCACCCCCAAAGCCTACACCTCCTTTGGCTGCCTTTCCTTCCAGTTCTCTGCAGCCAATGACTGGAACTAAGTGCAAAAATCGCTGAAGCTGGAGACTTATATTTCCCTCACTAACTTTAAACATCAGCTATCTGAGCAGCTAACCGATTTCTGCAGCTGTACATAGGCCATCTGTAAATAGCCCACCAAATCTACCTACCTCATCCCCATATTGTTTTTATTTACTTTGCTGCTCTTTTGGACACCATTATTTCTACTTGCACATCATCATCTGCTCATCTCTCACTCCAGTGTTAATCTGCTAAATTGTGATTACTTTGCTACTACGGCATATTTATTGCCATACCTCCTCACGCCATTTGCACACACTGTATATAGACTTTCTTTTTTCTATTGTGTTGACTGTACGCTTGTTTATTACATGTAATTCTGTGTTGTTGTTTCTGTCGCACTGCTTTGCTTTATCTTAGCCAGGTCGCAGTTGTAAATGAGAACTTGTTCTCAACTGGCCTACCTGGTTAAATAAAGGTGAAATAATAAAAATAAAAAGATGCTATATCATAATGAATCAGATTACATGGAGAGGGGGGACCTGATCCTAGATCAGAATGAATCAGATTACATGGAGAGGAGGGACCTGATCCTAGATCATAATGAATCAGATTACATGGAGAGAGGGGACCTGATCCTATATCATAATGAATCAGATTACATGGAGAGGGGGGACCTGATCCTATATCATAATGAATCAGATTACATGGAGATGGGGGACCTGATCCTATATCATAATGAATCAGATTACATGGAGAGGGGGGGACCTGATCCTAGATCATAATGAATCAGATTACATGGAGAGGGGGGGACCTGATCCTAGATAATAATGAATCAGATTACATGGAGAGGGGGGACCTGATCCTAGATCATAATTAATGATCAGTTGGTGAGGGTAGACTTGGAGGCTGCTTACCTGACATGAAGTCTTTATTTTTCATGTCCTATCCCCTACCTTCCCATACCCCCTCCATTCCCCTACCTTCCCTATATCCCCTCCTCTACCCCACCTTCCCTATACCATTCCTCCTCTCCCCTACCTTCCCTATACCCCCCTCCTCTCCCCTACCTTCCCTATACCCCCTCATCTCGCCTACCTTCCCTATACCCCCTCCTCTCCTCTACCTTCCCTATACCCCCCTCCTCTCCCCTACCTTCCCTATACCCCCCTCCTCTCCCCTACCTTCCCTATACCCCCTCCTCTCCCCTACCTTCCCTATACCCCCCTCCTCTCCCCTACCTTCCCTATACCCCCCCCCCCTATTATGTTGGACCATGATGTTTATTTGTTTGAATCTTGTCTTTGTTTGTGATCTGGTTAGAAGAGAATGACTCCTCAACCCAAGATGCCCTGGAGCAGCTGTGATCAGGTTAGAAGAGAATGACTCCTCAACCGAAGAGGCCCTGGAGCAGCTGTGATCAGGTTAGAAGAGAATGACTCCTCAACCGAAGAGGCCCTGGAGCAGCTGTGATCAGGTTAGAAGAGAATGACTCCTCAACCCAAGAGGCCCTGGAGCAGCTGTGAGAGAGCATCAGTGTTGAAGCATTTGGGGAAATTTAAAGAAGGTTTCCTGGTAAAGAGGATTGACTGTTACGTAAAGGGTCAGAGCCACTGATTGGACAAAATATTAAGGATACCTTCCTAATATTGAGTTACGCCTGGTCAGTTTGTCATGGAATTAAATGTGTCCTTAATGTTTTGTGTTAATTACATAATAATTATACATTTATGATTGAGGGTTATGAGAGAACCCCCACATCACTAGCTTCTCTTTATTCAACCTACCATCTACCCACCTGGGGACTGAGGGTTATGAGAGAACCCCCACATCACTAGCTTCTCTTTATTCAACCTGCCATCTACCAACCTGGGGACTGAGGGTTATGAGAGAACCCCCACATCACTAGCTTGCATGTTCTGCAGCCTTGTAAAGATGAGGGGACGACTGGGAGGCAGGTTGGCATTTATTGTCATGAATCTTGTTCTGGAGGCAGGATTGGCATTTATTGTCATGAATCTTGCCCTGGAGGCAGGTTGGCATTTATTGTCATGATTCTTGTTCTGGAGGCAGGTTGGCATTTATTGTCATGAATCTTGTTCTGGAGGCAGGTTTGGCATTTATTGTCATGAATCTTGCCCTGGAGGCAGGTTGGCAATTATTGTCATGATTCTTGCCTCGGAGGAAGGTTGGCATTTATTGTCATGAATCTTGCCCTGGAGGCAGGTTGGCATTTATTGTCATGAATATTGCCCTGGAGGCAGTTAAGCAAAGTATTCACTAGCTGGCACAGGCACAAAGTAATACAATCAGATTTTAATCCTAACCTCAACCCTAACCACACTGCTAATCCTTCCCTTAAATTAAGACCATAAAACAACATTTTCCACAGCCAATTCTGACTTTGCAGCTGACATATCTAGAGGAAATCGCACAGTTCTGCCTCCAGGTCAAGATTCATGACAAACGTCAACATGAGACAGGGAGAAGCAATGTAAAAATCAATAACGAAATTGTTTTCACAATTAACATGCTTTTTCTTGTTTCAAGAATGATTTATTATGAAAAGTACAATATAACCATGTATACTTGTACAACTATGGAGCGTATGTCCACATATAATTGTACAATTTGTTTTTCCAACATAAAAGACAAGAAATGATCACATTGGTATTTTAACAGTGTTAAATGTTTAAACAGAGGATACATCTAAAACAGGATAAAACAAGTGCAGTATGTTGTGAGAATGTTACTTTAACGTCGACTCATAACGTCACACTATAACTTCATGGGAGTCTTGTGGAAAGACTGCATGTTGTTTTGGGTGGATTGAGTGACGTCTTCATCAACATTTTGCAGAATATTCCGGTAATATTTTCACCTCTTGTCGGCTGCAGACATTCATAAGGAGTTCCAGTAGTTTATTTGCCATTTGCAGGTATTAAAAGTAATACATACATTGTAATTCCTTGTTGGAGCTCTGTCACATACAGGACAGTACATACCAGAGGAGGCTGCTGAGGGGAGGACGGCTCATAATAATGTCTGGAACAGAGTGAATGAAATGGAACACATGGAAACCACGTGTTTGATACCATTCCACTTATTCCACTCCAGCCATTACAAGCCTGTTCTCCCTAAATAAGGTCCCACCAACCTCCTGTGGTACAAACACAAACAGTAAAATATATCATAAAAAATGCAAAGTGGTAAAAGATCAGAAAATATTACAAGCCTGTCATGTGTGTGTCCAGTGTGTGTTTGTCCATTGTGTGTCAGTGTGTGTGTGTGTGTGTGTGTGTGTTCAGTGTGTGTGTGTGTTCAGTGTGTGTGTGTCAGTGTTTATGTGTGTCAGTATGTGTGTGTGTGTGTCCAGAGTGTTTGTGTGTGTGTGTGTGTGTGTGTATCCAGTGTGTTTGTCAAGCATGTGTGTGTCAAGCGTGTGTGTGTCAAGCGTGTGTGTGTGTCCAGTGAGTGTGTATGTGTGTCCAGTGAGAGTGTATGTGTGTCCAGTCTGTGTGTCCAGTGTGTGTGTGTGTCCAGTGAGTGTGTGTGTGTCCAGTGAGTGTGTGTGTGTCCAGTGTGTGTGTGTGTGTGTCCAGTGTGTTTGTCCAGTTTGAGTGGGTGGCCAGCATGTGTGTGTCTGTGTCGAGTGTGTGTGTGTCCAGTGTGTGTGTGTGTGTGTTCAGTGTGTGTTTGTATGTCCAGAGTGTGTGTGTGTGTGTCCAGTGAGTGTGTGTGTGTGTGTCCAGTGAGTGTGCATGTGTTTCAGTGTGTGTGTGTGTGTGTTTCAGTGCGTGTGTGTGTGTGTTTCAGTGCGTGTGTGTGTGTGTGTATGTGTTCAGTGTATGTTCAGTGTGTGTGTGTCCAGTGTGTGTGTGTGTGTGTGTCCAGTTATTATTTCAGGGACACTGAGGATTCATAATCAACCCCAAACCCTGGATAGAGGGGCTCAGTGAATGTGGAGGTGAATGTGATCAGGTGGGTCAGTGTGTCAGAGGAGGCTCTATAGAAGGACAGAGTGCCGGCTGGCCAGTCCAGATACACTCCTACTCTGTGGGACCTGGAGGAGGGGACAACTATGGTAGTGGAGTTATTATTATACCAGGCAGAGTAACTGTTGTCAGAGCAGAACAGACTCCAGGACTTGTCATTACATCCAAGATAACAGTCATAACCCCTTCCTCTCCTGCTGATTCCTTTATATGCCACTCCTATATCAGCCCCCCCACTCCTCTCTACCTCCCAGTAACAGCGCCCAGTCAGACCCTCTCTACACAGCACCTGTTTAATGTCCTTAAATCTCTCTGGGTGATCAGGATACGGCTGCTCCTCTCTCCTACATGTCACCTTTCTGTTCTCCGCAGACAGAGAGAGGAGTCTGTTTACTGTGTTTGGGTCCAGTGTGAGATCACAGACATCTGATTGATGAAACCAGACACATTATTAGAAATCATCATCATTCACATTAGAATGTTAACTCACTTTTCACTAATTCATTTAATGTAGATGTTTCTAGGTATCAAAAGGAGAAGTTAAGGTAACTTGAGACTTGTTGAATGATCATATGTTATACTGTATGGTAATATAAAACACACTTATTCACATTAATTACACACACACACACACATCAACTCTTTGTAAACGTTGGTGTCCCTGATTTGTGCTTCTGTAGAACTACAGATGATATTTAATATGACCAAGTCAGTAATGATGGTGGTCTTTGACTTAACTTGAATTAAGACTTATTCTTAGTCATATTCTTCAGCAGTCAACACTCACATTTTCTAAGTCCAGGTTTCATTCTGTTCTCTCCACCATGTTCCACACTGTAGCGGTAAGTAGAAAAACAGACAGTCATTGAGGGATACACCTGAACTCACACACACACACACACACACACACACACACAGCATATAACTTTGTCCAAGTGGAGTTCAGAATGTTTGTCTTAACTAGCCTGAAAAGTCAAACATGTCTGATATGAACATTGACATAAACCCTCCACATACTTGAGTTTCTCCAGTCTGCAGTGTGGATCCTCCAGTCCAGCAGAGAGCAGTCTGACTCCTGAGTCTCCCTGGTGATTGTAGCTCAGGTCCAGCTCTCTCAGGTGTGAGGGGTTTGACCTCAGAGCTGAGACCAGAGAAGCACAGCCTTCCTCTGTGACTAGACAGCCTGACAGCCTGCAAAGAGTCAAATCATATTAAAACCACACTGATATTCTTTGGTGGTGAAAATAGTGGCAGTATATTTCTTCAACATATTCAGATATATCAGTGTCATGAAACCTTCCATATCTATTCATAAATTAATGTATCACAATATAAATTACAGATTATCAAAGTTTTGCCTGCAGATAGAAACATATATAGTACAAATATTTGAGTAGACTGACCAGACCAGTTTAAAAGCAGTATCAGTCAGAAGACAGACAGTGAGGTATCAGATTTAGATTGTATTGAGTATACAGTCCACATCATATCTATTTTGAGAGTGAAGATAACATTTTAAATGTGGCTCTAAACTCCAACATTTTGGATTTCAGATCAAATGTTTCATATGAGGTGACAGTATATAATCCTCCTGTGAATGATAGTTTTTGCCTGCCTCACTAATGATGCCTTTTGCCGTTTCCCTGCCTGTACTGTTGCCTTTTTGGACCCCCTGTGTATGACCTTCTGCCTGCCCCTGGACCCAGCTACCTGCCTCCTCCTGTGGTCCTTTATAATAAACACCTGCTGAGCCCTGCGCTTGAAACCAGCTCTCTGTCTCCCATC
This sequence comes from Salmo salar, assembly GCF_965601325.2. Lineage (NCBI taxonomy): Eukaryota > Metazoa > Chordata > Actinopteri > Salmoniformes > Salmonidae > Salmo > Salmo salar. Next base: position 603,038 of record NW_027675424.1, read on the forward strand.
GTGTTCATTACAGATGGTGACACGAGTCATTTTATTTACAAGTGAGTAGATAACATGTTTCTAAACACTACTAAAAGCATCCTGATGATGCCATGATTAAGAAAAATCATGAATGAATCATGAATAATAGTGAGAAAGTTACAGAAGCTAAAACAAAACATGCTAACCTCTCACCATTACCAATAACAGAGGCTACAACAAAACATGCTAACCTCTCACCATTACCAATAACAGAGGCTACAACAAAACATGCTAACCTCTCACCATTACCAATAACAGTGGATACAACAAAACATGCTAACCTCTCACCATTACCAATAACAGAGGCTACAACAAAACATGCTAACCTCTCACCATTACCAATAACAGAGGCTACAACAAAACATGCTAACCTCTCACCATTACCAATAACAGAGGCTACAACAAAACATGCTAACCTCTCACCATTACCAATAACAGAGGCTACAACAAAACATGCTAACCTCACACCATTACCAATAACAGAGGCTACAACAAAACATGCTAACCTCTCACCATTACCAATAACAGAGGCTACAACAAAACATGCTAACCTCTCACCATTACCAATAACAGAGGCTACAACAAAACATGCTAACCTCTCACCATTACCAATAACAGAGGCTACAACAAAACATGCTAACCTCTCACCATTACCAATAACAGAGGATACAACAAAACATGCTAACCTCTCACCATTACCAATAACAGAGGCTACAACAAAACATGCTAACCTCTCACCATTACCAATAACAGAGGCTACAATAAAACATGCTAACCTCTCACCATTACCAATAACAGAGGATACAACACAACATGCTAACCTCTCACCATTACCAATAACAGAGGCTACAACAAAACATGCTAACCTCTCACCATTACCAATAACAGAGGCTACAACAAAACATGCTAACCTCTCACCATTACCAATAACAGAGGATACAACAAAACATGCTAACCTCTCACCATTACCAATAACAGAGGCTACAAGAAAACATGCTAACCTCTCACCATTACCAATAACAGAGGATACAACACAACATGCTAACCTCTCACCGTTACCAATAACAGAGGCTACAACAAAACATGCTAACCTCTCACCATAACCAATAACAGAGGCTACAACAAAACATGCTAACCTCTCACCATAACCAATAACAGAGGCTACAACAAAACATGCTAACCTCTCACCATTACCAATAACAGAGGCTACAACAACACATGCTAACCTCTCACCATTACCAATAACAGAGGATACAACAACACATGCTAACCTCTCACCATTACCAATAACAGAGACTACAACAAAACATGCTAACCTCTCACCATCACCAATAACAGAGGCTACAACAAAACATGCTAACCTCTCACCATTACCAATAACAGAGGCTACAACAACACATGCTAACCTCTCACCATTACCAATAACAGAGGCTACAACAACACATGCTAACCTCTCACCATTACCAATAACAGAGACTACAACAAAACATGCTAACCTCTCACCATCACCAATAACAGAGGCTCATTCCTCATCATTCACAATTAATTCCTGATTATTCATAATCATGGTAGCATCCACATGAATGTAGAAGTGTTCAGAAACATCTATTCTTACTGACAATACAAGTGAAGTGACTCCAAAATGACAGGACATTATTCACCATTCAGTTTCTATTAGGAAAAACATCATCCAAAACACAACCAAGACAAACTGCAAAATGAATTCAACAGGTTTGTAGAATCACAAGCTTGATGTAATCACTGCAGGCATGGAATATGGGACTAAATACTAAACTTATGATTAAATAAATTTGTCCAAATAATTAAGACTTCTTCAAATGGGAGAACTAAACTCAGCAATAAAAGAAACGTCCTCTCACTGTCATTTGCGTTTATTTTCAGAAAACTTAACATGTGTAAATATTTGTATGAACATAACAAGATTCAACAACTGAGACATAAACTGAACAAGTTCCACAGACATGTGACTAACAGAAATGGAATAATGTGTCCCTGAACAAAGGGGGGGGGTCAAAATCAAAAGTAACAGTCAGTATCTGGTGTGGCCACCAGCTGCATCAAGAACTGCAGTGCATCTCTTCCTCATGGACTGCACCAGATTTGCCAGTTCTTGATGTGAGATTACCCCACTCTTCCACCAAGGCACCTGCAAGTTCCTGGACATTTCTGGGGGGAATGGCCCTAGCCCTCACCCTCCGATCCAACAGGTCCCAGATGTGCTCAATGGGACTGAGATTTCGGGCTCTTCGCTGGCCATGGCAGAACACTGACATTCCTGTCTTGCAGGAAATCACGCACAGAACATGCTGTATGGCTGGTGGCATTGTCATGCTGGAGGGTCATGTCAGGATGAGCCTGCAGGAAGGGTACCACATGAGAGAGGAGGATGTCTTCCCTGTAACGCACATCGTTGAGATTGCCTGCAATGACAACAAGCTCAGTCCGGTGATGCTGTAACACACTGCCCCAGACCATGACGGACCCTCCACCTCCAAATCGATCCCGCCCCAGAGTACAGGCCTCGGTGTAACGCTCATTCCTTCGACGATAAACGCGAATCCGACCATCACCCCTGGTGAGCCAAAACCTCGACTCGTCAATGAAGAGCACTTTTTGCCAGTCCTGTCTGGTCCAGCGATGGTGGGTTTGTGCCCATAGGTGACGTTGTTGCCGGTGATGTCTGGTGAGGACCTGCCTTACAACAGGCCTACAAACCCTCAGCCCAGCCTCTCTCAGCCTATTGAGGACAGTCTGAGCACTGATGGGGGGATTGTGCATTCCTGGTGTAACTCGGGCAGTTGTTGCCATCCTGTACCTGTCCCGCAGGTGTGATGTTCAGATGTACCGATCCTGCGCAGGTGTTGTTACACATGGTCTGCCACTGTGAGGACGAACAGCTGTCCGTCCTGTCTCCCTGTAGCGCTGTCTTAGGCGTCTCATAGTACGGACATTGCAATTTATTGCCCTGGCCACATTTGCAGTCCTCATGGCTCCTTGCAGCATGCCTAATGCACGTTCACACAGATGAGCAGGGACTCTAGGCATCTTTCTTTGGGTGTTTTTCAGAGTCAGTAGAAAGGCCTCTTTAGTGTCCTAAGTTATCATAACTGTGACCTTCATTGCCTACCATCTGTAAGCTGTTAGTGTCTTAATGACCGTTCCACAGGTGCATGTTCATTAATTGTTTATGGTTCATTGAACAAGCATGGGGAAACAGTGCTTAAACCCTTTTCAATAAAGATCTGTGAAGTTATTTTGATTTTTACGAATTATCTTTGAAAGACAGGGTCCTGAAAAATGGATGTTTCTTTTTTTGCTGAGTTTAGACGCCGAAAGTGCTTTCATATCTAAAACGGTAAAAAATACAGTCTTGGCCAAAAGTTTTGAGAATGACACAAATATTAATTTTCACAAAGTCTGCTGCCCCAGTTTGTATGCTGGCAATTTGCGTATACTCGAGAATGTTATGAAGAGTGATCAGATCAATTGCAAATAATTGCCAAGTTTCTCTTTGCCATGCAAATGAACTGAATCCCCCAAAAACATTGCCACAAAAGGACCAGCTGACATCATGTCAGTGATTCTCTCGGTAACACAGGTGTGAGTGTTGACGAGGACAAGGCTGGAGATCACTCTGTCATGCTGATTGAGTTCGAATAACAGACTGGAAGCTTCAAAAGGAGGGTGGTGCTTGGAATCATTGTTCTCCCTCTGTTAACCATGGTTACCTGCAAGGAAACACGTGTCGTCATCATTGCTTTGCACAAAAAGGGCTTCACAGGCAAGGATATTGCTGCCAGTAAGATTGCACCTAAATCAACCATTTATTGGATCATCAAGAACTTCAAGGAGAGCGGTTCAATTGTTGTGAAGAAGGCTTCAGGGCGCCCAAGAAAGTCCAGCAAACGCCAGGACCGTCTCCTAAAGTTGATTCAGCTGCGGGATCGGGGCACCACCAGTACAGAGCTTGCTCAGGAATGGCAGCAGGCAGGTGTGAGTTTTTCGGAGGATGGCCTGGTGTCAAGAAGGGCAGCAAAGAAGCCACTTCTCTCCAGGAAAAACATCAGGGACAGACTGATATTCTGAAAAAGGTACAGGGATTGGATTGCTGAGGACTGGGGTAAAGTCATTTTCTCTGATGAATCCCCTTTCCGATTGTTTGGGGCATCCGGAAAAAAGCTTGTCCGGAGAAGGCAAGGTGAGCGCTACCATCAGTCCTGTGTCATGCCAACAGTAAAGCATCCTGAGACCATTCATGTGTGGGGTTGCTTCTCAGCCAAGGGAGTGGGCTCACTCACAATTTTGCCTAAGAACACAGCCATGAATAAAGAATGGTACCAACACATCCTCCGAGAGCAACTTCTCCCAACCAGTCAGGAACAGTTTGGTGACGAACAATGCCTTTTCCAGCATGATGGAGCACCTTGCCATAAGGCAAAAGTGATAACTAAGTGGCTCTGGGAACAAAACATCGATATTTTGGGTCCATGGCCAGGAAACTCCCCAGACCTTAATCCCATTGAGAACTTGTGGTCAATCCTCAAGAGGCAGGTGGACAAACAAAAACCCACAAATTCTGACAAACTCCAAGCATTGATTATGCAAGAATGGGCTGCCATCAGTCAGGATGTGGCCCAGAAGTTAATTGACAGCATGCCAGGGCAGATTGCAGAGGTCTTGAAAAAGAATGGTCAGCACTGCAAATATTGACTCATTGCTTCAACTTCATGTGATTGTCAATAAAAGCCTTTGACACTTATGAAATGCTTGTAATTATACTTCAGTATTCCATAGTAACATCTGACAAAAATATCTAAAGACACTGAAGCAGTAGACTTGTGAAAATTAATATTTGTGTCATTCTCAAAACTTTTGGCCACGACTGTATATGTATGAATACCTTTAAATAAAAGGTGACATTCTGTACTGTCACCTAATATGAAACATTCGATCTCAAATCCAAAATGCTGGAGCATAGCACCACATTTAAAACTGTAAGCTTCACTGTCCAAACATATATGGTGTGGACTATGTGTGCCTGGTAAACACATGTGGATCTGGTGAACAGTTATCACTTGTTGACCAACTACAGGAATACTGACCTCAGAGTCTCCAGTCTGCAGTGGGGATTCCCCAGTCCAGCAGAGAGCAGCTCCACTCCTGAATCCTTCAGGTCATTGTTACTCAGGTACAGCTCTCTCAGGTGTGAGGGGTTTGACCTCAGAGCTGAGACCAGAGAAGCACAGCCTTCCTCTGTGACTAGACAGCCTGACAGCCTGCAAAGAGTCAAATCATATTAAAATCACACTGCTATGCTTTGGTGGTGAAAATAGAAGCAGTATATTTTTATTAACATATTCAGATACATCAGTCTCCTGAAACCTGCCATATATATTCATAAATTAATGTATCATTATTAGAAATGACAAATTATCAAAGTTTTGCCTGCAGATAGAAACATGTATAATACAAATATTTGAGTAGACTGACCAGACCAGTTTAAAAGCAGTATCAGTCAAAAGACAGACAGTGAGGTATCAGATTTAGATTGTATTGAGTATACAGTCCACACCATATCTATTTTGACAGTGAAGATAACAATTTAAATGTGGTTCTAAACTCTAACATTTTGGATTTCAGATCAAATGTTTCATGTGAGGTGACAGTATATAATGTCACCTTTTATTTGAGGATATTTTAATACATATCTGTTTCACCATTTAGACAAATAAAAGCACTTTATGTATCTAGTCCCCCCATTTGAAGAAGTCATAAGTATTCTGACCAAATCACTCATAGTGTATTAAAATAGTCAAACGTTTAGTATTTGGTCCCATATTCCTTTAATGCAACAACTACATCAAGCTTGTGACTCAAAGTCGTGTGTTGCATTTGCAGTTTGTTTTGGTTGTGTTTTGGGTTATGTTTTGCACAATATTAAAATGGTGGATGTTTTCTGTCTAAGTGAGAAGATACATGCTGGAGCATAGCACCAAATTTAAAACTTTAAGCTTCAATGTCCAAACACATATGGTGTGGACTATGTGTGTCTGGTAAACACATGTGGATCTGGTGAACAGTTATCAATTGTTGACCAACTACAGGAATACTGACCTCAGAGTCTCCAGTTTACAGTGGGGATTCCCCAGTCCAGCAGAGAGCAGCTCCACTCCTGAATCCTTCAGGTCATTGTTACTCAGGTCCAGCTCTCTCAGGTGTGAGGGGTTTGACCTCAGAGCTGAGACCAGAGAATCACAGCCTTCCTCTGTGACTAGACAGCCTGACAGCCTGCAAAGAGTCAAATCATATTAAAACCACACTGCTATTCTTTGGTGGTGAAAATAGTGGCAGTATATTTCTTCAACATATTCAGATATATCAGTGTCCTGAAACCTTCCATATCTATTCAGAAATTAATGTATCATATTATAAATTACAAATTATCAACGTTTTGCCTGCAGATAGAAACATGTATAGTACAAATATTTGAGTAGACTGACCAGACCAGTTTAAAAGCAGTATCAGTCAAAAGACAGACAGTGAGGTATCAGATTTAGATTGTATTGAGTATACAGTCCACACCATATCTATTTTGACAGTGAAGATAACAATTTAAATGTGGCTCTATACTCCAACATTTTGGATTTGAGATCAAATGTTTCATTTGAGGTGACAGTATAAAATGTCACCTTTTATTTGAGGATATTTTCATACATATCTGTTTCACGTTTAAAAATGAAAGCACTTTATGTATCTAGTCCCCCTATTTGAAGAAGTCATAAGTATTTTGACCAATTCATTTATAGTGTATTAAAGTAGTCAAAAGATTAGTGTTTGGTTGTAAACTAGTTGGTTGCATTTCCAGTTTGTTTTGGTTGTGTTTTGCCCAATAATAAAATGGTGGATGATGACTGGATAATTTTCTGTCTAAGTGAGTAGATAACATGTTTCTAAACACTACTAAATTAATCCTGATGATAACATGATTAATACAAATCATGAATGAATCATCAATAATAATGAGAGAGAAAGTTACAGAGTCTACAACAGAACATGCTAACCTCTCACCATTACCAATAACAGAGACTACAACAAAACATGCTAACCTCTCACCATTACCAATAACAGAGGCTACAACAAAACATGCTAACCTCTCACCATTACCAATAACAGAGGCTACAACAAAACATGCTAACCTCTCACCATTACCAATAACAGAGACTACAACAAAATATGCTAACCTCTCACCATTACCAATAACAGAGGATACAACAAAACATGCTAACCTCTCACCATTACCAATAACAGAGGCTACAACAAAACATACTAACCTCTCACCATTACCAATAACAGAGGATACAACAAAACATGCTAACCTCTCACCATCACCAATAACAGAGGGGGTTTGATCTTTGTTAGTAGAATCACAAGCCTCACTGCAGGTGTCAGGAATCCCGCTTCCTGAGTCTGTTTCTGCCTGAGCTGACTGTTTTCTGTTTGGAGTCTAAGGTTTCTGAACGCACCCTGTCTGGTTGCCAGGCGACGAAGTTAGGCGGGAGATCTAGTGATTACCCTACACCTGCATCTCATCAACCTTCTGCACACCTGGTCCTGATCATCACCTCTTCATAAGCCCTGAGCTGACATCCATTCCCTGCTGGATCGTTAGCAACGAACAGCCTCATGTTTCCTGAGCTAGTCTTGTTGTTTTAGTCTTGTTACTGGTTACTCCCCCCCCGTTTACTCTGTCTACAGTCATCCTCCCGGAACATTCAACTCCCTTGCCTGGCCGTCGGTGGATACAGTGACGTCATTGAATCCACCCATCTACTCTCATCAACTCACCTCCGCTGCCGCTCCGTCTCCTGGATCACTCAAATTACACATCAAGACTACCAATAAATACTCACCTTCATTTTACTCACCTGGTCTGCTTCTGGGTTCTGTCTTAGAGAAACGTGACAGCAGGCATGGAATATGGGACAACATGCTAAACTTATGACTACTTTAATACACTATAAGTAATATGTCCGAATAATTACGACTTTTTCAAATGGGAGAACTACATGCATAAAGTACTTTCATATCTGATAATACTGACCTCAGAGTCTCCAGTTTACAGTGGGGATTCCCCAGTCCAGCAGAGAGCAGCTTCACTCCTGAATCCTTCAGGTCATTGTTACTCAGATCCAACTCTCTCAGGTGTGAGGGGTTTGAACTGAGAACTGAGACCAGAGAAGCACAGCCTTCCTCTGTGACTAGACAGCCTGACAGCCTGCAAAGAGTCAAATCATATTAAAATCACACTGCTATTCTTTGGTGGTGAAAATAGTAGCAGTATATTTTTTCAACATATTTAGATATATCAGTGTCCTGAAACCTTCCATATCTATTCGTAAATTAAAGTATCATATTATAAATTACAAATTATCAACGTTTTGCCTGCAGATAGAAACATGTATAGTACAAATATTTGAGTAGACTGACCAGACCAGTTTAAAAGCAGTATCAGTCAAAAGACAGACAGTGAGGTATCAGATTTAGATTGTATTGAGTATACAGTCCACACCATATCTATTTCGACAGTGAAGATAACATTTTAAATGTGGCTCTGTACTCCAACATTTTGGATTTCAGATCAAATGTTTCATATGAGGTGACAGTATATAATGTCACCTTTTATTTGAGGATATTTTCATACATATCTGTTTCACCATTTAGAAAAATGAAAGCACTTCATGTATCTAGTCCCCCTATTTAAAAAAGTCATATGTTTTCTGACCAATTCACTCATAGTGTATTAAATTAGGCAAAAGTTTATTATTTGGTCCCATATTCTTTGACTGCAATGACTACATCAAGCCTGTGACTACCATGATTGAGAAAGATCATGAATAATAATGAGTGAGAGAGTTACAGAGGCTACAACAAAACATGCTAACCTCTCACCATTACCAATAACAGAGGCTACAACAAAACATGCTAACCTCTCACCATTACCAATAACAGAGGCTACAACAAAACATGCTAACCTCTCACCATTACCAATAACTGAGGATACAACAAAACATGCTAACCTCTCACCATTACCAATAACTGAGGATACAACAAAACATGCTAACCTCTCACCATTACCAATTTATTTATTTATTTCACCTTTATTTAACCAGGTAGGCAAGTTGAGAACAAGTTCTCATTTACAATTACGACCTGGCCAAGATAAAGCAAAGCAGTTCGACACATATAACAACACAGAGTAACACATGGAGTTAAACAAATGTAACCCTCTCACCAGGCTTGAATATGACTCTCACAACATTAACATATGTAGAGTATCTCAGCAGCATGGGATGTTAGGTGAGAAGGACATCTCCAATAAGAATTCCTATTGTAAACTATCTAGGGTTATGACAATAGGGTATTAACTTCAGATGAAATGATTATAGGTTTCTGTTATTGAATCAGGATAAACCATCCCATGCATTAAATTAAAACAATTAATGACTCCACCAAGGCAACATACATAATGTTCCATATCTCACTCTCACCATTACCAATGTATTTATTTATAAGCCCCTCACATTGTGGTTACTCACGACTTGGTAGATATTCCCTCAGCGAAGTATGGCAGTTCCATGCAAGTTTCCTCACCAAGTCCAAGGCAACACAGCTACCCATGCAGACAGTACTCCTTAGTAACCGATATCCCCATGGCAACACCAACTCGTTAAGCTTCCCAAGCAATTCTCTCCCGGTGTCACACGATGCTAGGCTAACCTCTAGGCTGGCTAATACCTCCATGATGAGACGGTAGCTTCAGTCTTTACTAAGTTTTAACTAAATTATAACAACTCTTTTATTAAATAAAACATGTATTTCCCTTCATGTCTTAGTAGCTATGGGTTTTGTTGTAGTTCTGTCGTCTTCTTTTATAATTTTTCTTCACCAACCGTCCTGAGGTAAAACGTCCATCCTTTCATCAACGTCTTTTTCCCTCCCGTTAACCAGGTCAACTCCCATTGGCCACAACTTAACAAGCGACCTTATTGGTCAAAACGTAAACTTCAAAGTAAAACAAACTATTCACTTATACATTAAATAAATATTTCTTCAAAAAGCATAATGCATTAACAACCTTACAGTTTAGGAGCAATTCAATCATCTTTTAAATATAACACCAATTAATTATAACAAATAAACTCAATACTTGGTTCAAACAAGGGTATTACACAAACATACAGTCAATTATACAGTAGAAAAATAAGTCTATATACAATGTGAGCAAATGAAGTGAAATAAGGGAGGTAAAGGCAAAAAAAGGCCATGGTGGCAAAGTAAATACAATATAGCAAGTAAAACACTGGAATGGTAGATATGCAGTGGAAGAAAGTGCAAAGTAGAAATAATGGGGTGCAAAGGAGCTAAATAAATAAATACAGTAGGGGAAGAGGTAGTTGGGCTAAATTATAGATGGGCTATGTACAGGTGCAGTGATCTGTGAGCTGCTCTGACAGCTGGTGCTTAAAGCTAGTGAGGGAGATAAGTGTTTCCAGTTTTAGAGATTTTTGTAGTTTGTTCCAGTCATTGGCAGCAGAGCACTGGAAGAAGAGGCGGCCGAAGGAGGAATTGGCTTTGGGGGTGACCAGAGAGATATACCTGCTGGAGCGCGTGCTACAGTTGGGTGCTGCTATGGTGACCAGTGAGCGGAGATAAGGGGGGACTTTACCTAGCAGGGTCTTGTAGATGACCTGGAGCCAGTGGGTTTGGCGACGAGTATGAAGCGAGGGCCAGACAACGAGAGTGTACAGGTCGCAGTGGTGGGTAGTACAGTGGGGGAAAAATTTATTTGATCCCCTGCTGATTTTGTACGTTTGCCCACTGACAAAGAAATGATCAGTCTATAATTTTAATGGTAGGGTATTGGAGGCTATTTTGTAAATGACATCCGTAGGATGGTCAGTTTTATAAGGGTATGTTTGGCAGCATGAGTGAAGGATGCTATGTTGCAAAATAGGAAGCCAATTCTAGATTTAATTTTGGATTGGAGATGCTTATAGTGAGTCTGGAAGGAGAGTTTACAGTCTAACCAGACACCTAGGTATTTGTAGGTGTCCACATATTCTAAGTCAGAAGCATCCAGAGTAGTGATGCTGGACGGGCGGGCAGGTGCAGGCAGCGATCGGTTGAAGAGCATGCATTTAGTTTTACTTGTAGTTAAGAGCAGTTGGAGGCCACGGAAGGAGAGGTGTATGGCATTGAAGCTCGTCTAGAGGTTAGTTAACACAGTGTCCAAAGAAGGGCCAGAAGTATACAGAATAACACCAATAACAGAGGGGGTCTGATCTTTGTGCCTCTGTAACTTTCTCATTTATCATTATTCACGAATCATTCATGATTATTCATAATCATGGTAGCATCCACATGAATGTAGAAGTGTTCAGAAACATCTTCTATTCTTACTGACAATACAAGTGAAGTGACTCCAAAATGACAGGACATTATTCACCATTCAGTTTCTATTAGGAAAAACATCATCCAAAACACAACCAAGACAAACTGAAAAATGAATTCAACAAGTTAGTAGAATCACAAGCTTGATGTAATCACTGCAGGCATGGAACATGGTACAACTACTAAACTTATGACTACTTTAATACAATATAAGTGAATTTGTCCAAATAATTAAGACTTATTCAAATGGGAGAACTACGTACAGAAAGTGCTTTAATTTCTAAACGGTAAAACAGATATGCATGAAAATACCCTCAAATAAAAGGTGACATTATGTAAGGTCACCTAATATGAAACATCTCCAATCCAAAATGCTGGAGCATAGCACCACATTTAAAACTGTAAGCTTCACTGTCCAAACACATATGGTGTGGACTATGTGTGTCTGGTAAACACATGTGGATCTGGTGAACAGTTACCACTTGTTGACCAACGAAAGGAATACTGACCTCAGAGTCTTCAGTCTGCAGTGTTGATCCTCCAGTCCAGCAGAGAGCAGCTCCACTCCTGAATCCTTCAGGTCATTGTTACTCAGGTCCAGCTCTCTCAGGTGTGAGGGGTTTGACTCCAGAGCTGAGACCAGAGAAGCACAGCCTTCCTCTGTGACTCCACAGCCTGACAGCCTGCAAAGAGTCAAATCATATTAAAATCACACTGCTATTCTTTGGTGGTGAAAATAGTGGCAGTATATTTCTTCAACATATTCAGATATATCAGTGTCCTGAAACCTTCCATATCTATTCATAAATTAATGTATCATATTATAAATTACAAATGATCAAAGTATTGCCTGCAGATAGAAACATGTATAGTACAAATATTTGAGTAGACTGACCAGACCAGTTTAAAAGCAGTATCAGTCAAAAGACAGACAGTGAGGTATTAGATTTAGATTGTATTGAGTATACAGTCCACACCATATCTATTTTGACAGTGAAGATAACATTTTAAATGTGGCTCTAAACTCCAACATTTTGGATTTCAGATCAAATGTTTCATATGAGGTGACAGTATATAATGTCACCTTTTATTTGAGGGTATTTTAATACATACAGTTGAATTCAGAAGTTTACATACACCTTAGCCAAATACATTTAAACTCAATTTTTACAATTCCTCACATTTAATCCTAGTAAAAGTACCCTGTCTTAGGTCAGTTAGGATCACCACTTTATTTTAAGAATGTGAAATGTCAGAATAATAATAGAGAGAATGATTTATTTCAGCTTTTATTTCTTTCATCACATTCCCAGTGGGTCAGAAGTTTACATACACTCAATTAGTATTTGGTAGCATTGCCTTTAAATGGTTTAACTTGGGTTAAACGTTTCGGGTAGCCTTCTACAAGCTTCCCACAATAAGTTGGGTGAATTTTGGCCCATTCCTCCTGACAGAGCTTGTGTAACTGAGTCAGGTTTGTAGGCCTCCTTGCTCGCACACGCTTTTTAATTCTGGCCACACATTTTCTATAGGATTGAGGTCAGGCTTTTGTGATGGCCACTCCAATACCTTGACTTTGTTGTCCTTAATCCATTTTGCCACAACTTTGGAAGTATGCTTGGGGTCATTTTCCATTTGGAAGACCCATTTGTGACCAAGCTTTAACTTCCTGACTGATGTCTTGAGATGTTGCATCAATATATCCACGTAATTTTCCTGCCTCATGATGCCATCTATTTTGTGAAGTGCACCAGTCCCTCCTGCAGCAAAACACCCCACAACATGATGCTGCCACCCCCGGGCTTCACGGTTGGGATGGTGTTCTTTGGCTTGCAAGCCTCCCCCTTTTTCCTCCAAACATAACGATGGTCATTATGGCCAAACAGTTCTTGTATTGTTTCATCTGACCAGAGGACATTTCTCCAAAAAGTACGATCTTTGTCCCCATGTGCAGTTGCAAACCGTAGTCTGGCTTTTTTTATGGTGGTTTTGGAGCAGTGGCTTCTTCCTTGCTGAGCAACCTTTCAGATTATGTCGATATAGGACTCGTTTTACTGTGGATATAGATACTTTTGTACCTGTTTCCTCCAACATCTTCACAAGGTCCTTTGCTGTTGTTCTGGGATTGAATTGCACCAAAGTAAGTTCATCTCTAGGAGACAGAACGCGTCTCCTTCCTGAGCGGAATGGCGGCTGTGTGGTCCCATGGTGTTTAGACTTGCGTACTATTGTTTGAACAGATGAACGTGTTACCTTCAGGCGTTTGGAAATTGTTCCCAAGGATGAACCATACTTGTGGAGGTCTACAATTTTTTTTCTGAGATCTTGGCTGATTTCTTTTCATTTTCCCATGATGTCAAGCAAAGAGGCACTGAGTTTGAAGGTAGGCCTTGAAATACATCCAAATGATGTCAATTAGTCTACCAGATGCTTCTAAAGCCATAACATGATTTTCTGGAATTATCCATGCTGTTTAAAGGCACAGTCAACTTAGTGTATGTAAACTTCTGACCCACTGGAATTGTGATACAGTGAATTATAAGTTAAATAATCTGACTGTAAACAATTGTTTCAAAAATTACTTGTGTCATGCACAAAGTAGATGTCCTAACCGACTTGCCAAAACTATATAGTTTGTTAACAAGAAATTTGTGGAGAGGTTCAAAAACACGTTTTAATGACTCCAACCTAAGTGTATGTACACTTCCGACTTCAACTGTATGTGATTGACGATTACAAATTAAATTCTGATGATGCCATGATTAAGAAAAATCATGAATAAATCATGAATCAGAATGAGTGAGAAAGTTACAGAGGCCACAACAGAACATGCTAACCTCTCACCATTACCAATAACAGAGGCCACAACAAAACATGCTAACCTCTCACCATTACCAATTACAGAGGCTACAACAAAACATGCTAACCTCTCACCATTACCAATAACAGAGGCTACAACAAAACATGCTAACCTCTCACCATTACCAATAACAGAGGCTACAACAAAACATGCTAACCTCTCACCATTACCAATAACAGAGGCTACAACAAAACATGCTAACCTCTCACCTTTAACCTCAAATAAAAGGTGACATTCTGTACAGTCACCTAATGTGAAACATTCTATCTCAAATCCAAAATGCTGGAGCATAGCACCACATTTAAAACTGTAAGCTTCACTGTCCAAACACATATGGTGTGGACTATGTGTGTCTGGTAAACACATGTGGATCTGGTGAACAGTTATCACTTGTTGACCAACTACAGGAATACTGACCTCAGAGTCTTCAGTTTACAGTGGGGATTCCCCAGTCCAGCAGAGACCAGCTTCACGCCTGAATCCTTCAGGTCATTGTTACTCAGGTCCAGCTCTCTCAGGTGTGAGGGGTTTGACCACAGAGCTGAGACCAAAGAATCACAGCCTTCCTCTGTGACTCCACAGCCTGACAGCCTGCAAAGAGTCAAATCATATTAAAATCACACTGCTATGGTTTGGTGGTGAAAATAGTGGCAGTATCATTTTTCAACATATTCAGATATCAGTGTCCTGAAACCTTCCATATCTATTCGTAAATGAATGTATCATCATTAAAAATGACAAATTATCAAAGTTTTGCCTGCAGATAGAAACATGTATAATACAAATATTTGAGTAGACTGACCAGACCAGTTTAAAAGCAGTATCAGTCAAAAGACAGACAGTGAGGTATCAGATTTAGATTGTATTGAGTATACAGTCCACACCATATCTATTTTGACAGTGAAGATAACATTTTAAATGTGGCTCTAAACTCCAACATTTTGGATTTCAGATCAAATGTTTCATATGAGGTGACAGTATATAATGTCACCTTTTATTTGAGGGTATTTTACATACAGTTGAAGTCAGAAGTTTACATACACCTTAGCCAAATGCATTTAAACTCAATTTTTACAATTCCTGACATTTAATCCTAATAAAAATTCCCTGGCTTAGGTCAGTTAGGATCACCACTTTATTTTAAGAATGTGAAATGTCAGAATAATAGTAGAGAGAATGATTTATTTCAGCTTTTATTTCTTTCATCACATTCCCAGTGGGTCAGAAGTTTACATACACTCAATTAGTATTTGGTAGCATTGCCTTTAAATGGTTTAACTTGGGTTAAACGTTTCGGGTAGCCTTCTACAAGCTTCCCACAATAAGTTGGGTGAATTTTGGCCCATTCCTCCTGACAGAGCTGGTGTAACTGAGTCAGGTTTGTAGGCCTCCTTGCTCGCACACGCTTTTCCAATTCTGGCCACAAATTTTCTATAGGATTGAAGTCAGGCTTTTGTGATGGCCACTCCAATACCTTGACTTTGTTGTCCTTAATCCATTTTGCCACAACTTTGGAAGTATGCTTGGGGTCATTGTCCATTTGGAAGACCCATTTGTGACCAAGCTTTAACTTCCTGACTGATGTCTTGAGATGTTGCTTCAATATTTCCACATAATTCTCCTGCCTCATGATTCCATCTATTTTGTGAAGTGAACCAGTCCCTCCTGCAGCAAAGCACCCCCACAACATGATGCTGCCACCGCCGTGCTTCACAGTTGGGATGGTATGACGGCTGTGTGGTCCCATGGTGTTTAGACTTGCATACTATTGATTGAACGTGTTACCTTCAGGCATTTGGAAATTGCTCCCAAGGATGAAGCAGACTTGTGGAGGTCTACAATTTTTTTTGCTGAGATTTTGGCTGATTCATTTTCATTTTCCCATGATGTCAAGCAAAGAGCCACTGAGTTTGAAGGTAGGCCTTGAAATACATCCAAATTATGTCAATTAGTCTATCAGATGCTTCTAAAGCCATGACATCATTTTCTGGAATTTTCCAAGCTGTTTAAAGGCACAGTCAACTTAGTGTATGTAAACTTCTGACACACTGGAATTGTGATAGAGTGAATTATAAGTGAAATAATCTGTCTGTAATCAATTGTTTCAAAAATTACTTGTGTCATGCACAAAGTAGATGTCCTAACCGACTTGCCAAAACTATAGTTTGTTAACAAGAAATTTGTGGAGAGGTTCAAAAACACGTTTTAATGACTCCAACCTAAGTGTATGTACACTTCCGACTTCAACTGTATGTGATTCACAATTAAAACTTACATTCTGATGATGCCATGATTAAGAAGAATCATGAATGAATCATGAATCATAATGAGTGAGAAAGTTACAAGAGGCCACAACAAAACATGCTAACCTCTCACCATTACCAATAACAGAGGCTACAACAAAACATGCTAACCTTTCACCATTACCAATAACAGAGGCTACAACAAAACATGCTAACCTCTCACCATTACCAATAACAGAGGCTACAACAAAACATGCTAACCTCTCATCATTACCAATTTATTTATTTATTTCACCTTTATTTAACCAGGTAGGCAAGTTGAGAACAAGTTCTCATTTACAATTACGACCTGGCCAAGATAAAGCAAAGCAGTTCGACACATATAACAACACAGAGTGACACATGGAGTTAAACAAATGTAACCCTCTCACCAGGCTTGAATATGACTGTCACAACATTAACATATGTAGAGTATCTCAGCAGCATGGGATGTTAGGTGAGAAGGACATCTCCAATAAGAATTCCTATTGTAAACTATCTAGGGTTATGACAATAGGGTATTAACTTCAGATGAAATGATTATAGGTTTCTGTTATTGAATCAGGATAAACCATCCCATGCATTAAATTAAAACAATTAATGACTCCACCAAGGCAACATACATAATGTTCCATATGTGTATTAAAACATTTTAACCAGGTCAACCAGGTCAACTCCCATTGGCCACAACTTAACAAGCGACCTTATTGGTCAAAACGTAAACTTCAAAGTAAAACAAACTATTCACTTATACATTAAATAAATATTTCTTCAAAAAGCATAATGCATTAACAACATTACAGTTTAGGAGCAATTCAATCATCTTTTAAATATAATACCAATTAATTATAACAAATAAACTCAATACTTGGTTCAAACAAGGGTATTACACAAACATACAGTCAATAATACAGTAGAAAAATAAGTCTATATACAATGTGAGCAAATGAAGTGAAATAAGGGAGGTAAAGGCAAAAAAAGGCCATGGTGGCAAAGTAAATACAATATAGCAAGTAAAACACTGGAATGGTAGATATGCAGTGGAAGAAAGTGCAAAGTAGAAATAATTGGGTGCAAAGGAGCTAAATAAATAAATACAGTAGGGGAAGAAGTAGTTGGGCTAAATTATAGATGGGCTATGTACAGGTGCAGTAATCTGTGAGCTGCTCTGACAGCTGGTGCTTAAAGCTAGTGAGGGAGATAAGTGTTTCCAGTTTTAGAGATTTTTGTAGTTCGTTCCAGTCATTGGCAGCAGAGAACTGGAAGAAGAGGCGGCCGAAGGAGGAATTGGCTTTGGGGGTGACCAGAGAGATATACCTGCTGGAGCGCGTGCTACAGGTGGGTGCTGCTATGGTGACCAGCGAGCTGAGATAAGGGGGGACTTTACCTAGCAGGGTCTTGTAGATGACCTGGAGCCAGTGGGTTTAGCAACGAGTATGAAGTGAGGGCCAGACCACGAGAGCGTACAGGTCACAGTGGTGGGTAGTACAGTGGGGGAAAAAAAGTATTTGATCCCCTGCTGATTTTGTACGTTTGCCCACTGACAAAGAAATGATCAGTCTATAATTTTAATGGTAGGTTTATTTGAACAGTGAGAGACAGAATAACAGCAAAAAAATCAAGAAAAACGCATGTCGAAAATATTATACAATTATTTGCATTTTAATGAGGGAAATAAGTATTTGACCCCTCTGCAAAACATGACTTAGTACTTGGTGGCAAAACCCTTGTTGGCAATCAGAGGTCAGACGTTTCTTGTAGTTGGCCACCAGGTTTGCACACATCTCAGGAGGGATTTTGTCCCACTCCTCTTTGCAGATCTTCTCCAAGTCATTAATGTTTCAAGGCTGAAGTTTGGCAACTCGAACCTTCAGCTCCCTCCACAGATTTTCTATGGGATTAAGGTCTGGAGATTGGCTAGGCCACTCCAGGACCTTAATGTGCTTCTTCTTGAGCCACTCCTGTGTTGCCTTGGCCGTGTGTTTTGGGTCATTGTCATGCTGGAATACCCATCCACAACCCATTTTCAATGCCCTGGCTGAGGGAAGGAGGTTCTCACCCAAGATTTGACGATACATGGCCCCGTCCATCGTCCCTTTGATGCAGTGAAGTTGTCCTGTCCCCTTAGCAGAAAAACACCTCCAAAGCATAATGTTTCCACCTCCATGTTCGACGGTGGGGATGGTGTTCTTGGGGTCATAGGCAGCATTCCTCTTCCTCCAAACACGACGAGTTGAGTTGATGTCAAAGAGCTCTAATTTGGTCTCATCTGACCACAACACTTTCACCAGTTGTCCTCTGAGTCATTCAGATGTTCATTGGCAAACTTCAGATGGGCATGTATATGTATTCTTGAGCAGGGGGACCTTGCGGGCGCTGCAGGATTTCAGTCCTTCACGGCGTAGTGTGTTACCAATTGTTTTCTTGGTGACTATGGTCCCAGCTGCCTTAAGATCATTGACAAGATCCTCCCGTGTAGTTCTGGGCTGATTCCTCACCGTTCTCATGATCATTGCAACTCCACGAGGTGAGATCTTGCATGGAGACCCAGGCCGAGGGATATTGACAGTTCTTTTGTGTTTCTTCCATTTGCGAATAATCGCACCAAATGTTGTCACCTTCTCACCAAGCTGCTTGGCGATGGTCGTGCAGCCCATTCCAGCCTTGTGTAGGTCTACAATCTTGTCCCTGACATCCTTGGAGAGCTCTTTGGTCTTGGCCATGGTGGAGAGTTTGGAATCTGATTGATTGATTGCTTCTGTGGACAGGTGTCTTTTTTTACAGGTAACAAGTTGCGGTTAGGAGCACTCCCTTTAAGAGTGTGCTCCTAATCTCAGCTTGTTACCTGTATAAAAGACACCTGGGAGCCAGAAATCTTTCTGATTGAGAGGGGGTCAAATACTTTTTCCCTCATTAAAATGCAAATCAATTTATAACATTTCTGACATGCGTTTTTCTGGATGTTTTTGTTGTTATTCTGTCTCTCACTGTTCAAATAAACCTACCATTAAAATTATAGACTGATCCTTTCTTTGTCAGTGGGCAAACGTACAAAATCAGCAGGGGATCAAATACTTTTTCCCCCCACTGTATATGGGGCTTTGGTGACAAAACGGATGGCACTGTGACAGACTGCATCCAATTCATTGAGTAGGGTATTGGAGGCTATTTTGTAATTGACATCGCCGAAGTCGAGGATCGGTAGGATGGTCAGTTTTATAAGGGTATGTTTGGCAGCATGAGTGAAGGATGCTATGTTGCGAAATAGGAAGCCAATTCTAGATTTAACTTTGGATTGGAGATGCTTATAGTGAGTCTGGAAGGAGAGTTTTCAGTCTAACCAGACACCTAGGTATTTGTAGTTGTCCACATATTCTAAGTCAGAACCATCCAGAGTAGTGATGCTGGACAGGCGGGCAGGTGCAGGCAGCGATCGGTTGAAGAGCATGCATTTAGTTTTACTTGTATTTAAGAGCAGTTGGAGGCCACGGAAGGAGAGCTGTATGGCATTGAAGCTCGTCTAGAGGTTAGTTAATACAGTGTCCAAAGAAGGGCCAGAAGTATACAGAATAACACCAATAACAGAGGGGGTCTGATCTTTGTGCCTCTGTAACTTTCTCATTTATCATTATTCACGATTCATTCATGATTATTCATAATCATGGTAGCATCAACATGAATGTAGAAGTGTTCAGAAACATCTTCTATTCTTACTGACAATACAAGTGAAGTGACTCCAAAATGACAGGACATTATTCACCATTCAGTTTCTATTAGGAAAAACATCATCCAAAACACAACCAAGACAAACTGTAAATGAATTCAACAAGTTAGTAGAATCACAAGCTTGATGTAATCACTGCAGGCATGGAACATGGGACTAAATACTAAACTTATGACAACTTTAATACAATATAAGTAAATTTGTCCAAATAATTAAGACTTCTTCAAATGGGAGAACTACGTACAGAAAGTGCTTTAATTTCTAAACGGTAAAACAGATATGTATGAAAATACCGTCAAATAAAAGGTGACATTCTGTAAGGTCACCTAATATGAAACATCTCAAATCCAAAATGCTGGAGGATAGCACCAAATGTAAAACTGTAAGCTTCACTGTCCAAACACATATGGTGTGGACTATGTGTCCCTGGTAAACACATGTGGATCTGGTGAACAGTTATCACTTGTTGACCAACTACAGGAATACTGACCTCAGAGTCTCCAGTTTACAGTGGGGATTCCCCAGTCCAGCAGAGACCAGCTTCACTCCTGAATCCTTCAGGTCATTGTTACTCAGGTCCAGCTCTCTCAGGTGTGAGGGGTTTGACCTCAGAGCTGAGACCAGAGAAGCACAGCCTTCCTCTGTGACTAGACAGCCTGACAGCCTGCAAAGAGTCAAATCAAATTAAAATCACACTGCTATGCTTTGGTGGTGAAAATAGTGGCAGTATAATTTTTCAAAATTTTTCAGATATCAGTGTCCTGAAACCTGCCATATCTATTCGTAAATTAATGTATCATCATTAAAAATGACAAATGATCAAAGTATTGCCTGCAGATAGAAACATGTATAGTACAAATATTTGAGTAGACTGACCAGACCAGTTTAAAAGCAGTATCAGTCAAAAGACAGACAGTGAGGTATCAGATTTAGATTGTATTGAGTATACAGTCCACACCATATCTATTTTGACAGTGAAGCTAACATTTTAAATGTGGCTCTATACTCCAACATTTTGGATTTCAGATCAAATGTTTCATATGAGGTGACAGTATACAATGTCACCTTTTATTTGAGGGTATTTTAATACATACAGTTGAAGTCAGAAGTTTACATATACCTTAGCCAAATGCATTTAAACTCAATTTTTACAATTCCTGACATTTAATCCTAGTAAAAATCCCCTGTGTTAGGTCAGTTAGGATCACCACTTTATTTTAAGAATGTGAAATGTCAGAATAATAGTAGAGAAAATGATTAATTTCAGCTTTTATTTCTTTCATCACATTCCCAGTGGGTCAGAAGTTTACATACACTCAATTAGTATTTGGTAGCATTGCCTTTAAATGGTTTAACTTGGGTTAAACGTGTCGGGTAGCCTTCTACAAGCTTCCCACAATAAGTTGGGTGAATTTTGGCCCATTCCTCCTGAAAGAGCTGGTGTAACTGAGTCAGGTTTGTAGGCCTCTTGCTCGCACACGCTTTTTCAGTTCTGCCCACAAATTTTCTATAGGATTGAGGTCAAGGTTTTGTGATGGCCACTCCAATACCTTGACTTTGTTGTCCTTAATCCATTTTGCCACAACTTTGGAAGTATGCTTGGGGTCATTTTCCATTTGGAAGACCCATTTGTGACCAAGCTTTAACTTCCTGACTGATGTCTTGAGATGTTGCTTCAATATATCCACGTAATTTTCCGCCCTCATGATGCCATCTATTTTGTGAAGTGCACCAGTCCCTCCTGCAGCAAAACACCCCCACAACATGATGCTGCCACCCCCGGGCTTCACGGTTGGGATGGTGTTCTTTGGCTTGCAAGCCTCCCCCTTTTTCCTCCAAACATAACGATGGTCATTATGGCCAAACAGTTCTTGTATTGTTTCATCTGACCAGAGGACATTTCTTCAAAAAGTACGATCTTTGTCCCCATGTGCAGTTGCAAACTGTAGTCTGGCTTTTTTTATGGTGGTTTTGGAGCAGTGGCTTCGTCCTTGCTGAGCGGCCTTTCAGATTATGTCGATATAGGACTCGTTTTACTGTGGATATAGATACTTTTGTACCTGTTTCCTCCAACATCTTCACAAGGTCCTTTGCTGTTGTTCTGGGATTGATTTGCACCAAAGTATGTTCATCTCTAGGAGACAGAACGCGTCTCCTTCCTGAGCGGAATGGCGGCTGTGTGGTCCCATGGTGTTTAGACTTGCGTACTATTGTTTGAACAGATGAACGTGTTACCTTCAGGCGTTTGGAAATTGCTCCCAAGGATGAACCAGACTTGTGGAGGTCTACAATTTTTTTTCTGAGATCTTGGCTGATTTCTTTTCATTTTCCCATGATGTCAAGCAAAGAGGCACTGAGTTTGAAGGTAGGCCTTGAAATACATCCAAATTATGTCAATTAGCCTACCAGATGCTTCTAAAGCCATAACATGATTTTCTGGAATTTTCCATGCTGTTTAAAGGCACAGTCAACTTAGTGTATGTAAACTTCTGACCCACTGGAATTGTGATACAGTGAATTATAAGTGAAATAATCTGACTGTAAACAATTGTTTCAAAAATTACTTGTGTCATGCACAAAGTAGATGTCCTAACCGACTTGCCAAAACTATATAGTTTGTTAACAAGACATTTGTGGAGAGGTTCAAAAACACGTTTTAATGACTCCAACCTAAGTGTATGTACACTTCCGACTTCAACTGTATGTGATTGACGATTAAAAATTAAATTCTGATGATGCCATGATTAAGAAAAATCATGAATAAATCATGAATCAGAATGAGTGAGAAAGTTACAGAGGCCACAACAGAACATGCTAACCTCTCACCATTACTAATAACAGAGGCTACAACAAAACATGCTAACCTCTCACCATTACCAATAACAGAGGCTACAACAAAACAGCTAACCTCTCACCATTACCAATAACAGAGGCTACAACAAAACATGCTAACCTCTCACCATTACCAATAACAGAGGTTACAACAAAACAGCTAACCTCTCACCATTACCAATAACAGAGGCTACAACAAAACATGCTAACCTCTCACCATTACCAATAACAGAGGTTACAACAAAACATGCTAACCTCTCACCTTTACCAATAACAGAGGCTAAAACAAAACATGCTAACCTCTCACCATTACCAATAACAGAGGATACAACAAAACATGCTAACCTCTAACCATTACCAATAACAGGGGCTACAACAAAACATGCTAACCTCTCACCATTACCAATAACAGAGACTACAACAAAACATGCTAACCTCTCACCATTACCAATAGAGGCTACAACAAAACATGCTAACCTCTCACCATTACCAATAACAGAGGATACAACAAAACACGCTAACCTCTCACCATTACCAATAACAGTGGGGGTATGATCCTTGTGCCTCTGTAACTTTCTCATTCATCATCATTCTCCATTCATTCTTATTCTTACTGACAATACAAGTGAAGTGACTCCAAAATGACAGGACATTATTCACCATTCAGTTTCTATTTGGAAAAACATAATCCAAAACACAACCAAGACAAACTGCAAATGAATTCAACAAGTTTGTAGAATCACAAGCTTGATGTTATCACTGCAGGCATGGAACATGGGACTAAATACTAAACTTATGACAACTTTAATACAACATAAGTGAATTTGTCCAAATATGTTCAACTTTTTCAAATGGGAGAACTAAATACATAAAGTGCTTTCCTTTCTTAACAGTAACACAGCTATGTATGAAAATACCCTCAAATAAAAGGTGACATTCTGTACTGTCACCTAATATGAAACATTCTAAGTCAAATCCAAAATGCTGGAGCATAGCACCACATTTAAAACTGCAAGCTTCACTGTCCAAACACATATGGTGTGGACTATGTGTGTCTGGTAAACACATGTGGATCTGGTGAACAGTTATCACTTGTTGACCAACTACAGGAATACTGACCTCAGAGTCTCCAGTTTACAGTGGGGATTCCCCAGTCCAGCAGAGAGCAGCTTCACTCCTGAATCCTTCAGGTCATTGTTACTCAGGTCCAGCTCTCTCAGGTGTGAGGGGTTTGACTTCAGAGCTGAGACCAGAGAAGCACAGCCTTTCTCTGTGACTCCACAACCTGACAGCCTGCAACGAGATCATCATGACTTCCCAAACACACTGTTTATTTAACACCAGAAGTGTAGAAGGACAATGGCATTTGGTTTATTCTCTCAAACAACATATAGATTCATCTTCTGTCTCCTAGAATTGTATGGTCATATTGTAATACTAGATTGAATATCTGATTCAATATGTTATTCAATATAATATTATATACATATTATAATACATATTTTCTCTAAACATAATATTTCTTCCTGATGAATACTTCTTATATGTCATTTTATTTACTCACAGAGCAGCTCTGGAGACTTTGACCACTGGCAGCAGCCTCAGAAGACCTTCCTCTGATCTGGAGTATTTCTTCAGGTCAAACACATCCAGCTCCTTTTCTGAAGTCAGCAACACAAAGACCAGAGCTGACCACTGTGCAGGTGACAGGTAGGTTTTTGAGAGACTTCCTGATCTCAGGTAGCTTTGGATCTCCTCCACTAGAGAATGGTCATTCAGTTCATTCAGACAGTGGAACAGATTGATGCTCCTCTCTGGAGAGGGATTCTCCCTGATCTTCTCCTTGATGTACTTGACAGTTTCATCATGGCTCAGTGAGCTGCTTCTTGTCTTTGTCAGTAGACCTCGTAAGTGCTTCTGATTGGATTCCAGTGAGAGGCCCAGAAGGAAGCGGAGGAACAGGTCCAGGTTTCCTGTCTCACTTTGTAAGGCTTTATCCACAGCACTCTTGTAGAAAGTAACTTCAGACTCGTCTTTTGTTTGCAGTGTGTCAATTAGATTCTCATTGTTGTTGATGAATGAGAGGAACACATATACAGCAGCCAGAAACTCCTGAATGCTCAGATGCACAAAGCAGTACACCTTGTCCTGGTACAGAACACATTCCTCTTTAAAGAGCTGTGTGCACAATCCTGAGTACACAAAGGCTTCATTGACATCAATGCCAGCCTCTTTCAGGTCTTCTTCATAGAAAATCAGATTGCCCTTCACAAGCTGTTGAAAAGCCAGTTTTCCCAGTGACAGAATACTCTTTTTATTCCAGTGTGAACCTGTCTCTTCTTTCCCAAGATACTTTTCATTCTTCTGTTTGGTATGAAACACCACAAGGTGTGTGTACATCTCAGTCAGAGTCTTGGGCATCTCTTCTGTCTTATGTTTCAGCATGTGTTCAAGGACTGTTGCAGAAATCCAACAGAAGACTGGAATGTGGCACATGATGTGGAGGCTCCTTGATGTCTTTATGTGTGAGATGATTCTGCTGGCCAAGTCCTCATCACTGAATCTCTTTCTGAAGTACTCCTCCTTCTGTGGGTCATTGAACCCTCGTACCTCCGTCACCTGGTCAACACACCATGAAGGGATCTTATTGGCTGCTGCTGGTCGGGTAGTTATCCAGAGGAGAGCAGAGGGAAGCAGATTTCCCTTGATGAGATTTGTCAGCAGAACATCCACTGAGGTTGACTCTGTGACGTCACAACAGATCTTGTTCTTCTGGAAGTCTAGGGGCAGTCGGCACTCATCCAGACCATCAAAGATTAACAGAACTTTGTACTTGTTGTAGTTGGAGATTCTTGATTGTTTGGTTTCCATTGAGAAGTGATTGAGAAGTTCAATCAAAGTGTTTTTGTCCCCTTTCATCAAATTCAGCTCCCGGAAAGGGAATGAAAATACAAATTGGACATCCTGATTTGCTTTTCCTTCAGCCCAGTCCAGAATGAACTTCTGCACAGAGACTGTTTTTCCAATGCCAGCGACTCCCTTTGTCAGCACAGTTCTGATACGTTTGTCTTGTCCAGTTAAGGGTTTGAAGATGTCGTTACATTTGATTGCAGTCTCTGGTCTTGCTTGTTTCCTGGTTGTTATCTCAATCTGTCTCAGCTCATGTTCATTATTGACCTGTCCTGTTCCACCCTCTGTGATGTAGAGCTCTGTGTAGATCTTATTGAGAAGTTTTGGGTTTCCTTGTTGAGCGATCCCCTCAAATACACATTGAAACTTCTTCTTTAGATTAGATTTGAGTTCACGTTGGCAAATGACAGCAGGATCATCTGAATCTAGAAATAACACAGAGGATATTAATATTACATCTGTTTTAATGTCTACAGTATTGTAGGACTGTTATAAAGATTTAAATTATCATAATTTATTCTCTTAACTGACTGTATAAATGTTTTCATAATGCATTACAGACTGGTGTGACTGATTATATTATTATTGGTATTATTGATGGTATTATTAATGTTGTCTCACTCTCTGTCTCTCTAAATTAATCAACACAACACATCCCTGCTGCTACTTGTTGAGGCCACTAGGTGTTGTGTTAAGGCTGCTACAATATCATTGAGTTACACAGCTACTTTAGCTGTACTTTAGCTACAGCTTTTAAATGTTATAAAACAGCATTCAACATGAGGCAGACAGATCTTACATTTCTCCAGTGTGTCAGCGAGCTCCTTCTGGTTCATTTTCCTCAGGACGTGCAGTGTGATCTTCAGAGCCCCCTCTCTGGCACTGCTCTCCTGCTTCTCATCTTCAGCATCCACCACTTCCTCATCCTGCTTCTGACTCTCAAAGCCTTCTGGGAGTTCTGGACTAAGAATCCTCTTGAACATCTTCAGCTCGTTCTTCACAAATGTAATAATATTCTCTTCAAGCAACTGAAATAAATCAAGTAAATAAGTTAAGCAAGAGAATAAATGCTTTCTCATTAACACATTAATGAATGATTGACAGATCAACTTTACTTGAGGTCAACAAAAACAAATGTTCATAACAGGACCACATACACTGAATATGGAGGCCAGGTCTGTTTGATGACTCTGGGAAGACTGACCACTGAGAATGTCTGACTCTGATCTCTCCTGTTGGTTTCTGTGCACAAAACATGAGATTACATCTCCTCATCCAGGGAGTGAGTGAGTACGGACAGACAAACAGACAGACATAGACAGAAAGCGGGACAGACAGTCAGAGACAGACAGACAGAAAGAGACAGACAGAGACACAGACAGACAGACAGACAAACAGAGATAGACAGAGACAGACAGAGACAGAGACAGACAGACAGACACAAACATACAGACAAAGAGAGACAAACAGACAGAAAGCGGGACAGACAGTCAGAGACAGGCAAAGACAGACAGAGACAGACAAAGACAGACAGAGAAAGACACACAGACAGAGACAGACAGAAATTAGAAAGACACATAGAAAGACAGAGACAGACACTGAAACAGAGAGACAGAGAGACAGACAGACAGACAGACAGACAGACAGACAGACAGACAGACAGACAGACAGACAGACAGACAGACAGACAGACAGACAGACAGACAGACAGACAGACAGAGACACACAGCCAGACACAGAGACAGATAGACAGACACACAGAAACAGACACACAGAAACAGACACACCGACAGAGAAAGACACACAGACAGACAGAAAAACAGAGACAGACAGAGACAGACACACAGACAGACAACAGACACACAGACAGAGACAGACACAGTGAGACTCAGAGACACAGACACACAGACACAGACATGCAGACACAGGAACAGACAGACAGACAGACAGACAGACAGACAGACAGACAGACAGACAGACAGACAGACAGACAGACAGACAGACAGACAGACAGACAGACAGACAGACAGACAGACAGACAGACAGACACAGACACACAGCCAGACACAGAGACAGATAGACAGACACACAGACGGACAGAGACAGACACACACAGAAAGGCAGACACAGACAGAGACAGACACACAGACAGAAAGACACAGAGACAGACACACAGACAGAGACAGACAAACAGACAGAAAGACACAGAGACAGACAGACACAGAGACATACACACATACATAGACAGACAGACAGAGACAGAGACAGTGAGACAGACAGACAGAGACAGACAGACACACAGACAGCGAAGACACACAGACAGAGAGACAGACACAGACAGAGACAGACACAGAGACAGAGAGACAGACAGAGAGAGACAGACACAGAGAGAGACACAGAGACAGTGAGACGGATAGACAGACACACAGACAGCGAAAGACACACAGACAGACAGAGACAGACAGACAGACACAGAGACATACAGACACACAGAAACAGACACACCGACAGAGAGACAGACAGAGACAGACACAGAGAGACAGTGAGACAGAGACACACAGACAGGCAGAGACAGAGTCAGACACACAGACAGAAACAGACACAGAGAGACACAGAGACACACACAGACAGACACAGAGACAGTGAGACAGACAGACAGACAGACAGACAGAGAAAGACACACAGACAGACAGAGACAGACAGCGAAATACACACAGACAGAGAGACAGGCAAAGAGACAGAGAGACAGATAGACAGACAGAGAAATACACACAGACAGACAGAGACAGACAGCGAAATACACACAGACAGAGAGACAGGCAAAGAGACAGACAGACAGACAGACAGATACACAGACAGAGAGACACACACACACAGGGAGGGAATATTGTGTTTGTTTAATATTGTTTTAGGACCATGAAAATGGACTAAAGGATTAGCCTATGGATTATGAAAACAACCAAAAGAAATGTGAAAATGTGAGAGGAGAAATGACTAGAGACAGTGTTGTTTAACTCACTGACCATGACCCATGAGTTCTTCTTACCTTTGTTCAGTAGAAAAGTCTCCCTCTCTAAACTCTATAGGTTGACGCAAAGACCGGTCACTCTTCATGGACACACAGCTGGGAACAGGGGAGGCTGGTCTCTCCTGCTTGATTGGACTTCAACACAACAGAGACAAACATTACATCTCTCATCTACTCTGATCTCAGATGGGGAAACATAAGAAGAGCTCTGGATCAGACAGACAGACAGACAGACAGACAGACAGACAGACAGACAGACAGATGCACAGACAGACGGAGATAGATACACAGACAGACAGACAGACAGACAGACAGACAGACAGACAGACAGACAGACAGACAGACAGACAGACAGACAGACAGACAGATACACAGACAGACGGAGATAGATAGACAGACAGACAGACAGACAGACAGACAGACAGACAGACAGACAGACAGACAGACAGACAGACAGACAGACAGACAGACAGACAGATACACAGACAGACGGAGATAGATACACAGACAGACAGACAGACAGACAGACAGACAGACAGACAGACAGACAGACAGACAGACAGACAGACAGACAGACAGACAGACAGACAGACAGACAGACAGACAGACAGACAGACAGATACACAGACAGACGGAGATAGATAGACAGACAGACAGACAGACAGACAGACAGACAGACAGACAGACAGACAGACAGACAGACAGACAGACAGACAGACAGACAGACAGACAGACAGACAGACAGATACACAGACAGACGGAGATAGATACACAGACAGACAGACAGACAGACAGACAGACAGACAGACAGACAGACAGACAGACAGACAGACAGACAGCAAAATACACACAGACAGAGAGACAGGCAAAGAGACAGACAGATAGATAGACAGACAGAGAGACACACACACACACGGAGGGAATATTGTGTTTGTTTAATATTGTTTTAGGACTATGAAAATGGACAAAAGTTTTAGCCTATGGATTATGAAAACAACCAAAAGAAATGTGAAAATGGGAGAGGAGAAATGACTAGAGACAGTGTTGTTTAACTCACTGACCATGACCCATGAGTTCTTCTTACCTTTGTTCAGTAGAAAAGTCTCCCTCTCTAAACTCTATAGGTTGACGCAAAGACCGGTCACTCTTCATGGACACACAGCTGGGTACAGGGGAGGCTGGTCTCTCCTGCTTGATTGGACTTCAACACAACAGAGACAAACATTACATCTCTCATCTACTCTGATCTCAGTTGGGAAACATAAGAAGAGCTCTGGATCAGACAGACAGACAGACAGACAGACAGACAGACAGACAGACAGACAGACAGACAGACAGACAGACAGACAGACAGACAGACAGACAGACAGACAGACAGACAGACAGACAGACAGACAGACAGACAGACAGACAGACAGACAGCAAAATACACACAGACAGAGAGACAGGCAAAGAGACAGACAGAGAGACACACACACAAGGAGGGAATATTGTGTTTGTTTAATATTGTTTTAGGACTATGAAAATGGACAAGGGGGAGGCTGGTCTCTCTTGCTTGATTGGTCTTCAACACAACAGAGACAAACATTACATCTCTCATCTACTCTGATCTCAGATGGGAAACATAAGAAGAGTTTAATTCCAAAACGCTACATATCCATTTTCAGAAATGTTGGTAAATTAGCTTTTATTGTTTAAAGAAATTATTAATGAGATTGGTGTGTTTTTCACTATCTAATCATGACATGGGGTTGATCAATGACAGACATCTATCACTTAATGATTTCATTTCAGAGAGACAAATATTAATTGTGTTTTTATGTTGGATAAAAGTAGAGACTCAGAGCTAGAAAATGGTATATCAGACACTACAGTTGAGGAACAATGGAAAAGTCATTCTGCTTTGAATGATGATCAACTTGTAACATCACTTTTGAGAGAATGTCCTTTGAATGTTTTGGTACCTACTGGAGAGCTCTTCTTTGTCTACAGGGCTGTTACTTTGGCAGATAATGTCACCCATCTAAATAAATAGTTGGTATATATATAATTAACTAAATGTATGGTGTTTTTGATTTATGTCAGTTTAATTTTGTTATGCTATAAACATTTTATTTTATTATAAGTGGTAAAAGGAACTAGAAAATGTTATATTTTGCAATTCTCAGTAATTACTACTTTAGTAAAGAATTACACATTATTCAGTACTACTGCAGTTGCTACATAATTCCAATAGATGGCAGCATAAGACCACAAATGATATTTCAGAATATTAGTTTAGTTTTCTCCCTGGATGCACCACCACTCCCCCTCACAGGAAAACTCCTGTGTGAGCTTCTTTCTGTCCCATTCCACACTGCTAATGCAAGAGGAAGGACTGAAAAAGCATTTAACAGATTACTGTGAAGTAATATAATGATGATTCATGTTTATTATTACCTGTTTTTATGCTCATGTTTGAAATTATACTTCATTACTATAACGATTATCAATAAGCCTGAACATTAATTCAGACACCTCTGGTTGAGAAAAACGTATTTTCCTGGTACATTCATTGTCAAATTCATCAACCACCATCGAGCCACTCTGTCTTCTCTCTCTAGTAGTCAACTCAGCCCCAGTAAAAAGCTGGTGTCTTCACTCTGCCTTCTCTCTCTAGTAGTCAACTCAGCCCCGGTAAAAAGCTGGTGTCGTCACTCTGCCTTCTCTCTCTAGTAGTCAACTCAGCCCCGGTAAAAAGCTGGTGTCGTCGCTCTGCCTTCTCCAGGGGCATGTTGAGGTAAATTTACTAACCGAGAGGGTTGAATTATGTAATTTATTGGTGGGCTGGAAGGCGCACTCTTGTCTTTTCTATTCCGAGGTTGTTTACTCGCAATATCAGATATTAAGATTACTTTTTATAATGCATGTATACTGAGGTTGAGGTTCTGACTAGTGATAATTTACCCGGGGTTCAATACCTGCTATAGTCACTATTATTTTGCTCTCCCAAAAGCAACACAGCCCTAAAACGAGATATATAGCTAACTAAAGTCATGTTAATGAGTGACCATTTTAGAAAATCATGGGACATATAGTCTGTGGTTGCATGCTATTTTATGTCAATCATACAGCTGCTTGTAGCCTATAACTGATGCTTTGTGGTCTTAAGGTGCCATCTATTGGAAATATTTAGCAATTAAAAGTTATTAATGCACATTCAGACATTGGTGAGGCAGCTGAGAATTTAAAAACTTGAGGCGCCCCGAAAATAATATTCAAAAGTTTAGTCATTGGATACAGAGGGGTTAAACACTAAAGTTACCGTCCATCTAGTGAAGAGAGGAGAACCGGACAGAGGTAGCCAGCATCCGTCAACGAGAGAGGGAGGATAGGATAACTAGGATGCTGCTGGTAGAGTAGCTAGCTAGTTTACCTGCTGTACCGACTAGCTAGGATAACTAGGATGCTGCTGGTAGAGTAGCTAGCTAGCTTACCTAGCTGTACCGACTAGCGAGGATAACTAGGATGCTGCTGGTAGAGTAGCTAGCTAGCTTACCTAGCTGTACCGGCTAGCTAGGATAACTAGGATGCTGCTGGTATAGTAGCTAGCTAGCTTACCTAGCTGTACCGACTAGCTAGGATAACTAGGATGCTGCTGGTAGAGTAGCTAGCTAGCTTACCCAGCTGTACCGACTAGCTTGGATAACTAGGATGCTGCTGGTAGAGTAGCTAGCTAGCTTACCTAGCTGTACCGACTAGCGAGGATAACTAGGATGCTGCTGGTAGAGTAGCTAGCTAGCTTACCTAGCTGTACCGACTAGCTAGGATAACTATGATGCTGCTGGTAGAGTAGCTAGCTAGCATACCTAGCTGTACCGACTAGCTTGGCTAGCTAGCAGGACGTTCATCTGTCGTTTGTCTCGATGATGATGACGAATCCGGTGAACCACAAAATGAAACAAGGATAGAGAGTGAAAAGGATCTGGCTACACTCATACTGTCCCTGACCGTAAACCAAAAGCAAATTGAACAATAAACTTCGGTGTCTCAACACTGTAACAAACTCTGTCATTATTCCCCAAGATCACCTCAGCCAACTCTGCACGTAACCTGACAATATGTTTGGCGCCACACAGTATGGGGACGTGGACAGTTCTGTACGGGGACGGGGACAGTTCCAGAACGCGGACAAGAGCAGTGCCACACAATCAACTAAACCCAGTCTTTACAGTGGGTTACATTAGTAATATTCATTTTTCTCTATGTTAAACAAACATTTATTGCAACAATATTTTGAGATCTGGGCCCATATCCACAAAGCGTCTCAGAGTAGAAAATTGGTCGTATAAGTGCTGAGAATACAGACATTTTACACTTCTGGGTATAAATTAAAGCTATGCATGAAGTCTCTACTCCCACCTAGTCAGCAGATATTTAGGACACCTCGTGAGCTGTCCTAAGTAGTTAAGAGTTAACAGCAGGTGTCTTGATAATACTATAGAATAATGCAGCGAGTCAGTGGTTCCTGCACCACATGTAAATACTTTGGGGTAGTAAAAATATTGTTTTCTATTTCTATATGATCAATCCATTAATAATATAGACCTACATGCAACAGTATGTCTTGTGCTTTTGGAAATTATTTATGAATAATATGTATGTGTAATATTTATTTATAATATTTATGTATAATATTTATGTATGATATTTATGTGTAATATTTATGTATAATATGTATGTATAATATTTATGTATCACAAGTGATACCATGTATGTCTGCATAGCATTTTGTCTTCATTTTGGCAGATTAACTCATGCTTATTTCTGAAGATTATCTCTGGTTTTCACCCAGAGGCTAAGGAGTTGGAGCTGTGGCGGGATTTGAACCTGTGTTTGAAAGGTGGCTGGTTCGAATCCTGGGCCGAGTGCTGAAATAAACAGGTGGAATTGATCTGACCACTGGAGGGCTGCTGGGTTCACATCCTCAAAACAATCACCATTCGTTGATCAGAACTCTAGAGATTCTTCTTCACTGAACCCAAAAATATATATAACTTTTAGTGATTCCATATATTAAGGAAGTGATAGAAGCCTTTTTGGTTCTATAAGGAACCTTCTTTTCTAAGAGTGTATAATAAACACATAAACATTTGATTATTTAATTTTCTACATCATGTTATTTCAAGTTATCTCTTTGGAGCGCAACATCACGTTGTTAAAAAATTATCCTAAATTAGGCATCTCGGGTGTTCCAGCTAAACAATGGATGTATAGCGTTTTGCAATACAAAAATATTATACACAATCCTAAGCTATTAATTAAAAATCTGAGAACAGTAATATTGAAGGTACCCATTAGCAACCATTTCTGATTTAAAAACAAACGTGAACATTTTTGGAAATATCATTTTTGAAATAAACTATTAATAATTCTTAAACAAAATTGTCATCTCACCTCTTAGATTTGGTGTCATGTTCCCCAGAGAGACTCATTTTAGAGGCAGGGTCCCCCTCCTTCCTCTCCCCAGAGAGACTCATTTTAGAGACAGGACCCCTGAACAGAGATCCAACATGTTGGTTGTGGTTAACACAGTGACAACTAAACAGAGATCCAGCATGTTGGTTGTGGTTAACACAGTGACAACTAAACAGAGATCCAGCATGTTGGTTGTGGTTAACACAGTGACAACTAATTATTGATTGTCAATTGTTCTCATGTATTCATTATCTCTTAGAGAAATAAAACATTTACTAACAGACATAGAAACAGTCAGGTGATTTAATGCATCACATTAACATGTTGTTGTGACATTTCATCTCCATGGTAACTGTCAATAATAATAATAAGTCACTGTTTGTTAAGGTAGTTATACACAGAACAACAACAATAATAATAATAATAATAATAATAATAATAATTCACTGTTTGTTAAGGTAGTTATAGACAGTACAGCAACAATAAATATAATAATAATAATAATAATAAGTCACTGTTTATTAAGGTAGTTATAGACAGTACAGCAACAATAATAATAATAATAATAATAATAATAATAAGTCACTGTTTGTTTAAGGTAGTTATAGACAGTACAGCAACAACAACAATAATAATAATAATAATAATAATAATAATAAGTCACTGTTTGTTAAGGTAGTTATAGACAGTACAGCAACAATAATAATAATAATAATAATAATAATAATAAGTCTCTGTTTGTTAAGGTAGTTATAGACAGAACAACAACAATAATAATAATAATAATAATAATAATAACAATAATAATAATAATAATAATAATAATAAGTCACTGTTTGTTAAGGTAGTTATAGACACTACATCAACAATAATAATAATAATAATAATAATAATAATAACAATAATAATAATAATAACAATAATAATAATAACAATAATAATAATAATAATAACAATAATAATAATAATAACAATAATAATAATGATAATAATAATTCACTGTTTGTTAAGGTAGTTATAGACAGAACAGCAACAATAATAATAATAATAATAATAATAATAATAATAATATGTCACTGTTTGTTAAGGTAGTTATAGACAGAACAGCAACAATAATAATAACAATAATAATAATAATAATAATAATAATAATAATAATTCACTGTTTGTTAAGGTAGTTATAGACAGTACAGCAACACAAGGCCATGTCTCACACGTATTTGTATTCACTAACAGTTGACTATTTATTGTCTTTCAATCTGTTCTTTTCTAAACGTATCTGAGAATGTAGACAGAAGGGCTAAAACAGACATGATTGATCCGAGGAGGAAATTGTTGATCCTTTCAGAAAGGTTTTTTGCATCAAGTGAGAGAGGTTATATTATGTAAAGTAGACTAGGTTATAATGCATAATAGCAGTTTGTTAGTGATATGCAGATCAAGGTCTATACCTCGGCTATAGCCTACATATCATAGATGACCAGTCTAAACCTGTTCAGATCAACATAATGTTATAGTCCTACCAGTAGCAGGACAGAGAATGTACTGTATATAACCTACATATCATAGATGACCAGTCTAAACCTGTTCAGATCAACATAATGTTATAGTCCTACCAGTAGCAGGACAGAGAATGTACTGTATATAACCTACATATCATAGATGACCAGTCTAAAACTGGTCAGATCAACATAATGTTATAGTCCTACCAGTAGCAGGACAGAGAATGTACTGTATATAACCTACATATCATAGATGACCAGTCTAAACCTGTTCAGATCAACATAATGTTATAGTCCTACCAGTAGCAGGACAGAGAATGTACTGTATATAACCTACATATCATAGATGACCAGTCTAAACCTGTTCAGATCAACATAATGTTATAGTCCTACCAGTAGCAGGACAGAGAATGTACTGTATATAACCTACATATCATAGATGACCAGTCTAAACCTGTTCAGATCAACATAATGTTATAGTCCTACCAGTAGCAGGACAGAGAATGTACTGTATATAACCTACATATCATAGATGACCAGTCTAAAACTGGTCAGATCAACATAATGTTATAGTCCTACCAGTAGCAGGACAGAGAATGTACTGTATATAACCTACATATCATAGATGACCAGTCTAAACCTGTTCAGATCAACATAATGTTATAGTCCTACCAGTAGCAGGACAGAGAATGTACTGTATATAACCTACATATCATAGATGACCAGTCTAAACCTGTTCAGATCAACATAATGTTATAGTCCTACCAGTAGCAGGACAGAGAATGTACTGTATATAACCTACATATCATAGATGACCAGTCTAAACCTGTTCAGATCAGTTCACAGAGACCATCAGGTTTGTCGGCATGATAAGTGATCATAGCCTTATAATAGTTTGTAGGTAGTCTAGACCAACAGTACGAGAGTCTGCCCGTCTTTCCTACATACCAACACATTTATTCAATGTTACTGAGAAATATGTGCCACAGTTTCAACAGCCATTTTGTAACTGCGTAGACTACACACTTACTTTCACGTTCATATGAGGAAATCACAAAACTTCTGACAGTCACTGGTGCAGCCGCCTGTTTTCTTGCAGATGAAGTAGCTTTCACAGGCAGCTCATTCAACCAGCCTAAACAACAGTAAATACAAGATGTCAAATGGTCAAAAGTGAATCTCAATAGAGCCATATACATTAGAGAGAGGTATATTGCTGCAGATGTTGGATCTTAATTTGAGCCAGTTTGCTACACCTGGAAAATAATCCTGCAGAAACAGGACATTTGAATTATTGTGTGGATTATAATTAATGAACAGTTTTAAAATGGAAATGTGGAATTTATCATCTTCAGAAACCTTTTCTAAAGTTTAATTACACTCAAATACACTACAAGTTTAGTTTTTCTGCAACAGGGTGATCAAATTAAGATCCTACATCTGTACAGAGTTTATGTCTTTATCTGAAAAGGGCAGTTTGAGTTATTAGCAATAACATTGCAACTGTCAGCTGATGTAAACCTCTGTGATTGGATGTTATAGACCCCCATACATATCCCCATGTACAATTATGTGTACAGATGTAGGATCTTAATTTGATCACCCCCCACTGCAGAATAACTTTCCAGCAATGCAGGAAATGTAAAACTTGTAGTGAATTTGAGGTTTAAAAAGGCTTCTGAAGTTTGTAATTTCCACTTAGAAATTTCAGACTTGAGTTTTCTGTCTCAGTAGTAGTAGACTGTTAGGAGTGTTTTACTGTCATTCACTATACTAACATTACACCAACCTGTCTCAGTAGTAGTAGACTGTTAGGAGTGTTTTACTGTCATTCACTGTACTAACATTACATTTAATTTATCTACACACTTTACAATAATCCCTGGCAGGATTCTCACCTTGAAACTTCATTGCGATTTTTTTCTGTTCTGTTCTGAATATTCTGATGGGTGAGGCCTGAGCTGGAATGTGAAGCTAACTGAAGCTGGCTAGCTTTAGAAAACCAGTATATCAAGCCTGTATCATAGTATACCCCTCAGGCTACGTTCAGGTTTCAGCAAGAGGCAGGTATCAACATGTCGAGTTGTAGGCAACAACCTGGGTTGTATTCATTAGTTTACTCCACAGCCAACAGTTTTAAGATGTTAAATAAAACATAAACCGTTTACTCTAAACGCTGTACAACGTGACCTAAACGGTTTCTGTTGCGAAAAGTTTTGCTACGGTGGGCACTAATGAATACACACAACCTGTTTTTAGGAAGTGTAAGTTGTTGTTAGTCTCTCGAACAATATTTATTAGTCTCTCTTTCACACAACATACCTTCCTGAGTGAAAGGAGTTAACTGTAGATTATAAAGAGAACATGTTTGTTTGTTGCTAGTTGTGTTTTAAGCCTGTTTTGAGAAGACAAGTCTATAGACCTATGATACAGTACACTCTTAGAATAAAGGGTTCCAAACGGGTCCTCCTGCCGTCCCCATAGGAGAACGCTTTTGGGTTCCAGGTAGAACCCTTCTGGCTTCCATGTAGAACCCTCTGTGGAAAGGGTTCTTCACGGAACCCAAAAGGGTTCTACCTAGTACCAAAAAAGGGTTCTACAAAGGGTTCTCCTATGGGGACAGCCAAAGAACCCTTTTAGATTGTAGATAGTGTAGGAGCGATCACCCTGGGGCACACAGATGGGCACAGAACGAATTCACCCCACGCATCTAATTTATATCCAAAACATTTTAAGGAGAGTAGGACTATTATCACACTGTCCCCCAAAAATATCATCAACTATATGAATACACACAACAATATCATCAACTATATTAATACACATAACAATATCACCAACTATATTAATACACACAACAATATCATCAACTATATGAATACACATAACAATATCATCAACTATATTAATACACATAACAATATCATCAACTATATTAATACACATAACAATATCATCAACTATATTAATACACATAACAATATCATCAACTATATTAATACACATGACAATACCATCAACTATATTAATACACATAACAATATCATCAACTATATGAATACACATAACAATACCATCAACTATATGAATACACACAACAATACCATCAACTATATTAATACACACAACAATATCATCAACTATATTAATACACATAACAATATCATCAACTATATTAATACACATAACAATATCAACTATATTAATACACATAACAATATCAACTATATTAATACACATGACAATATCATCAACTATATTAATTCACATGACAATCGTCGTCTTACCTTTTATCTCTCAATAGAAACAGAGTCTGAATGATCATTCGGTCGTTGAAAGTTGCTTTCGTTTGCTCTGCTCATTTACATATCAGGTTCTGCCTGTTCTCTCTCCGAGTCCCTCTCTCTTTACAGCTCTTACAATGAGCCTTGGCAAACATTCTACAGCTGTCTGGAAGTCTATTGGAGGGATGGTGGTGTTCTATTGTGTTGAGACCTGGTGACTGAGACGGCCGTGGCATATTGTGAAACATCAGCAAGTGCAGCAGTCTTCATTACTGAAGCTCCTGCCAATCATGCCCCAACAATCACCAATCACTAAGCTCTTCCCGAGCATGGTCGCAGTCTCTGCTGGTTGCAGCTCTTCTCACCCCAGGGGTAGCAGCTCCTCTCTCTCCCCAGGGGTAGCAGCTCCTCTCTCCCCAGGGGTAGCAGCTCCACTCTCCCCAGGGGTTGCAGCTCCTCTCTCCCCAGGGGTAGCAGCTCCTATCTCCCCATGGGTAGCAGCTCCTCTCTCCCCAGGGGAGGCAGCTCCTCTCTCCCCAGGGGTAGCAGCTCCTCTCTCCCCTAGGATGTGAAGACATTGGTGGCTTAGCTCATAGCCAGTAGGTGGGTCCGGGACAGAATTTCAACAGCTAAAACCATGAATACAACACCAGTGTATTGCCAAAAATGACTCAACAACTTCAAACATAGACTCTGACCTGTCCAATGAGCCAAACTGATTAAAGCTCTCTCTCTCTCTCTCTCTCTCTCTCTCTCTCTCTCTCTCTCTCTCTCTCACACACACACACACATATCCTATTCTTCTGTTTATGTCTCTGTGTCTTGTCTGGTGTCTCTCTCCATCACCAGAATAATTGGTGAGGGTTAGGCCTACTGCAATACAACATTCAAAACATGAAAACACAACTACATAACTAGCCTGTTCAACCTCTCTTTCGTATCGTCTGAGATCGCTAAAGACTGGAAAGCTGCCGCGGTCATCCCCCTCTTCAAAGTGGGTGACACTCTAGACCCAAACTATTAAAGACCTATATCTATCCTACCCTGCCTTTCTAAAGTCTTCGAAAGCCAAGTTAATAAACAGATCACCGACCATCTCGAATTCCACCGCACCCTCTCCGCTATGCAATCTGGTTTCAGAGCTGGTCATGGGTGCACCTCAGCCACGCTCATGGTCCTTAACGATATCATAACCGCCATCGATAAGAGACAATACTGTGCAGCCGTCTTCATCGACCTGGCCAAGGCTTTCAACTCTGTCAATCACCGCATTCTTATCAGCAGACTGAACAGCCTTGGTTTCTCAAATGATTGCCTCGCCTGGTTCACCAACTACTTTTCAGATAGAGTTCAGTGTGTGAAATCGGAGGGCCTGTTGTCCGGACCTCTGGCGGTCTCTATGGGGGTGCAACAGGGTTCAATTCTCGGGCCGACTCTTTTCTCTGTATACATCAATGATGTTGCTTTTGCTGCTGGTGATTCTATGATCCACCTCTACGCAGACGACACCATTCTGTATACTTCTGGCCCTTCTTTGGACACTGTGTTAACAACCCTCCAGACGAGCTTCAATGCAATACAACTCTCCTTCTGAGGCCTCCAACTGCTCTTAAATGCAAGTAAAACTAAATGCATGCTCTTCAACCGATCGCTGGCCGCACCTGCCCGCCCATCAAGCATCACTACTCTGGACGGTTCTGACTTAGAATATTTTGACAACTACAAATACCTAGGTGTCTGGTTAGACTGTAAACTCTCCTTCCAGACTCACATTAAGCATCTCCAATCCAAAATGAAATCTAGAATCGGCGTCCTATTTCACAACAAAGCCTCCTTCACTCATGCTGCCAAACATACCCTTGTAAAACTGACTATCCTACCGATCCTTGACTTCGGTGATGTCATTTACAAAATAGCCTCCAACACTCTACTCAGCAAATTGGATGTAGTCTATCACAGTGCCATCCGTTTTGTCACCAAAGCCCGATATACTACCCATCACTGCGACCTGTATGCTCTCGTTGGCTGGCCCTCGCTTCATATTCGTCTCCAAACCCACTGGCTCCAGGTCATCTATAAGCCTTTGCTAGGTAAAGCCACCCCTTATCTCAGCTCACTGGTCACAATACCAGCTGCCTCTAATTGGAGGTCATTGAAAAAAACACAACATAGAAAGAGAAACCTAGAATAAACCTAGAAATTGAAAATATAGAACATACATCAAAACCCCGAAACACACA
Source organism: Salmo salar (assembly GCF_965601325.2). Classification (NCBI taxonomy): domain Eukaryota; kingdom Metazoa; phylum Chordata; class Actinopteri; order Salmoniformes; family Salmonidae; genus Salmo; species Salmo salar. The sequence continues at coordinate 644,650 of NW_027675424.1, forward strand.
AAACAAACACCCCCTGCCACGCCCTGACCAAACTACAATAACAAATAACCCCTTTTACTGGTCAGGACGTGACATTTATCACATGTGTAACTCTGTGTTTTTTCTGTCACACTGTTTTGCTTTATCTTGGCCAGGTCGCAGTTGTAAATGAGAACTTGTTCTCAACTGGCCACCTGGTTAAATAAAGGTACATAAAATAAGAAATAACACAGAACTCTCAACTAGTTCCATCAAACAGAAAAACAACAAGAAAGCTGGATAAACACATTCAGATTTCTAGATACTGCACTTTTCTTTTGCGTTTTAGGGGTCATAGGTCAGATCAGTGGTCATGGTTGATATGCATGGACTAAAAAACAAACTTGAAACCATTTTTCTCAGATTCACTGTTTGTGTAGACTGCTCCTTGTCTTTTCTAGGGCAGTAGTTCAGGTGGCTGTTTGTGTAGACTGCTCCTTGTCTTTTCTAGGGCAGTAGTTCAGGTGGCTGTGTGTGTAGACTGCTCCTTGTCTTTTCTAGGGCAGTAGTTCAGGTGGCTGTTTGTGTAGACTGCTCCTTGTCTTTTCTAGGGCAGTAGTTCAGGTGGCTGTTTGTGTAGACTGCTCCTTGTCTTTTCTAGGGCAGTAGTTCAGGTGGCTGTGTGTGTAGACTGCTCCTTGTTTTTTCTAGGGCAGTAGTTCAGGTGGCTGCCCTTGCTCTTAGTCTGCCTCCTGTCTCTCCTATCATCATAGACAGTTGTGGAAAAGGTACCCAATTGTCATACCTGAGTAAAAGTAAAAAAATATTTGGTTCTATATATGCTTAAGTATGAAAAGTCAAATTAAAAGTATAAATAGTTTCAAATTCCTTCTATTAAGCAAAGCAGGCATCACCATTATCTTGTTTTTTAAAATGTATGGATAGCCAGGGGCACATACCAAAACGAAGACGTAATTTACAAAAGATGCATTTGTGTTTCCTGACTCCGCCAGATCAGAGGCAGTAGAGATGACCATGTGTTGTCTTGATAAGTGAATTAGACCATTTTCCTGTCCTGTCTAAGCATTCAAAATGTAACGAGTACTTTTGGGTGTCAGGTAAAATGTATAGATTAAAAAGTACATTATTTTCTTTGGGAATGTAGTGATGTAAAATTAGCAAAAATATAAATTCAAAAGTAAAGTACAGATACCCCAAAAAACGACTTATGTAGTACTTTATAGTATTTTTACTGAAGTACTTTACACCACTGGCCATGGGTACACCTTCCTGAAAACAATGACTCCATACTTTGCTGAAACCTGTTCTGCCAGTTCATGTCCTTAAAGACTAGAATGTTCCATTGTGGTTAGCCAAAAAGATGACAAGATAGTTCACACATTCATCATCCAGGGTTACTGTCAAACATATATGTTACATTTCTGGTTCGTCCATAACTTGTTTCCTGCTTGTAGCAGGCCGTGTTTACAGGAATCCTTTTCTCTAACTAGAAATGAAATGTGATTTCATGAGAATATTTTTCTGCAGTGAGTGTGTAATGCAAGTCAAGCTGTTCTTGGATGTATGTCAACAAGATTTATAACCAGCATTGTTAAATTAACTGTTGTCATATTTAAAAAAAAATCAATGCTGTCATTTTCTATGTTAGCTTGCTTTTAAAATGTTTTATTGTCACAGACAGCGGATAGATGCAGTGAAATGTGTTGTTTTACAGGGTCAGCCATAGTAGTATGATAGCTGTTGTTTTACAGGGTCAGCCATAGTAGTATGATAGGTGTTGTTTTACAGGGTCAGCCATAGTAGTATGATAGGTGCAGTGTAATGTGTTGTTTTACAGGGTCAGCCATAGTAGTATGATAGATGCAGTGAAATGTGTTGTTATACAGGGTCAGCCATAGTAGTATGATAGGTGTTGTGTAATATGTTGTTTTACAGGGTCAGCCATAGTAGTATGATAGGTGTTGTTTTACAGGGTCAGCCATAGTAGTATGATAGGTGCAGTGTAATGTGTTGTTGTACAGGGTCAGCCATAGTAGTATGATAGGTGCAGTGTAATGTGTTGTTTTACAGGGTCAGCCATAGTAGTATGATAGGTGTTGTTTTACAGGGTCAGCCATAGTAGTATGATAGGTGTTGTTTTACAGGGTCAGCCATAGTAGTATGATAGCTGTTGTTTTACAGGGTCAGCCATAGTAGTATGATAGGTGTTGTTTAATATGTTGTTTTACAGGGTCAGCCATAGTAGTATGATAGGTGTTGTTGTACAGGGTCAGCCATAGTAGTATGATAGGTGTTGTTGTACAGGGTCAGCCATAGTAGTATGATAGGTGTTGTTTTACAGGGTCAGCCATAGTAGTATGATAGGTGTTGTTTTACAGGGTCAGCCATAGTAGTATGATAGGTGTTGTTTTACAGGGTCAGCCATAGTAGTATGATAGGTGTTGTTTTACAGGGTCAGCCATAGTAGTATGATAGGTGTTGTTTTACAGGGTCAGCCATAGTAGTATGATAGGTGCAGTGAAATGTGTTGTTTTACAGGGTCAGCCATAGTAGTACGGTTCCCTTGGAGCAAATTAGGGTTAAGTGCCTTGCTTAATGGCACATAGACAGATTTTCACCTTGACAGCTCTGGTATTCAAACCAGTGACCTTTCAGTTACATTCCCAACACTCTAACCACTAGGCAACATGACCAGTTTTATCATTGGAATGTGATACAAAATGAGGAAACGGTGTGCTTTAAGACCATGTGGACACCTCCTAGTGGTGAGGTTGTTAGGAGTGTTTATCAGACCATGTGGACACCTCCTAGTGGTGGGGTTGTTAGGAGTGTTTATCAGACCATGTGGACACCTCCTAGTGGTGGTGATGTTAGGAGTGTTTATCAGACCATGTGGACACCTCCTAGTGGTGGGGTTGTTAGGAGTGTTTATCAGACCATGTGGACACCTCCTAGTGGTGGGGTTGTTAGGAGTGTTTATCAGACCATGTGGACACCTCCTAGTGGTGGGGTTGTTAGGAGTGTTTATCAGACCATGTGGACACCACCTAGTGGTGGGGTTGTTAGGAGTGTTTATCAGACCATGTGGACACCTCCTAGTGGTGGGGTTGTTAGGAGTGTTTATCAGACCATGTGGACACCTCCTAGTGGTGGGGTTGTTAGGAGTGTTTATCAGACCAGTGGACACCTCCTAGTGGTCTGGTTGTTAGGAGTGTTTATCAGACCATGTGGACACCTCCTAGTGGTGGGGTTGTTAGGAGTTTTTATCAAACCATGTGGACACCTCCTATTGGTCTGGTTGTTAAGAGTGTTTATCAGACCATGTGGACACCTCTTAGTGGTCTGGTTCTTAGACGTGTTTATCAGACTATGTGGACTCCTCCTAGAGGTGGGGTTGTTAGGAGTGTTTATCCTCTATGGGCTATGTGGGACGCAAGCGTCCCACCCCTGGTACACCCTATCAACAACAGGTGAAATATCAAGAGCGCCAAATTTGAAAACAATTAAATGTCATAATTCAAATTTCTCAAACATACAACTATCTTACACCCTTTGAAAGATAAACATCTCCTTAATCTAACCACGTTGTCCGATTTCAAAAAGGCTTTACGGCGAAAGCATAAAGTTAGATTATGTTAGGAGAGTACATTGACAATAGCTGTGTGTAATGTTTTGTCAATTCAAAGACAGGCGTCACCAAAAGCAGAAAACCAGCTAAAATTATGCACTAACCTTTGACAATCTCCATCAGATGACACTCCTAGGACATTATGTTAGACAATACATGCATTTTTTGTTCTATCAAGTTCATATTTATATCCAAAAACAGCGTTTTACTATGGCGTTGATGTTGAGGAAATCGTTTCCCTCCAATAACCGCCAGTCAATCAGCACAACAAATTAAATAATTACTATTCGAAAACATTGGTAAAATATTATATTGTCATTCAAAGAATTATAGATTTACATCTCTTGAACGCAACCGGATTGCCAGATTTAAAAATAACCTTACTGGGAAATCACACTTTGCAATAATCTGAGCACTGCGCCCAGAAAAATACGCTTTGCGATACAGACTAACGCCATGTTGGAGAGATCTAAAATCGAAAATACTATGTAAATAATCCATTACCTTTGATTCTCTTCATCAGATGTCACTTCCAGGAATCCCAGGTCCATAACAAATGTAGTTTTGTTCGAAAAAGCTCATAATTTATGTCCAAAAAGCTCCGTGTTGTTAGCACATGATCTATGCCCGCCGGACTTGTCTTCATGAACGAGGGGAAAAAAAATATTTACGTTCGTTCAAACATGTCAAACGTTGTATAGCATAAATCATTAGTGCCTTTTTTTAACCAGAACATGAATAATATTCAAGGCGGACGATTGCATTCTCTTTTAAAACGTATTGGAACGAGAGTACCCAACATGAACTCGCGCGCCAGAGTCTAATCGGCCACCACCGTTCCAAGGCTCTTGTTCGGTCAGATCTCACAGTATACGACTCAAAACACTTTGTAAAGACTGGTGACATCTAGTGGAAGCCATAGGAAGTGCTCAAAGATTAATAAGCCCCTGTGTGTTTCAATGGCATAGGCTTAAAGGTAATTCAACACATCAGGTATCCACTTCCTGTCAGAATTTGTCTCAGGGTTTTGACTGCCATATAAGTTCTGTTATACTTACAGACACCATTCAAACAGTTTTAGAAAATTCAGAGTGTTTTCTATCCAAACCTGAACAATAATATGCATATTCTAGCTTCTGAGTTGGTGTAGGAGGCAGTTAAAAATGGGCACATATTTTTTTCAAAATTCTCAATACTGCCCCCTAGCCCCAACAGGTTATTAGACCATGTGGACACCTCCTAGTGGAGAGGTTGTTAGGAGTGTTTATCAGACCATGTGGACACCTCCTAGTGGTCGGTGTTGTTAGGAGTGTTTATCAGACCATGTGGACACTTCCTAGTGGAGAGGTTGTTAGGAGTGTTTATCAGACCATGTGGACACCTCCTAGTGGTCGGGTTGTTAGGAGTGTTTATCAGACCATGTGGACACTGCTGCATCAGTTGATACAGGTGATAATGTAGATAGGCTGAAGCATGGGGTTTGTCTATGTATTTATAGCCACTGTGCTGCGTCAGTTGATAATGTTTATTGCTAATAGCTGATAATATACCATCCATAAGGGTTTTTTGTTCCAATGTGTTAAAATCATTTAACATTTTTACCAATATCTTATTGGGCTCATTTCTGGAGGTGGAAATTATATTTTAGATGGTGTCAGCATAATTTTATTTTGATACATTTTGGAGTAGAATGTACTTTTATTTGGTCACCAGAACTGAGTTTCTCAGAACAGAGCTTCTCAAAAAGTATCCCCAGGAGGAAGGGGACTGGAACTGGTAAAATGCACAGTTTAATACATTTACATAGTGATCCTCTATCACAGTTTAATACATTTACAAAGTGATCCTCTATCACAGTTTAATACATTTACAAAGTGATCCTCTATCACAGTTTAATACATTTACAGAGTGATCCTCTATCCCAGTTTAATACATTTACAAAGTGATCCTCTATCCCAGTTTAATACATTTACAGAGTGATCCTCTATCACAGTTTAATACATTTACAGAGTGATCCTCTATCACAGTTTAATACATTTACAGAGTGATCCTCTATCACAGTTTATTACATTTACAGAGTGATCCTCTATCACAGTTGAATATATTTACAGAGTGATCCTCTATAACAGTTTAATACATGTACAGGTCTTTCTTGGGGTCAGGTATTAATGTAGTCAGAGCTTGAGTCAAACTGGGAGGGAGAGCATTATTTACAATGCTTTCAGAAAATACCTCCAACAGAAAAGATACCAACTGGTGAGAAACAGTTCTGCTAAACTCAGCAGATACACCATCAGTCCCAGGAGACCTCCAACAGAAACAGTTCTGTTAAACTCAGCAGATACACCATCAGTCCCAGGAGACCTCCAACAGAAACAGTTCTGCTAAACTCAGCAGATACACCATCAGTCCCAGGAGACCTCCAACAGAAACAGTTCTGTTAAACTCAGCAGATACACCATCAGTCCCAGGAGACCTCCAACAGAAACAGTTCTGTTAAACTCAGCAGATACACCATCAGTCCCAGGAGACCTCCAACAGAAACAGTTGTGTTAAACTCAGCAGATACACCATCAGTCCCAGGAGTCGTATTATGTTTAAGTTGTTCAATAGAATAAATGATGTGTTCAACTATAGTAGGGTCATCACACTGTTCCCTGTCAGCCTCACCAACTGATTTCACATCCCCCAGACAATCAAAACAAAGAGTTGAGGACACCTCACAATACTGTAGAAGTTGAACTAAAGATGGAGATTAATGTGGGATCATCTGTGATGAGACCAGTCATATTTAATTGCTGAATTGTATTATTTTTAGAGTGGTATTTTTAAAACCTGAATTTTGTCCACCCTCCTCTAGCCATTTCTACCTACATCTGACAAAGATTCCGTCTGCTTTCAGTCTATAAATATCGTCCAACTGGTGTTGTAGATCAAACAGAACAGATTTATCCTCCTCTGAAACACTTTCAACAGGCTTTTGAACAAGACAGGTGATCTTTGCAATTACACCTTCTTCAGCTCTCCTCGTCTTGGCAACAATACTCCCATGTTTTCTTGCATATTTTCCAACGTTAAAAAGCTCCCAGTTATTACTGTATGAATTGTTATTTATAGCTTTGTTCCAGAAGTGTGTAATTACATTGTTTATCTCCATCTGGACCAACTCATGTTTTAATAGAGCTATTAATCTTCCAATAGGATGCTCTGCCAGGGCCATTATCAGAGATAAACAGTGTAATGTCAATATAAACAGCTCTATGATCAGTAAGGGCCATTATCAGAGATAAACAGTGTAATGTCAATATATCAGTAAGGGGAGTGACCAGGGTGTTAACAGAAATAGCCTGTTTATCAAAACATTGAGACACCAACCAAAGATCTGTGGTGATTGTCTGGACCGGGTCTTATTACTCCAAGTGGAAGACTAGTCATTAGGAAACTTTACTCTCCAATTATCTATCATATCAAACCTTTCCATAAACTGCCTCAAAGAAATAAAATCCCCACCTACTATAAGTAAAGCATTAGGGAACTTGGTTAGCCAATGGAGAATAGGCTTTTCCAAAGATTCAAGTGACTGATCATTTTCAAGTTTGGAATTGAACCAATAAATGTTGGTAATAATGATGTTGTTACAGTTGATGACAAGACAAAGAAAGTGACCAATAGGGTCCCAGTCTGACTGCAAAATACTTCCATTGAAAGGATTAATTAGAGTGGTAACTCCAGCAGAGAGTTCAGAACCATGAATGACAGAAATCATTTCACCACTGAGATCTGTAGAAGTTGACGTAAATCTGTTTTAAGCTGTTTGGCAATATAAAAATAAGGCATTGCGCTATATATGATTTCTTAAACCCCCCGGCATTGAGTGAAACTATAGACAATGACAAAGTGGAATATAGAACAGGAAGTACTACGAGATAAACAACAATTACAAACTCCAGTAAAACTGAGAAGAAACCAGAGCTGGACACCATATAGATTTAAATGATTGTTATGCTGACACTATTCTCACTCAAAGATAACTGTCTGACCTCCATATAGATTTAAATGATTGTTATGCTGACACTATTCTCACTCAAAGATAACTGTCTGACCTCCATATAGATTTAAATGATTGTTATGCTGACACTATTCTCACTCAAAGATAACTGCCAGACCTCCATATAGATTTAAATGATTGTTATGCTGACACTATTCTCACTCAAAGATAACTGTCTGACCTCCATATAGATTTAAATGATTGTTATGCTGATACTATTCTCACTCAAAGATAACTGTCAGACCAAGAAACAAAGAGCTCACTGCCTTTACTGCAGGTAAAAATAGCAAAAAGAGAGAGAAAAAAAATGTAATAATAAATATCCAACACTCCAGTAGTCCTGTACAGTTAGAATACACCCTCTCCAATCAGGTATCACTAAAGTTAAATCACCTCAGAGCCGGGAGTGAGATCTGCTCCCATCAGAGGTAGATATCTAGGTATGTTGACCATCAGCCACAGCCAGGAGTGAGATCTGCTCCCATCAGAGGTAGATATCTAGGTAGCCTATGTTGACCATCAGTCACAGTCTATGGCAGTAGTCAAGGAGGAAGGCTGATTTCAGATCCGTTGATGAAAGCACGCCCTCCGATGAAGTAAGCCGCTGTAACGTAGACACTGGGAGTCTGGAAGCAAGTGGTGAGTTTAATAATAAATGGAATATGCCCCAATACAGGACCCAAGCGTAACCTACAGACATGAAACATAGTCAATACTGCCTGGGGAATGAACCTAAGGGAGTGCCAGATGAAGGAGAGGTAATGAGTGAGGTAATGGAGTCCAGGTGTGCCTCATGATGAAGTGCAGGTGCGTGTAATCATTGATGCCAGGTGTGCGTAATGATGGTTGCCAGGACCGGTGGTTAGTAAACCAGCGACGTTGAACCCCGGAGGGGAGGAGTGGGAGTAGACGTGACAGCTGCTTTCTCCTTTTTTTCCACATCTGGCCACAGTTTTTCTCTCCTTTCTCTATTCTGCTTTCTGGAGGTCTTCAGCAAACCGCAGGTTGTTGTCACGTAGGAAGGTAGAGCTCTTTGCGGCTTTCAAAGTGGTTTTCCTTGTAGATCCGTGATGTGAACTGGAGAAGGACACCTCTGGGCTTGGAGTCACCCTGCCTTCTCGTGCCGAGGCGATGTACAGTGTTAACCTCTTACATCTAGACGTTCCGCTAGCGGAACACCTGCTCCAATATCCAATGATAGGCGTGGCGCGAAATACAAACTCCTCTAAAATACAAAAACTTCAATTTTTCAAACATATGACTATTTCACAGCATTTTAAAGATAAGACTCTCCTTTATCTAACCACACTGTCCGATTTCAAAAAGGCTTTACAACGAAAGCAAATCATTAGATTATGTCAGCAGAGTACCAAGCCAGAAATAATCAGACACCCATTTTTCAAGCTAGCATATAATGTCACAAAAACCCAGAAGACAGCTAAATGCAACACTAACCTTTGATGATCTTCATCAGATGACAACCCTAGGACATTATGTTATACAATACATGCATGTTTTGTTAAATCAAGTTCATATTTATATCAAAAACCAGCTTTTTACATTAGCATGTGACGTTCAGAACTAGCATACCCCCCGCAAACTTCCGGGGAATTCGCTAACATTTTACTAAATTACTCACGATAAACGTTCACAAAAAGCATAACAATTATTTTAAGAATTATAGATACAGACCTCCTCTATGCACTCGATATGTCCGATTTTAAAATAGCTTTTTGGTGAAAGCACATTTTTCAATATTCTAAGTACATAGCCCAGGCATCACGGGCTAGCTATTTAGACACCCGGCAAGTTTAGCACTCACCAATATCAGCTTTACTATTATAAAAGTTTGATTACCTTTTGTTGTCTTCGTCAGAATGCACTCCCAGGACTGCTACTTCAATAACAAATGTTGGTTTGGTCCAAAATAATCCATCGTTATATCCGAATAGCGGCGTTTTGTTCGTGCGTCCCAGACACTATCTGAAATGGTAAATCAGGGTCGTGCGCATGGCGCAATTCATGACAAAAAAAATCGAAATATTCCATTACCGTACTTCGAAGCATGTCAACAGCTGTTTAAAATCCATTTTTATGCCATTTTTCTCGTAAAAAAGCGATAATATTCCGACCGGGAATCTCCTTTTAGCTAAACTGAGGAAAGTAAACAAAGCTTTCGGTCGACGCGGGCACGAGCCTGAGTCTCACAGTACTGTAACCAGCCACTACCCAAACGCGCTACTTTTTTTCAGCCAGAGCCTGCAAAGCCACGATTCAGCTTTTTACCGCCTTCTGAGACCCTATGGCAGCCGTAGGAAGTGTCACGGGACAGCTAAGATCCTCACTCTTCAATAAACAGAGACAAGAAGAACGACACCTTGTCAGACAGGCCACTTCCTGCCTGAAACCTTGTCAGGTTTTTGCCTGCCAAATGAGTTCTGTTATACTCACAGACACCATTCAAACAGTTTTAGAAACTTTGGAGTGTTTTCTATCCATATGTAATAAGTATATGCATATTGTAGTTACTGGGTAGGAGTGGTAACCAGATTAAATCGGGTATGTTTTTTATCCAGCCGTGAAAATACTGCCCCCTAGCCATAACAGGTTAACAACATCTGCTAGCTTAGCCTTCTCTAGGAAGGTAGATCTCTTTACTGTTAAAATATATATCAGAACAAATAGCAGCAGGAATGCTTATACAGCTAGAGACACAATACTGTTAAAATATATATCAGAACAAATAGCAGCAGGAATGCTTATACAGCTAGAGACACAATACTGTTAAAATATATATCAGAACAAATAGCAGCAGGAATGGTCATACAATGTGGTGTACAGCAGGTCGTCGAGGCCTGGTGACAGACGGTGTATACATCACGAGGCGATGGCTCCATCTGCTGGACGTGCCAGGTCTCGACGGACTCTCCGACCAGGACTGATTGGGGCTGATTAGGAGTTTGTGAGTAATCAAGGGCTGATTGCTCACCAGTTGTGCAAGGCCCATAAAGCTGCCAGAAGGGCAGCACACAGAGAGATTGGGGGGAAGAAAGGACTCTCGTATAGTTGGGGACGGTTGCAGAGGTATCAGGAGGGAGTTCAGTTTTTGTGCCCAACAGGATACAGCAAGACTCAGAGCCCAGAAGATGGTATCCTGGAGAGGGTCTCATGGGGGAGACTCAGAGCCCAGAAGATGGTATCCTGGAGAGGGTCTCATGGGGGAGACTCTGAGCCCAGAAGATGGTATCCTGGAGAGGTTCTCATGGGGGAGACTCTGAGCCCAGAAGATGGTATCCTGGAGAGGGTCTCATGGGGGAGACTCTGAGCCCAGAAGATGGTATCCTGGAGAGGGTCTCATGGGGGAGACTCTGAGCCCAGAAGATGGTATCCTGGAGAGGGTCTCATGGGGGAGACTCAGAGCCCAGAAGATGGTATCCTGGAGAGGGTCTCATGGGGGAGACTCTGAGCCCAGAAGATGGTATCCTGGAGAGGGTCTCATGGGGGAGACTCTGAGCCCAGAAGATGGTATCCTGGAGAGGGTCTCATGGGGGAGACTCAGAGCCCAGAAGATGGTATCCTGGAGAGGGTCTCATGGGGGAGACTCTGAGCCCAGAAGATGGTATCCTGGAGAGGGTCTCATGGGGGAGACCTATCCTTTTCTTTTTGATTCATTATTTAAATAAACACCCGTGACACCGAGCTAATCCTACTCTGTCCATGTCTGATCTGTGTAAACGTCTTGACCAAACCCCCTGGTCTGTCACAACAGCTAGAGACAATACTGTTAAAATATATATCAGAACAAATAGCAGCAGGAATGGTTATACAGCTAGAGACACAATACTGTTAAAATATATATCAGAACAAATAGCAGCAGGAATGGTTATACAGCTAGAGATACAATACTGTTAAAATATATATCACAACAAATAGCAGCAGGAATGGTTATACAGCTAGAGACACAATACTGTTAAAATATATATCAGAACTAATAGCAGCAGGAATGGTTATACAGCTAGAGACACAATACTGTTAATATATATATCAGAACTAATAGCAGCAGGAATGGTTATACAGCTAGAGACACAATACTGTTCAAATATAAATATCAGTATATTATGTAAACCAGGTATTGCAGGTAAAAACAATTATAATTAACCACATACACCCCAACCCACCCTCCATCCCCTCCTGGACCACCCCAACCCCTCCTGGGACCACCCCAACCCACCCTCCAACCCCTCCTGGGACCACCCCAACCCACCCTCCATCCCCTCCTGGGACCACCCCCACCCCAACCCACCCTCCAACCCCTCCTGGGACCACCCCAACCCACCCTCCATCCCCTCCTGGGACCACCCCAACCCACCCTCCATCCCCTCCTGGGACCACCCCAACCCCTCCTGGGACCACCCCAACCCACCCTCCATCCCCTCCTGGGACCACCCCCACCCCAACCCACCCTCCAACCCCTCCTGGGACCACCCCGCCCCACCCTCCATCCCCTCCTGGGACCCCTCCAACCCCTCCAGTGACCACCCCAACCCACCCTCCATCCCCTCCTGGGACCCCTCCAACCCCTCCAGGGACCACCCCAACCCACCCTCCATCCCCTCCTGGGACCACCCCACCCCAACCCACCCTCCAACCCCTCCAGGGACCACCCCACCCCACCCTCCATCCCCTCCTGGGACCACCCCAACCCACCCAACCTGATCGCTATGAAATAAAATACAAAATCAGTAAAAAATCAGTAAGGCCACATTTGCACTAAAATTAGAATGAACGTCAATCAGTTGGGTAAAAAACAAACTTGTATAGTTTCAGCTGCAGATAACCAGCTGTCAATTGTTTTATAAATTATATCTATAAAAGTGCTGATCCAATGAGGTGTGGTGGTAGCCCCATGGATCCTAGCAGTGGATAGTTGATAATAAATTATATGTATAAAGTGCTGATTCAATGAGGTGTGGTGGTAGCCCCATGGATCCTAACAGTGGATAGTTGATAATAAATGATATGTATAAAGTGCTGATTCAATGAGGTGTGGTGGTAGCCCCATGGATCCTAACAGTGGATAGTTGATAATAAATGATATGTATAAAGTGCTGATCCAATGAGGTGTGGTGGTAGACATCTTAGGTCCAACATCTGTTTAGCTGCTGTCAAACCTGACAACATTAAACATCTTTCTGTAATGATAGTGGTGAATGATCATTAAGTGATAACAGCTTGGGGGAACAAGGTATGATGATATCCACTACAGCAGATAAGACAGAGGGTACCTCTTTCCAAAACATGTCCCCTGGTCACTCCCAGTACATCTGATTAAAGGAGGCCAAGGCACCTTGATTACATAGATCACACAGAGGAGAGGTTCTGATTTTCATTACATGATGTTTTCTACGTGGAAGGTCTTCATTACATAGATCACACAGAGGAGAGGTGATGATTTTCATTACATGATGTTTTCTAGGTGTGAAGGTCTTCATTACATAGATCACACAGAGGAGAGGTCCTGATTTTCATTAAAAGATGTTTTCTACGTGGAAGGTGAACCCTGTGTATGAGATTACAATGTATCAGCTGGTGATTAGGATTGTTAGATGAATCCACTAAGTTCCTGATGAACTCAACTGGTGAGCCTCTTTAGCAGCTAGTTCCATGGACACACTGATTTCCATGTCCTTCACCAAGGTCAGATGACTTTCAGTCAACAGTCTCTTCTGTGTAGCTTCACTCCGTAGCCCACATACTAGTCTGTCTCTAATGATGTCATTTACAACACCATTCAACTCAGTGTTCTGATAGTTTATTTAATGCAAAAGCAAACATTGGTACTGATTCTCCCTCTTCCTGATGTCTCCTGTGTGTCACAGGCCAGCTCATAGCCTGTGGCAAAAATGAGAGGACATCAACAACCGGTATAGGCCAATTCAAAAAGTTCTTTATTATAAAACAAAACTATTAATTCTAAACAAAGACAAAAGAATGAGGTGTGGAAATGTCATAAAGTAGGGTGTATGTAGGGTGCATGGATGCGTGAATATGTGTGTGTGAACATGACTGAGTGGAAACTAAATAAACCAACAAAGGAACAAACATAACAGGATCATACCTGGAGGAGCAGGGAGAGGGAGAGCAAGCCCAGCGAGAGAGGTTGGTGGAGCAGTTTGTTAAATACCCTGAGCCCAGGTGGCTCCAATCACACCAGCTCCAATCACTAACGACCCTCCTCTGCCTGCAGGAGGAACCGCCCCTGCACTGCAGAGGAGGAACCGTGACATGTGGAACCTGAACCTTTCAGCATTAACTAGTCGTTCTGGTGAAAAATGTCCTTTAAGTATCTCCACAATATCCCCATACATCTTATTACCTGTTCTGTCTGGCTGTAGCTGGCTGACTAGTAAATTAAATGTATTTGGTCCTATTACACTAACAACTGTAAGCACAGTGTTGTCATCATCAATGTAATTTGCAAGAACAAAATATTCAAACCGTTCTGTATATGAGCTCCACTCAATACTTTCATCAAACTGTCCATGGTTTCCAACAATTCAGACATTTTTCATTTCTCAATAGGCTCATGATTGTCACTCACTTCAGTATTGTCCTCAACCACAGCAATATTTTCCTCAGTCACATGATCATCCTTCACTTCACTCACTGACGTTTCCTCCTCAAGTTTGCTTATTTAGCAGTTTTTAATTCCAAAGTTCATCTTCACAGTTGAATAAATGTCCTTTTCTTTAATCAATATACACTGCTCAAAAAAATAAAGGGAACACTTAAACAACACAATGTAACTCCAAGTCAATCACACTTCTGTGAAATCAAACTGTCCACTTAAGAAGCAACACTGATTGTCAATAAATTTCACATGCTGTTGTGCAAATGGAATAGACAACAGGTGGAAATTATAGGCAATTAGCAAGACACCCCCAATAAAGGAGTGGTTCTGCAGGTGGTAACCACAGACCACTTCTCAGTTCCTATGCTTCCTGGCTGATGTTTTGGTCACTTTTGAATGCTGGCGGTGCTTTCACTCTAGTGGTAGCATGAGACGGAGTCTACAACCCACACAAGTGGCTCAGGTAGTGCAGCTCATCCAGGATGGCACATCAATGCGAGCTGTGGCAAGAAGGTTTGCTGTGTCTGTCAGCGTAGTGTCCAGAGCATGAAGGCGCTACCAGGAGACAGGCCAGTACATCCGGAGACATGGAGGAGGCCGTAGGAGGGAAACAACCCAGCAGCAGGACCGCTGCCTCCGCCTTTGTGCAAGGAGGAGCAGGAGGAGCACTGCCAGAGCCCTGCAAAATGACCTCCAGCAGGCCACAAATGTGCATGTGTCTGCTCAAACGGTCAGAAACAGACTCCATGAGGGTGGTATGAGGGCCCGACATCCACAGGTGGGGGTTGTGCTTACAGCCCAACACCGTGCAGGACGTTTGGCATTTGCCAGAGAACACCAAGATTGGCAAATTCGCCACTGGCGCCCTGTGCTCTTCACAGATGAAAGCAGGTTCACACTGAGCACGTGACAGACGTGACAGTCTGGAGACGCCGTGGAGAACGTTCTGCTGCCTGCAACATCCTCCAGCATGACCGGTTTGGCGGTGGGTCAGTCATGGTGTGGGGTGGCATTTCTTTGGGGGGCCGCACAGCCCTCCATGTACTCGCCAGAGGTAGCCTGACTGCCATTAGGTACCGAGATGAGATCCTCAGACCCCTTGTGAGACCATATGCTGGTGCGGTTGGCCCTGGATTCCTCCTAATGCAAGACAATGCTAGACCTCATGTGGCTGGAGTGTGTCAGCAGTTCCTGCAAGAGGAAGGCATTGATGCTATGGACTGGCCCGCCCGATCCCCAGACCTGAATCCAATTGAGCACATCTGGGACATCATGTCTCGCTCCATCCACCAACGCCACGTTGCACCACAGACTGTTCAGGAGTTGGCGGATGCTTTAGTCCAGGTCTGGGAGGAGATCCCTCAGGAGATCATCCGCCACCTCATCAGGAGCATGCCCAGGCGTTGTAGGGAGGTCATACAGGCACGTGGAGGCCACAAACACTACTGAGCCTCATTTTGACTTGTTTTAAGGACATTACATCAAAGTTGGATCAGCCTGTAGTGTGGTTTTCCACTTTAAATTTGAGTGTGACTCCAAATCCAGACCTCCATGGGTTGATAGATTGGATTTCCATTGATTATTTTTGTGTGATTTTGTTGTCAGCACATTCAACTATGTAAAGAAAAAAGTATTTAATAAGATTATTTAATTCATTCAGATCTAGGATGTGTTATTTTAGTGTTCCCTTTATTTTTTTGAGCAGTGTATATTCCTTCTTTTTAAATCAAGTTGTTTTCCAGACCTGGCATCCGTCTCGGGTTCTTTTCAGCCGTCTATGCTAACTCTCTCTCTTTGCTAGCTCCGCTATGCACTTGCCTTTGCTAGCAGTACACTGTGGTAACATTAGCCTGGACTGTACCACAGAAAATAACCATTTTAAATAGTTGTAAAAACATACTTCTTCCAGACAGAATAGTTCTTGTAGGTTCAGAATTACCCATCACCAATCTGTTGTTATGTCTGGTGGGTTTCATAACCACGTCTGTATAACAATTCAATAATGATGAGACGGGAGACAGGAATCAGTTCAACCATTTATCTGGAACGTGATCATCTCAACATATACAAACCCTCTGTCACGTCCTGACCATAGAAAGCTTTTATTTTCTATGGTAGAGTAGGTCAGGGTTTTCTAGTTGTTATTTTCTATGTGGGGTTCTAGTTTAGTTTTTCTATGTTTGGTGATTGGTGTGATTCCCAATTAGAGGCAGCTGGTAATCGTTGTCTCTAATTGGGGATCATACTTAAGTAGCTTGTTTTTCACTTGGGGGTTATGGGATATTGTTTATGTTTAGTTGCATTGTAGTCACGGTTCGTCTATTCTTTATTTGTTTTGTATTTGCATTACGTTTCACTTTATAATAAATTATGTGGAACGCTACTCACGCTGCACCTTGGTCCGATCATTCTAACGGACGTGACACCCTCTGTGCTCTGCGGCACAATTCCAATACACAGCAAATACATAATAAATAAGTAAATGGACGCTTAGCAAAACTCAGAGGACTTTAAATGTTTAGTTCTAGAAAGTAGGGCCATGGAATAGGGTCAGAAAGGTCAGTATGTTTGATAGCTGGTTACAGAGGTGACATAACAAGCATAAGGTCCATTATAACACAGTGAACTAGAGGTGGGATAGGGTCAGAAAGGTCAATATGTTTGATAGCTGGTTACAGAGGTGACATAACAAGCATAAGGTCCATTATAACACAGTGACGTAGATGTGGGCGCTAAAATCAGACATGGACAGTGAGACTGTGTGAGGAGGTCAGGGGTCAAACACTAGATCAGGACAGGTAGAAATGGCAGGGCTGGAAATAGACAGAGACACATTCTGATCATGGCTCAGACCTGACCTGAGACTCCCAAACAGAAGATGCCATAACAGTCCTGTCCAGTAGGCTATATGGGATTTTCTTTCATCAACATCCACAACATCAACATCCACAACATTTAAATGAGTCTGTCAATTAAAAGTTACTTTAGAGATTTAGTGAAAGGATGGAATGACTTAGTGTTACTACCATTTAGTGAAAGGATGGAATTACTTTTATTTTTTGTATTTTTATTTTACCATTGTTTTACCAGTTAAGTTGACTGAGAACACATTCTCATTTACAGCAACAACCTGGGGAATAGTTACAGGGGAGAGGAGGGGGATGAATGAGCCAATTGTAAGCTGGGGATGATTAGGTGGCCGTGATGGTATGAGGGCCAGATTGGGAATTTAGCCAGGACACCGGGGTTAACACCCCTACTCTTACGATAAGTGCAATGGGATCTTTAATGACCTCAGAGAGTCAGGACACCCGTTTAACGTCCCATCCGAAAGACGGCACCCTACACAAGGCAATGTCCCCAATCACTGCCCTGGGGCATTGGGATATTTTTTAGACCAGAGGAAAGAGTGCCTCCTACTGGCCCTCCAACACCACTTCCAGCAGGATCTGGTCTCCCATCCAGGGACTGACCAGGACCAACCCTGCTTAGCTTCAGAAGCAAGCCAGTAGTGGGACTTAGTGTTACTAACATCGTATCAAACATAAAACATTTACAACTGATATTTTTATTATACTGAACAAAACAATAAACCCAACATGCAACAATTTCAAAGATTTTACTGAGTTACAGTTCATATAAGAAAATCAGTTAGTTGAAATGCATTCATTAGGCCCTAATCTATGGATTTCACATGACTGGGAATACAGATATGCATCTGTTTATCAGATACCTTAATAAAACAGTAGGAGTGTGGTAACTCCATTGTGTCCTCCTCCCAGAGTGCTAAGAACCTTGGAGTGACCCTGGACAACACCCTGTCGTTCTCCACTGACATCAAGGCGGTGACCCGATCCTGTAGGTTCATGCTCTACAACATTCGCAGAGTACGACCCTGCCTCACACAGGAAGCGGCGCAGGTCCTAATCCAGGCACTTGTCATCTCCCGTCTGGATTACTGCAACTCGCTGTTGGCTGGGCTCCCTGCCTGTGCCATTAAACCCTTACAACTCATCCAGAACGCCGCAGCCCGTCTGGTGTTCAACCTTCCCAAGTTCTCTCACGTCACCCCGCTCCTCCGCTCTCTCCACTGGCTTCCAGTTGAAGCTCGCATCCGCTACAAGACCATGGTGCTTGCCTACGGAGCCGTGAGGGGAACGGCACCTCCGTACCTTCAGGCTCTGATCAGTCCCTACACCCAAACGAGGGCACTGCGCTCATCCACCTCTGGCCTGCTGGCCCCCCTACCTCTGAGGAAGCACAGTTCCCGCTCAGCCCAGTCAAAACTGTTCGCTGCTCTGGCACCCCTATGGTGGAACAAGCTCCCTCACGACACCAGGACAGCGGAGTCAATCACCACCTTCCGTAGACACCTGAAATCCCACCTTTTTAAGGAATACCTGGGATAGGGGAGAGGTCAGACTTGTCTTTTACTTGTCTCTGTTGCTCTGCAGAATATCAGCAAGAGAGGAGGACAGAATGAAATATTGTCTTCATATGTGAATGTCTCTTTACCTATGCTTAAACCACGTGAAGGGATGGCGTGATTACTGGGAAACCAATGACTTGTCTCCACAATGTCTGTGAGCAAGTCACACCCTCCTTTTCCTTATTGTGGGGAGGTTTATGGCAGTGTCTGGGACCATGGTCTCTTAGATCTCACCCTTATCCTGTGATAATATATGGCCTAGAGGCTCACTCCCTCCAGTGAGCCTGTCCAGGAGTGGGGTCAAGAGGGGGTTTGCTTGAGATGGGAGTATCTAGAGTTGACAATTGATATATGCCATTGGATGAAATAGTTCTGTTCAATATCGTACCAGGGAGGGACGGTTCTAAGGAGTTCTAAGTAACTCCTCATTTGGTAATGCGGAAATTAGCCACCACATTTGGCGACGAGGATGGGATGTGAATCTTCACTTGGTGATCGCTCCTGACGACCCAGGTAAATCGTGCACGAGGGATCCCTCTAACTTGGGATCTCAGGGAGACCACACTTCAGGAACTTAGCAGATGGACCCACCTTTGATCTGAGAGGCAGCGAGCCGAGTGGATACCACATTTCGAACTTATTTTTTTTTAAAGAAAGAGGTGAGCAAAACACACTTGAAGTCGAGTTTTTAGAAATTAGCCTCTGTTACGTGAGCTCTGAGTGTGTATTCCTTTGTGAGGGGGGCACCTTGGAGGCGTAAACAGGGCCGAGTCAGAGGAGAGCAATCTGAGAGTTTGCAGACTCAATGATACTCTGCCACTGGTCTGTTGTGGGCGACCTAGAGCCGTCCTGACACTGAATTGATCACAGTGGGGATTGGTGCGGTTTGTGGGGGTGAGGGGCCAGGGTTACTGTGTGTTCTGTGTGACACATGGTACCTGGTGAAGCCCTATTGGAATAAGGACCTAGTTCTGAGAATGTCTGTGTGACTGTCTAAGTGACCCTCAGAGGTGGTGAATTCCAATTATTTTAAATGTGCTAGCCAGGTATGCCCTGGGTTACTCTGTGTGAGTATTTTGTTAAAGTTACCACTAGGTAATCTTTGTAGGAGCGTTCTGTGTGAGCGTGAGTAGGTTTCCTCTGTATGAGTAACCTTTCAATTATGTTCTGATGTTCTGTGTGAGTATCGGGCCAATCCTGTGTGGGTGATCCCCTCTTACATCTAGACGTTCCGCTAGCGGAACACCTGCTCCAATATCCAATGATGGGCGTGGCGCGAAATATAAACTCCTCTAAAATGCAAAAACGTCCATTTTTCAAACATATTACTATTTTACAGCATTTTAAAGACAAGACTCTCATTAATCTAACCACACTGTCCGATTTCAAAAAGGCTTTACAGCGAAAGCAAAACATTAGATTATGTCAGCAGAGTACCCAGCCAGAAATAATCAGACACCCATTTTTCAAGCTAGCATATAATGTCACAAAAAACAAAACCACAGCTAAATGTAGCACTAACCTTTGATGATCTTCATCAGATGACAACCCTAGGACATTATGTTATACAATGCATGCATGTTTTGTTCAATCAAGTTCATATTTATATCAAAAACCAGCTTTTTTACATTAGCATGTGACGTTCAGAACTAGCATACCCCCCGCAAACCTCCGGTGAATTTACTAAATTACTCACGATAAACGTTCACAAAAAACATAACAATTATTTTAAGAATTATAGATACAGAACTCCTCTATGCACTCGATATGTCCGATTTTAAAATAGCTTTTCGGTGAAAGCACATTTTGCAATATTCTCAGTAGATAGCCCGGCATCACAGGGCTAGCTATTTAGACACCCAGCAAGTTTAGCCTTCACCAAACTCCGATTTACTATTAGAAAAGTTTGATTATCTTTGGTGTTCTTCATCAGAATGCACTCCCAGGACTTCTACTTCAATAACAAATGTTGGTTTGGTCCAAAATAATCCATAGTTATATCCAAAAAGCGGCGTTTTGTTCGTGCGTTCAAGACACTATCCGAAGTGTAAATAAGGGTCACGAGCATGGCGCATTTCGTGACAAAAGATTTCTAAATATTTCATTACCGTACTTCGAAGCATGTCAACCACTGTTTAAAATCTATTTTTATGCAATTTTTCTCGTAAAAAAGCGATAACATTCCGACCGGGAAAGCGTGTATACATACAAAGAGAGAGAAAATAAAAGCATGGGATCCCCTCGTGCACGAGCCTGAGTCTCATAGTACTGTTACTGGCCACTATCCAAACGCGCTAATGTTTTTCAGCCAGAGCCTGCAAAGCCACGATTCAGCTTTTTGCCGCCTTCTGAGATCCCATGGGAGCCGTAGGAAGTGTCACGTAACAGCAGAGATCCCCTGTAATGGATAGAGATAATCAAGAAGGGCAAGAAATGGTCAGACAGGGTACTTCCTGTACAGAATCTTCTCAGGTTTTGGCCTGCCAAATGAGTTCTGTTATACTCACAGACACCATTCAAACAGTTTTAGAAACTTTGGAGTGTTTTCTATCCAAAGCTAATAATTATATGCATATTCTAGTTTCTGGGCAGGAGTAATAATCAGATTAAATCGGGTACGTTTTTTATCCGTCCGTGAAAATACTGCCCCCTAGCCATAACAGGTTAAAGTTCTGTGTGAGTACCTAAAAGTTTCTAATGTTTTATATGGATTCTGTGAAAATATGATAAATTGTATGTGTGTGTATAATCGATTACTAGAGATTTGATAAAGTAATGGTGAGAATATAATTAGATACAATTTAAACCATCCATTCGTAGACGTACGTGGGTTTTGAGTTGGTATCTTTAATGGATAATTTGATAAAGATTAGGTTTTAAGCATTATTAAACTGTCTACAATGTTTGGGAAATTGTGCTCTAGAAACTGATTGGAGTGTGTCCACTTTTGGTTATCTTACCCTAACGATGTAACTATAAATGCTTATTGTATTATCCCCATCTGGGTACAACAGTTGAAATAAAAATGCCCTTAACCTCTTGGGGCTATGTGGGACGCTAGCGTGCGTTTTGTAACGTTTTGATAGCTTGATTAGTTTAAATTGAAAGGCTAACTAATTAGAAAATAATAGCGAGGGAATGTTGATATGATACGTTGTCTGTTGCTGGAACTGACATACAGAGAAAGAGTTGAATGAAGTATTTTATAAGTATGGCGATTTACATGTTACTTTTAAAGTCTTGGATATTTCATAAGTGTGAAGCTGAAAGAGAAGAGGAAGTTGTGAAGTTGGGTTTTAATCTTACTATAGAGGTAAGGCAGAACGTTGGTTGAGTAGTGGGTTATATTTTTGCTTACGGGTAAAACAAAAGATGAGAAGAGAATTGGTTATGTGCGCTGAGCTATGCTTGGGCTATGTTTGGCTGGAAGGAAGCATTTTGTGATGTGAAGCTGGTTATTGATTCTTGGTTTGAACGTTTAGGTAACACCAGTGAATTAGAAAAGGAAGTTTATGTATTTAAACATTATACTCTGTTTCCATTACGTGGAAAAATGTCAGGACAGTACAGTGGATTGCAGGTTGAGTTAGTTTTATTTTACAGGGACAGGGCAAATTCATCACAGTTGTGCGTGTGCTTGGCCGGTATGCGCGTTCCTGTAAGACGTAAGATAGCGCGAGGACGAGCTTTGTGAGGGGGTGAGTGTAACCGATGTGAAATGGCTAGTTAGTTAGCGGTGGTGCGCGCTAATAGCGTTACTCGCTCTGAGACCTTGAAGCATAGTTTTGTTACTTCTGTAGTAAAACAATTTCATATGTTTTGGAAATTAGCTAGGTTGCATATGGTTATTTGAAGAATTTTTTTTCATTTGCTTTTAAAAGAGAGGTTGGAATCAAGTATGATGCCGTGGAACTTAAAATCAGATATCACGTGAAACTTTTCCCCTGATACAATAGACTTCTGTCTCAGGGGCATCAGTTGTTTTCCTTGTAAGGAACATGCAGACTGTGTTTGGTGTTTTTTAATTTTATTGAGATGCAAACATGAGTCTCTTAGCAACTTTGTCATCTGAACCATTACAGTAGTGAGTTTTTTGTGTAGGTTGTTTGTTAATTGCATGCATTTATCACTGTATCATCTGCATACATTGGAACTTCAGACCCTGTACAGACAGAAGGAAGATCATTCATGTATGAGCTGAACAGTATTGACCTTTGGGGAATTAAAACATTGTATATTATGAATGGAAAAAAGTTTGTTTTGATTCTTACGCTGATGAGACAGCACACATTTTTTGAAAGGTTTTAGATTTGTTAAACAAGGATTGTTGTACTAAATTTATGCAACAGGTTGAAATGATTTGATTGCTGGAAAGAGGTTATGGGTTTGTTTATTGTTTACTGTTTATTTTTGGTGTTGTTTTCACTTAATTAAACATTGTATTATCTGATGTGTTTGAGTAGGATTCTTTCCTCCAGGACGGATGAAAGTCAACTGAAGTATGTATGTTAAAGGCGACATGAGAGAACACGTCTCAAACTACATTTTATTAAATGCCTGGGATTAAATATTGCTGAACAATCCAAAGGTGAAAAAGCTATCACATATTTGTTGGACATTGGTCTAGTAATGATACCAGGATAATTGTGTCTAAGGGTCAATTAAGCATGCATATACAATTGATGCAGATTAAAACTAATAATTAATGATGAGGGAGTACAGTGGAATTATCATTAGGTTTTGTTTGTAGTTAACTTTTGGGTTTCTGAATCAGTTGTATAATGAATGCTAACGAAGTGTTTTGTGTTTGTCTTTGGGAAAATGGGGATTTCATTGTCTCTCTTTGGAATGTTTCCTGGGACTATAATCTTGGGTGAGTGAGATTGAGGCTGTAAACTACCTAAATGGAAAAGGCCTGGACATGTTTTGTTTGTTTTTACTTTAGGGTTTGATAATACCCACACACAACACTGTCATGACGTTGGCCTGTGGGTAAGGTTTATGACCCCCCCCCCATAAATACCTTTCTCTCTTCCCCTCTCTGAATCTACTGAAGGACCTGAATAGACTGTGTTAAATATAGAGGTTTATGACCCCCCCCCCTATAAACATATTTCTAAATATATATTTTTCTACAACCTTATTTTTTGAAAAACTCACTAGCTTCTAGAACTCTCATCACCCCAATCAGGAACCAAGTCGTCCAAAAGAGGAAAACACAAATCTTTTTAACTGCCCACCCTTGAGACAATCAGAAACCAAGTTGTCCTTATCACAGACATGTCTGATTTCAAGAGGAAACTCCTGCAATATCCATAGTAACTTTCCACCTCACTGCAGAGCTTCTCTCTCTTTTCAGGGTTCACTAGATAGGCATGTTGTTGGATCGGGGCCCAGTCCCCAATGTCATGCTCTAGTACATTTGGGTTGGCACATCTGAGAATGAACCCTGATATTCTAAAAGCAGGGCAACAATGTCAATATAATTGTACCAAAAACCCCCAAATTGTCAGTTGGTTGCATAAATAATTATCAGTACTAAATGTTACATGTAAATATGAAATATTTGATTGTCTTATTTTCAATGACATGTTGCTAGGTGGGATATCCCCAATGTCAAAACACAGTTTAAACGTGTCCAAATCATTAACCAATATGCGGAAACAGTTTGTGATAAATTGAAAACATAAAATGTGCTACATACACAAACATCTGCCACAATAATCATATTACTTGTATTTTTTAAAACAAGCACCTTATAAAATGCACAAGCACCAAAAACGCTGTTGTTTTGACAAGTAGCTATAAATCACTGATATCGATTAGGGGGGAAATCAGGTTGTACATGATGTTGAAACTAACACAACTAAAAAATAAACATATGGAAATGGGAGATATATTTTACCTCACTGGTTAGAGGACAACCTGCAGAAGACAGTCAGCTACATTTTGGAGTGATACATTTAAATTTAGGGGTCGCTAAACAAAGGAACACAACACTTATTTGTCATAACTCATCGCTAAAATCAATTGTGCCGAGAGGAGGGAGATGAGGTTGCACGTCCTGTTAAAACTAACAGCTCAAAAACCACACGGAATCTGGGAATAATGTGTACATCCCCGGTTAGAGGACAACTTGTAGAAAACAGCTAGCTACATTTTGAAGTGTTGCATTTTGATTCAAGTGGGTCACCAACGTGGTAAGTGTAACAGAGCTCTTTTTGTGTTAGTCACTTTTTGTTAAATCACATAAATAGTAACTCTTCCATTTCAGAGCCTGGATTTTCCCCCTGAGGTTAATATCCATATCATGTTGAAATCAATAGAACAGGGGACAAACGTTTAGGGTTCTACATTGTGACATCATTACAATACTCCTTCTACAATGTTTAAACATTCTACATTGTGACATCATTTCATTGATATCACGAAACAACTCCATGTATTTTCTGATGTTTAATCAGAGAGGTTTTATCAGAGTATCTCTGGTCACATTGACCACAGCCAAAAGATTTCTCTCCTGTGTGTGTTCTCTGGTGTACAGTCAGATGTCCATATCGACCAAAACTCTTCCCACATTGATCACAGCTATAAGGTTTCTCTCCTGTATGTATTCTCTGGTGTATAGTCAGATGTCCAGATCGACCAAATCTCTTCCCACATTGATCACAGCTATAAGATTTCTCTCCTGTGTGTGTTCTCTGATGAATTTTAAAGCTTGCTGATGAGGTGAATCTCTTCCCACAGTCAGAGCAGCAGTGAGTTCTCTTCCCTGTGGGTCTCTGCAGGTGATTATTGAGGAGTTCTGATGTGGAGAGACTCTTCTCTGCCTCGTCAGCATCATGAGGTTGTTGAGGCTCCCCAGAGGATCCAAGATAGTCCCGTCTCTCTCCTGTGTGAACAACAAAGTCAGACAGACGGTTAAAGTCCCACAACAGCAGAAATCCACAGTTTATTTGAGGTAAAAGGTGATGCCCAGATCATACCCATGAAGTTGTACAACAATTGATGTCTGTTAAATTATTTGACCATTAAGATAGTCAAGTTAGCAACAATCATATTTTGTCTTGTTTTCACAATAGTGGTAACTAGAAATAAGTTATTAAAGTTGTTGAAACTCTAAGCAGTGTGCCAGATGACTTTTGGTCTCCAATATAGGTCCCTTTCTGTGTTTAATAAAATTGCAGCACGAGGGTGATGCACACATAAATTGATTGCAGAAACTCCTCCCTGCTAACGAGGAAACCCCTAGTTATGGATGTAGTATATCTGGTAACGAGGAAACCACTAGTTATGGATGTAGTATATCTGGTAACGAGGAAACCACTAGTTATGGATGTAGTATATCTGGTAATGAGGAAACCACTAGTTATGGATGTAGTATATCTGGTAATGAGGAAACCACTAGTTATGGATGTAGTATATCTGGTAATGAGGAAACCACTAGTTATGGATGTAGTATATCTGGTAATGAGGAAACCACTAGTTATGGATGTAGTATATCTGGTAATGAGGAAACCACTAGTTATGGATGTAGTATATCTGGTAACGAGGAAACCACTAGTTATGGATGTAGTATATCTGGTAACGAGGAAACCACTAGTTATGGATGTAGTATATCTGGTAACGAGGAAACCACTAGTTATGGATGTAGTATATCTGGTAACGAGGAAACCACTAGTTATGGATGTAGTATATCTGGTAATGAGGAAACCACTAGTTATGGATGTAGTATATCTGCTAATGAGGAAACCACTAGTTATGGATGTAGTATATCTGGTAATGAGGAAACCACTAGTTATGGATGTAGTATATCTGGTAATGAGGAAACCACTAGTTATGGATGTAGTATATCTGGTAATGAGGAAACCACTAGTTATGGATGTAGTATATCTGGTAATGAGGAAACCACTAGTTATGGATATAGTATATATGCCTGGAGCAAAAAATAGTGAGCAAAGATTTTAGTTTTCACAATGTATTCTGAATATTACAGCACAAGATCAGGAGTGCTACTCAAGGAAACTCACATTAAGCTCTGTGTCTATTCACTAATTCACCACCGTGGGGGAAAACTCAGGGGAGTTCTCATAGACTGACAGCAAAAATAGCCTCCATTTACAGGTTGCTTATGAGTGCATTTCACATTAAATATGGATTATAATTGTAAGACTCGCTTGAATCACCTGCTTAATATGTTTGTGTTATTGTCGCATATCAACTGCTTTATACTTAAAAAACACTTCAACCAGTAAAATGCTCTTTGGCTTTGCCATCAGCCTGACAATGAGGGTTTGTACACTGTTTGCCAAATTGGCCCATAACTTCACCTAACAATAACATAGACCTACTGTAGGACCCATAACTTCACCTAACAATAACATAGACCTACTGTAGGACCCATAACTTCACCTAACAACAACACAGACCTACTGTAGGACCCATAACTTCACCTAACAATAACGTAGACCTACTGTAAGACCCATAACTTCACCTAACAATAACATAGACCTAGGACTATAAATCATTTAATATTTCAGGTGAAACATGGAAACTAAAATGTTTTTGTCATGACAATTCATAACCTGATCACCAGATAATTTTGTGAATAATCCCACTAGGCTACTCTGTAATGTGTTGTCATTCTAAATGTCCTGAATAAAGGAAAATAGCTCTGTGTGTTGAACAATAGCCTATCCATCAAGGAACAGTTCTCTACACATTATGAGCTAAGTATCTCCGTTTCCAAACAGACTAACGAGACCCTACAGTAAATCAAGTAGACAATAAGACATTATAAACATCAATTTGTTAGGGATGTTGGATCCAACATGGAGCACGGCATAACTGTCTTTACCAGAGTAATGAATGAAGAAGCACTTTGGTTGTTGTTGCATGTCCTGATGTTTGTCATGTGACTGCCATTCAGAAAATGATTTCCTGGATCAGCTGATGATAGTTGAACATGTGACTGTAACTAAACAGCTACAGTATTAAGTATTATGTGTAATTATTGAAGAACGATGTTAATGACAGTATCTATTTGGGTGTTGTCAATAAAGTTAAGGTGACTCTCGGTTAGAACCATTGGATTTAGCAAACTCTGAAATTATTTAGTATTTCTGTGCCCATGAAAACTGTTTTTCCAGCGTAACATAAGGAGACACTAAATGTTACGTAGGTAGAGAGCATTTCAGAGATCTGAATACAAAAAACTGTCCTAACAGGACAATAACCTAAACCACAAGGCCAAATCTACACTGGAGGAGCTTACCAAGATGACATTGAATGTTCCTGAGTGGCCTAGTTACAGTTTGGACTTAAATCATCTTGAAAGTCTATAGCAAGACTTGAAAATGGCTTTCTAGCAATGATCAACAACCAACTTGACAGAACATTAAGGATTTTAAAAAGAATAATGAATATTCACATGAAGATCAGTCTCCTATTGGATGACATCACGACTTCCCATCAAGCCAACTCCTTGAAGGCCTTACTATGACATCACTCACTCCTTCTAGTTTGCAGTTGTTAAAAAAAACACTATTTTGCTCAAAACATGTATTTGTTTCCCATTAGTGTGTTTATACTTTACTGTATTTATATCACTTTTCAACAGGAAAAGTTTAAAAATCCCTGGAGGACGTCATGAACAATTCATACAGTACAAAAACATATTCAAGTGTAGAATGCCCTTTTAAAAATCACACATTAGTTCAACATCTGCAGAGTTTGTGTCCCTGTTTTATTAGATAGTACTCACTGTATTTACTGGTGTTAATCAGATCAATGTCCCTGTTTTATTAGATAGTACTCACTGTATTTACTGGTGTTAATCAGATCAATGTCCCTGTTTTATTAGATAGTACTTACTGTATTTACTGGTGTTAATCAGATCAATGTCCCTGTTTTATTAGATAGTACTCACTGTATTTACTGGTGTTAATCAGATCAATGTCCCTGTTTTATTAGATAATACTCACTGTATTTACTGGTGTTAACCAGATCAATGCCCCTGTTTTATTAGATAGTACTCACTGTATTTACTGGTGTTAATCAGATCAATGTCCCTGTTTTATTAGATAGTACTCACTGTATTTACTGGTGTTAATCAGATCAATGTCCCTGTTTTATTAGATAGTACTCACTGTATTTACTGGTGTTAATCAGATCAATGTCCCTGTTTTATTAGATAGTACTCACTGTATTTACTGGTGTTAATCAGATCAATGTCCCTGTTTTATTAGATAGTACTCACTGTATTTACTGGTGTTAATCAGATCAATGTCCCTGTTTTATTAGATAGTACTCACTGTATTTACTGGTGTTAATCAGATCAATGTCCCTGTTTTATTACATAGTACTCACTGTATTTACTGGTGTTAATCAGATCAATGTCCCTGTTTTATTAGATAGTACTCACTGTATTTACTGGTGTTAATCAGATCAATGTTCCTGTTTTATTAGATAGTACTCACTGTATTTACTGGTGTTAATCAGATCAATGTCCCTGTTTTATTAGATAGTACTCACTGTATTTACTGGTGTTAATCAGATCAATGTTCCTGTTTTATTAGATAGTACTCACTGTATTTACTGGTGTTAATCAGATCAATGTCCCTGTTTTATTAGATAGTACTCACTGTATTTACTGGTGTTAATCAGATCAATGTCCCTGTTTTATTAGATAGTACTCACTGTATTTACTGGTGTTAATCAGATCAATGTCCCTGTTTTATTAGATAGTACTCACTGTATTTACTGGTGTTAATCAGATCAATGTCCCTGTTTTATTAGATAGTACTCACTGTATTTACTGGTGTTAATCAGTTCTCCAGTCTTCTCTTCTTCGTCCTCCTCTAATGTGACAGTAATCTCCCCCTCTTCATCTTTCATTCCAAAAACGTCTTCATCTTCTTTCACTTCATCCTCCACTCCAAAAACTGCATCTTCCTCCTCTTCTTTCACAGTAACATCCTCCTCCTCTTTCACGCTGAACGCTTCCTCTTCTTTAACTGAAACGTCTTTCTCTTCTTCTTTCACGGTAACAGCCTCACCCTCTACTTGTTTTTGTATTGAAACAGCCTCCTCTTCCTCCTCCTCTTTCACGAGAGTTTCTTTCTCCGTCCAACAGACCTCCTCTTCTTTAACAGGAGGAGAGTAGCTTAGTGAACTCATGGTCGGAGATAATAGCTAGTTACCATTAGCGACTAGACTAGTGCTAACTTAACCAGCCAGCTAGCTGACTTACAACGTAAATATTACATAAAATGGAGTACTATGTTTAAATCACAGTGGCAATTAAACCACGAAATTGTCTAAAGAACTTGAATGTTCAGACTTTGTCGGCTAGCGAGCTACCGAGGTGGCTGCAGTTGTTGAAGAGTTCCGTCCACTAGATTTTACGTCACACTAGAAACATCGCCTGAAAGACACATATCGCCATCTGCTGTCTGGAGGGAGGAAACGCAGTTGAGGAGGGAAAACTATTTTTATTCTTCATTGAATTATAATATTATAAAGCAGTTTAGGGAAACGTTTTTTCTCTCCATTAAATATGAATATTATATCAACACGTACAAAGAGCAACAAGTGTTGTTTGATTAGTTCAGATTTTTTATGAGAATTTTAAACAAACTCTACATCTACTCCACATCTGTATTTCTGATTCAGTCAAATAACTAGATATCAAAATAAGCACCTAGTTATTGATACCCTTGATAAAGATGAGCTAAAATTACTGTATGAAATAAATAAATTAACTTTACCCACTACCAGGATATTTTAGCCCAAAACCTGGTTACCTCTCTGCTAGGAGGCTGAGACTTGGCCATAAGTGGATGTTCCAGCAAGACACATCAACATCCACAAAGAAATGGTTATTTGGCACAAAATCAACATTTTCAATGGCCATCTCAGTCTTCGGACTTGAACTCCATTGAAAACCTGTGGTTTGAATTGAACAGGGCAGTCCATAAGACAGACTAAATAAAACAAGGACCTGGAGAGATTCTGTATGGAGGAAGGGTCTAAGGTCCCACCCAATGTGTTCTCTAATCTCATTAAACATTTCAGTGTTGTTATCCTCCCAAGGGGAGGGTGCTGGAGTATTGAAAACATGGGTGGCAATAATTCAGACCCCAACCTTTTGAGAATTACATGTTAAACTAAATCTCTTTCTCTGAGCAATTGTATTAGTATAAAATAATATAATTTCCTTTTTTTGTGTTGGTGTAACAATACATCATGTAGATGTATATAATGAACAGACTAGGTCTATACTGCTCCTACATGGTGTAACAATACATCATGTAGATGTATATAATGAACAGACTAGGTCTATACTGCTCCTACATGGTGTAACAATACATCATGTAGATGTATATAATGAACAGACTAGGTCTATACTGCTCCTACATGGTGTAACAATACATCATGTAGAAGTATATAATGAACAGACTAGGTCTATACTGCTCCTACATGGTGTAACAATACATCATGTAGATGTATATAATGAACAGACTAGGTTCTATCCTATTCTGCTGTATCTGTCTATGTATTACTCATCACATATGTATATACTGTATTCTATCCTATTCTACTGTATCTTAGTCTATGTATTACTCATCTCATATGTATATACTGTATTCTATCCTATTCTACTGTATCTGTCTATATATTACTCATCTCATATGTATATACTGTATTCTATACTATTCTACTGTATTTTAGTCTATGCCACTCTGACGTTGCTCGTCCAAATATTTATATATTCTTAATTCCATTCCTTTACTTTAGATGTGTGTATTTGTTGTGAAGTTGTTACATATTATTGCACTGTTGTCCTTGAGTGGTCCAGCCAGAGCCCGGACTTGAACCCGATCAAACATCTCTGGAGAGACCTGAAAATAGTTGTGCAGCGATGCTCCCCATCCAACCTGACAGAGCTTGAGAGGATCTGCAGAGAAGAATGGGAGAAACTCCCCAAATACAGTTGTGCCAAGCTTCTAGTGTCATACCCAAGAAGACTCAAGGCTGTAATCGCTGCCAAAGGTGTTTCAACAAAGTACTGAGTTAAGGGTCTGAACACTTATGTAAATGTAGGATTGGGCCGTTGTCATCAAACTTCCATGATTAATAAGAATTAGGGTAGATTTATAGGACTATTGTTTTTATGATTCATACATACTTTCCTAACCCTAAAATGTACCTAAATAATCTACAAGATCAGAGTATTTTTAAATCTACCAGTTGGTGTTGAAACAGAGACGAATGATGACTTTCTTGAATTGATCCCTAGTTTCTGACTCCGTGTATTCTATTGAGTCCGTCAACAAAATTAGAATTAAAAGGTATTTAAAGGTACAACATTCTAATTAAAGGTATTACCGTATTTAAAAGAATGGCTTAAGATGAAATGGACTCTAAACCCTATTGAATGAAAACTCCATGACAAAATCTGTTGGCCAACAACTGTGAGGGTTTTCAGCCAGGTATCAACACATGCAGAGTGTGAGTAAGCAAGACATACATTCCTAAATGGGGATCGGCCCCAGTCTCCTGGTAAAACACCAGAACCCTCCCCCTACAGCATTTATGTTCATTTTGAGAAAGTAGCACTACAGTCTCCAGGTAAAAAACTACTTTTGGGTAAAAATAGACGCGACACCTGTCTATGAATTTGAGAGGTTACATTGATGCTCCAGATACTCAACTAGTCTAAAGCAGACCAGTTTTATTGCTTCTTTAATCATAACAACAGTTTTCAGCTGTGCTAACATAATTGCAAAAGGGTTTTCTAATGATCAATTAGCCTTTTAAAATGATAAACTTGGATTAACTAACACAACGTGCCATAGGAACACAGGAGTGATGGTTGCTGATAATGGGCCTCTGTACGCCTATGTAGATATTCCATTAATAATCATCTGTTTCCAGCTACAATAGTCATTTACAACATTAACAATGTCTACACTGTATTTCAGATCAATTTGATGTTATTTTAATGGACAAAAAATTGCTTTCTTTTAAAAACAAGGTTATTTCTAAGTGACCCCAAACTGTTGAACGGTAGTGTACATCTACATCCTCCCATGTTGCTGAACCACTGATCAATAACTCCCTATTACAGGAAAAAACACTATTTCCATTGGTTGTTAGTACTGTACTGACCTCTCGTCCTCTGTCTCTCTCGTACTCTGCCTTGTGTATTTATCTTCAAAATATTCTTATAGTCCCAACATAGAACCAAATAGACTTCCCAAAAACAATATGGCATTTACTTTATTTCACATTTATTTAATCAGATATGTCAATTGAGAACCAATACGCATTTACAATGGCAATCTGAATGAAGAAATACTAATATCAATCTATTTAATAATTAACATGTTTGAAATATCCCAATGATATAGTGAACAACATTTAGGGGTTTACACTTGCATTCAATCAATCTTAAGTTCATAATCAAAACATTTTTTTTTACTCTTTTAATCCGATTTTCGACATGATCATGTCTTGAGCTGGGAAAAACATGTAGACCTATTTTTCAGTATGATTTCATTCATACAATATTATTTAATGTAGAATGAACAAAAACACAATTTCTCAATCAAAAACATAAGTCAGAACACAGCCTCTCTATTCTCTCGTGTGATTTCAGGTCCTCTGACTGGGAAAATGTCTTTTCACAATGAGAGCAGTGGTATGTCTTCTCCTCCTGTGTATTAGTATGTTGGAAAGGCTTTTCTCCTGTGTGTGTTCTCTCATGCTTTTTCAAGCTCCCTAACCGGGTAAAACTCTTTTCACATCGGGAACATTTGTAAGGCTTTTCTCCTGAGTGTATTCTCTCATGCGCTTTCAGGCTCCCTCGATGGGTAAAACTCTTTTCACAATTGGAACAGTGGTAAGGCTTTTCTCCTGTGTGTATTCTCTCATGCTCCTTCAGGCTCGCATACCACCTAAAATTCCTTCCACAGTGGGAACAGTGATAAGGCTTCTCTCCAGTGTGTCCCCTCTCATGTGGTTTCAGGCTCCCTAACTGAGTAAAACTCTTTACACAGTGGGAACAGTGGTACGGCTTCTCTCCAGAGTGTCTTCTCATATGTATTTTCAGGTTCCCTAACCCAGTAAATATCTTTCCACACTGAGAGCAGTGGTAGGTCTTCCTATCTTCTGTGTGTATTTCTTCATGTTGTTTCAGGTACCGTAACTGGGTAAACCTCTTTCCACACTGGGAACATTGGAAACTCTTTTCTCTTGTGTGTGTCCTCTCATGCTCTTTTAGGTTCCCTAACTTGGTAAAACTCTTTCCACAGTGGGAGCATTCGTAAGGGTTTTCTCCTGTATGCGTTCTCTCATGTACTTTCAGGTTCCTTAACCACTTAAAACTCTTTCCACACTGGGAACAGTGGTGTTGTCTCGCTGGTTTGGGCGTCTCTGGGTCTGGTTCCCCTAAAGGAGTCTCCCTGCTGTCAGAGTGAGAGTCTGGTCCCTCTCCTACCAAAGACAGAGTATTTAGTTAAATATTAAACAGAGAACTGAATTAAACCTCCATGAAATAAAACTGTCTTCCTGTGAGGCTAGATTCCTCAAAAACCTGAAGTCAGTTTTCAGAACATTACATAATTTAATAAAAACTTGGTGGCCGCCCTAATAATAATAATAATGTAGAACATAAAATCTAATCTTTCTCTCATGTTTATAGGCTGAGCAGAGCTCTACAATAGGGAAAGGGGGATACCTAGTCAACTGAATGGATTCAACTGAAATGTGTGTCCCGTATTTAACCCAACCCCTCTGAATCAGAGAGGTGTGGGGGGCTGCCTTAATAGACATCCACGTCATCGGCAGCCAGGGAACAGTGGGTTAACTTCCTTGCTCAGGGGCAGAATGACAGCGTTTTTACCTTGTCAGCTCGGGGATTTGATCCAGCAACCTTTCGGTTACTGGCTCCTACCTGCCAGGCTACATAATGTCGTATTTTAGGCTGAGCAGAGCTCTATAATAATAGATAATGTCATGTTTATAGGCTGAGCAGAGCTGTATAATAATAGATCATGTTTATAGGCTGAGCAGAGCTGTATAATAATAGATAATGTCATGTCTATAGGCTGAGCAGAGCTCTATAATAATAGATAATGTCATGTTTATAGGCTGAACAGAGCTCTATAATAATAAATAATGTCATGTTTACAGGCTGAGCACAGCTCTATAATAATAGATAATGTCATGTTTACAGGCTGAGCAGAGCTCTATAATAATAGATAATGTCATGTTTATAGGCTGAGCAGAGCTCTATAATAATAGATCATGTTTATAGGCTGAGCAGAGCTCTATAATAATAGATCATGTTTATAGGCTGAGCACAGCTCTATAATAATAGATAATGTCATGTTTATAGGCTGAACAGAGCTCTATAATAATAGATCATGTTTATAGGCTGATCAGAGCTCTATAATAATAGATAATGTCATGTTTATAGGCTGAACAGAGCTCTATAATAATAGATAATGTCATGTTTATAGGCTGAGCAGAGCTCTATAATAATAGACAATGTCATGTTTATAGGCTGAACAGAGCTCTATAATAATAGATAATGTCATGTTTATAGGCTGATCAGAGCTCTATAATAATAGATAATGTCATGTCTTCAGGCTGATCAGAGCTCTATAATAATAGATAATGTCATGTTTATAGGCTGAGCAGAGCTCTATAATAATAGATAATGTCATGTTTACAGGCTGATCAGAGCTCTATAATAATAGATAATGTCATGTTTACAGGCTGATCAGAGCTCTATAATAATAGATAATGTCATGTTTCCAGGCTGATCAGAGCTCTATAATAATAGATAATGTCATGTTTACAGGCTGATCAGAGCTCTATAATAATAGATAATGTCATGTTTACAGGCTGAGCAGAGCTCTATAATAATAGATAATGTCATGTTTATAGGCTGAACAGAGCTCTATAATAATAGATAATGTCATGTTTATAGGCTGAACAGAGCTCTATAATAATAGATCATGTCATGTTTATAGGCTGAACAGAGCTCTATAATAATAGATCATGTCATGTTTATAGGCTGATCAGAGCTCTATAATAATAGATCATGTTTATAGGCTGAGCAGAACTCTATAATAATAGATAATGTCATGTGTATAGGCTGATCAGAGCTCTATAATAATAGATAATGTCATGTTTATAGGCTGAACAGAGCTCTATAATAATAGATAATGTCATGTTTATAGGCTGATCAGAGCTCTATAATAATAGATAATGTCATGTTTATAGGCTGATCAGAGCTCTATAATAATAGATAATGTCATGTTATAGGCTGAACAGAGCTCTATAATAATAGATAATGTCATGATTATAGGCTGAACAGAGCTCTATAATAATAGATCATGTTTATAGGCTGAGCAGAGCTCTATAATAATAGATCATGTTTATAGGCTGAGCAGAACTCTATAATAATAGATCATGTTTATAGGCTGAACAGAGCTCTATAATAATAGATAATGTCATGTTTATAGGCTGATCAGAGCTCTATAATAATAGATAATGTCATGTTATAGGCTGATCAGAGCTCTATAATAATAGATCATGTTTATAGGCTGAGCAGAGCTCTATAATAATAGATAATGTCATGTTATAGGCTGATCAGAGCTCTTTAATAATAGATAATGTCATGTTATAGGCTGATCAGAGCTCTTTAATAATAGATCATGTCATGTTATAGGCTGATCAGAGCTCTATAATAATAGATAATGTCATGTTTATAGGCTGATCAGAGCTCTATAATAATAGATCATGTCATGTTATAGGCTGATCAGAGCTCTATAATAATAGATAATGTCATGTTTATAGGCTGATCAGAGCTCTATAATAATAGATAATGTCATGTTATAGGCTGATCAGAGCTCTATAATAATAGATAATGTCATGTTTATAGGCTGAGCAGAGCTCTATAATAATAGATAATGTCATGTTTATAGGCTGATCAGAGCTCTATAATAATAGATAATGTCATGTTATAGGCTGATCAGAGCTCTATAATAATAGATAATGTCATGTTTATAGGCTGATCAGAGCTCTATAATAATAGATAATGTCATGTTTACAGGCTGATCAGAGCTCTATAATAATAGATAATGTCATGTTTATAGGCTGGTCAGAGCTCTATAATAATAGATAATGTCATGTTTATAGGCTGAGCAGAGCTCTATAATAATAGATAATGTCATGTTTATAGGCTGAACAGAGCTCTATAATAATATATAATGTCATGTTATAGGCTGATCAGAGCTCTATAATAATAGATAATGTCATGTTTATAGGCTGAACAGAGCTCTATAATAATAGATAATGTCATGTTATAGGCTGATCAGAGCTCTATAATAATAGATAATGTCATGTTTACAGGCTGATCAGAGCTCTATAATAATAGATAATGTCATGTTATAGGCTGATCAGAGCTCTATAATAATAGATAATGTCATGTTATAGGCTGAACAGAGCTCTATAATAATAGATAATGTCATGTTATAGGCTGATCAGAGCTCTATAATAATAGATCATGTTTATAGGCTGATCAGAGCTCTATAATAATAGATAATGTCATGTTATAGGCTGAACAGAGCTCTATAATAATAGATAATGTCATGTTTATAGGCTGATCAGAGCTCTATAATAATAGATAATGTCATGTTTATAGGCTGATCAGAGCTCTATAATAATAGATAATGTCATGTTTATAGGCTGATCAGAGCTCTATA
The DNA here is from genome assembly GCF_965601325.2 of Salmo salar. Classification (NCBI taxonomy): domain Eukaryota; kingdom Metazoa; phylum Chordata; class Actinopteri; order Salmoniformes; family Salmonidae; genus Salmo; species Salmo salar. Next base: position 682,144 of record NW_027675424.1, read on the forward strand.
ATAATAGATAATGTCATGTTTATAGGCTGATCAGAGCTCTATAATAATAGATAATGTCATGTTATAGGCTGATCAGAGCTCTATAATAATAGATAATGTCATGTTTATAGGCTGATCAGAGCTCTATAATAATAGATAATGTCATGTTATAGGCTGATCAGAGCTCTATAATAATAGATAATGTCATGTTTATAGGCTGATCAGAGCTCTATAATAATAGATAATGTCATGTTATAGGCTGATCAGAGCTCTATAATAATAGATAATGTCATGTTTATAGGCTGATCAGAGCTCTATAATAATAGATAATGTCATGTTATAGGCTGATCAGAGCTCTATAATAATAGATAATGTCATGTTTATAGGCTGAGCAGAGCTCTATAATAATAGATAATGTCATGTTTATAGGCTGATCAGAGCTCTATAATAATAGATAATGTCATGTTATAGGCTGATCAGAGCTCTATAATAATAGATAATGTCATGTTTATAGGCTGATCAGAGCTCTATAATAATAGATAATGTCATGTTTACAGGCTGATCAGAGCTCTATAATAATAGATAATGTCATGTTTATAGGCTGGTCAGAGCTCTATAATAATAGATAATGTCATGTTTATAGGCTGAGCAGAGCTCTATAATAATAGATAATGTCATGTTTATAGGCTGAACAGAGCTCTATAATAATATATAATGTCATGTTATAGGCTGATCAGAGCTCTATAATAATAGATAATGTCATGTTTATAGGCTGAACAGAGCTCTATAATAATAGATAATGTCATGTTATAGGCTGATCAGAGCTCTATAATAATAGATAATGTCATGTTTACAGGCTGATCAGAGCTCTATAATAATAGATAATGTCATGTTATAGGCTGATCAGAGCTCTATAATAATAGATAATGTCATGTTATAGGCTGAACAGAGCTCTATAATAATAGATAATGTCATGTTATAGGCTGATCAGAGCTCTATAATAATAGATCATGTTTATAGGCTGATCAGAGCTCTATAATAATAGATAATGTCATGTTATAGGCTGAACAGAGCTCTATAATAATAGATAATGTCATGTTTATAGGCTGATCAGAGCTCTATAATAATAGATAATGTCATGTTTATAGGCTGATCAGAGCTCTATAATAATAGATAATGTCATGTTTATAGGCTGATCAGAGCTCTATAATAATAGATAATGTCATGTTATAGGCTGAGCAGAGCTCTATAATAATAGATCATGTCATGTTTATAGGCTGATCAGAGCTCTATAATAATAGATAATGTCATGTTATAGGCTGTAGTTGATCCAATGTAAATAACATTTTGTTGGTGTCCCACTTCATCTCTAAAGTAATAATTACCATATTTTCTAAATGATAATTCTTTAGTTCAGCCTTTCCTTGAAATGGCTATTTTATTTTATGTTTTTTTGTAGACTTACAAACGTTTGCTAATATGTTCAGTCTCCCCAAAACGCTTGTCCTTTTGCTAATATGTTCAGTCTCCCCATAACACATGTCCATTTCATGTCAATAATGCATCTTATTTTATGTATTTCTCCAACATTATTTAGAAATCTGCTTTTTGTTGGTATACACACTCCACACAAGGCCTACAATAGACACACGTCAAAAGTTTCATTTATAACTTGTTTGCCATTCTGTGAGACAATTAAGTTGTTATTTTGTGGTGGAAGGGACTCTGATGGTATGCACATGTTACAGTTAAGCAATAAGACCAGAGGAAGTGTGGTATATGGCCAATATAGCACGGTTAAAGACTGTCCTTATGTACAACACAGCACAACGTGCCTGGATACAGCCCTTAGCCGTGGTATATTGGCCATATATCACAAACCAGAGGTGGCTTATTGCAATTATAAACTGGTTACCAATGTAATCAGAACAGTAAAAATGCATGTTTTGTCATACCCATGGTATACGGCCTGATATACCACGGCTGTCAGCCAATCAGCATTCAGGGCTTTAATCACCCATTTTAAAATGTAGCTTTAACATTATATTATAACATAAATTGCTATAGTACAGAACAACATTTTCAAGTATAGAATTTTAGTAGCATGCTGCTTTAAAACAACACATTCGTTTAAAATTGTTGGACAGTTAGAGCCCGTTTTTAAGACAGTACTTACTGATGGTAATCAGATCTCCTGACTCCTCTGTCAATATGACAGTAATCTCTCCCTCTTTCTCCTCCTTCACTTCAAAAACTACATCCTCCTCTTTCTCCTCTTCTTTTACAGTAACAGCTTCACCCTCTACTTCTTCTTTTACTGTAACAGCTTCCTCTTTCTCTTCCTCCTCTTCTTTCACTGTAACAGCTTCACCCTCTACTTCTTGTTTTACTGTGACATCCTCCTCTTCCTTCTCCTCTTTCACGACAATGTTCAGCCCCAGAGCTTCTTTCTCCGTCCAGCAGACCTCCTCTTCTTTAACAGGAGGGGAGTAGTTTAGGGAGTTCATGTTCGGGGATATTAGCTAGCTAGCTAGTTAGCATGAGCGACTAGTTTAGTGCTAGGCTAACTTATCAAGCCAGCTAGTTGACTAACAATGTACCTATAACATGTAAATGGGGGCAATTAACTAGATGTCAGAAGTATATTTAAAACACAGAGGCAAATATGCACAGAAACAGTCTAAATGTTTCTGCGTCACGCTGCAGCATCACCTGAAAGACGCACATCGCCGTCTGCTGACTGGAGGGAAACGTAGTTAAGATACGTTTTTTGTTGTTGTTGCACACAAATTTATTTTTCATTCCTTTCATGAAATAATAATATTATATTGAGACGTTCAAATAGAGCAATGCATATTTTAAGTGAGAATTTAAAACATACTATCATTCACATCTGTATTTAAGGCAGTTTCATATTCATTCATTAATTTGGTCACTGCGCTCAATGCAATGGCACTTACAAATGTAGATACTTCAAACACCCCCAAACAGGGAAACAGATCCCAATCACAGGTGTTATCAGGTGCACCACTAAGGCAGTTATTTATCTTTTCATTTGTCCTTGTGGTAAAATCTTTTTGGAAGCGAACCCCTTGATTTCGTCCCTACATTATATCGGCATCGAACACGTCACCCTCCCTAGGAGAGGGGGTGACCTCGACAATTTATTGTTAAAAACAAGAGGCTGTCTGGATCTTTAATTTAAAGACCTTTGCTCCCGTCTGTCTCAACGTAGCCATTATTGTAATATTGCTATTCATTGTAAATGTTTGGAGGTCTATGTATCCATTATTGTAATATTGCTATTCATTGTAAATGTTTGGAGGTCTATGTATCCATTATTGTAATATTGCTATTCATTGTAAATCTTTGGAGGTCTATGTATCCATTATTGTAATATTGCTATTCATTGTAAATGTTTGGAGGTCTATGTATCCATTATTGTAATATTGCTATTCATTGTAAATCTTTGCAGGTCTATGTATCCATTATTGTAATATTGCTATTCATTGTAAATGTTTGGAGGTCTATGTATCCATTATTGTAATATTGCTATTCATTGTAAATGTTTGGAGGTCTATGTATCCATTATTGTAATATTGCTATTCATTGTAAATGTTTGGAGGTCTATGTATCCATTATTGTAATATTGCTATTCATTGTAAATGTTTGGAGGTCTATGTATCCATTATTGTAATATTGCTATTCATTGTAAATGTTTGGAGGTCTATGTATCCATTATTGTAATATTTCTATTCATTGTAAATGTTTGTAGGTCTACATAGCCAAATTGTATCTATGATCGTATGCTATCCATTTATGTTTTCATATGTTCTATTTATATCTGTAAATTAACCAATGATATCAGGCCACACTCAGACATGATTACAGACACCTGTGTGTGTCCTTTGACACAATATAAACCAGTTACCTGCAGTGTTTGTCATTATACCGTGATGAAGACAGCTTGTCTGTGGAAACGTTGGTTATTAGGTTATTAAATTATTGCATCTGAGCTCCTGGAGCGTGAAGTTCTCCTTTTCTTTTTCAGGCCACCGGGGTCTGACAACTTGGATGGAAAAATGACTGAGGATAATAGAGGACGACATCGCCACTCCTATTTGCCATATGTTCAATATAAGCCTACTAGAAAGTGAGAAAACCCTACCTTGTCACAACACAACTGATTGGCTCAAATGCATTAAGGAAAGACATTTCACAAATGAACTTTTTATTATTATTTGTTCTGTGACAAATGGTGAATTAGTTATTGATTTATACCACTTTTAAATGGCATTTTATATATTTATGTATTTCTATAAAATCAAAACTGGAATTTTTGTTTAAAAAAAGTTGTAAAAGTATGCTAGACATGTATATAATAAATCTAGTTTGATGTTTCTGTGATAATCAATGAATTAGTTATTGATTTATACCATTTTAAATGGCTTTTGGCCAATGTCTGTTGAATATCTGAATGTGTGAATATAAATCCAACTTTACCTCGGTCTTAACTTTCATTGCCTAGGTCTCATTTTTAGCCATCTTACTCATTGCTATAACCAGGACATTGTGATTAGGAAACTATGAGAACCACACAAAGTCCAGGGGTTGATCACACTCTACCACTAAGGGTCAGTTTAGTTGGAGCAACGTAAGACAGTCTCGTGTTCCAATTGTATGTTTTAGTAGCATGAATTGTTCCGGTTCACACCGAGGTGAAGAGCGGAATAATGGAAGGAATGAATCACAGCCTGACGCTCATCACCTGTGGAAGGCGGGACTTCCAGTCCGGAGCGGATTTCATTGGCCTTTTCAGGTGTGATTTTAGATCCTTCAACCGAAGTCGCGACTCCCTATAGTATGTTGTACCAAAGTTGACTGACCCTGAAGGGAACTACACTGCCATAAATACAAGGAAAGTCAAGTAGTGTTAAATTAAAAAAAAATAAAAAAATACAAATCCAGCAAGGCACCAACTTTGAGAAGGGTTTAAAACAAAGGTTTCAGACAATGTATAAATGTTATTGAATGTAGGTATGTTTCTCCTTTAATGTAATGGCATTGAAAACAATTGAAAAAAGGCGAATATCTGTGTTTGACTACCCATACTAACATACTGTATACAACTTACTTAATGAGTATATACTACATACTATTAGTTAATTGTAGTATACTGTAACTACATACTTAATGAGTATATACTACATACTATTAGTTAATTGTAGTATTCTGTAACTACATACTTAATGAGTATATACTACATACTATTAGTTAATTGTAGTATACTGTATATTAGATACTTAATGAGTATATACTACATACTATTAGTTAATTGTAGTATACTGTAACTACATACTTAATGAGTATATACTACATACTATTAGTTAATTGTAGTATTCTGTAACTACATACTTAATGAGTATATACTACATACTATTAGTTAATTGTAGTATACTGTAACTACAACCTGTTATGGCTAGGGGGCAGTATTTTCACGGCCGGATAAAAAACGTACCCGATTTAATGTGATTATTACTCCTGCCCAGAAACTAGAATATGCATATAATTATTAGCTTTGGATAGAAAACACCCTAAAGTTTCTAAAACTGTTTGAATGGTGTCTGTGAGTATAACAGAACTCATTTGGCAGGCCAAAACCTGAGAAGATTCCTTACAGGAAGTGCCCTCGCTGACCATTTCTTGGCCTTCTACACTCTCTTTATTGAAAACTGAGGATCTCTGCCGTAACGTGACACTTCCTACGGCTCCCATAGGCTCTCAGAAGGCGGCAAAATGGTGAATGATGACTCTGCTGTCTCTGGCTGAAAAACAGTGCTGTCACGTCCTGACCAGTAAAAGGGGTTATTTGTTATTGTAGTTTGGTCAGGGTGTGGCAGGGAGTGTTTGTTTTGGGTGTTTTGGGTGATGTTCTATGTTTGTATTGACTGCTATGTAGGTTAAATGTACACTTCAAATGCAGCTGTCCTACAACATATCTGTACCTTCTTGATCCCAATTGCATTGTGTCCATGTTCTGTCCTATAAGAATTTCAAAGGAAGAGAAAATGTGTCAAAGAATAGTCTTACAAGTATTAATATATATATATATATATATATATATATATTTTTTTTTTAAATGAATATTGAAAGATATATGGCATCGACATACAATGTAATGTAAAATAGAAGAACATATTGGAGAAAGCACTAGCCAATACAGTACTGCCATACAGTAACAGTACTGCCATACAGGCCTAATATCACATTTCAAGATATCTTTGTACACAAATTGTTCAATATTTTATCAGGCTGACTTGAAAGATTATACGCAACATTTTGCTGCGTGGCAATACTGTGTTTGGATTCTGAAGGGCATTTATACAAAAGAGGTAGTCTAGACACTGATGGTATCCACTATATATACTATACTGATGGTATCCACTATATATACTATACTGATGGTATCCACTATATATACTATACTGATGGTATCCACTATATATACTATACTGATGTTATCCACTATATACACTATACTGATGGTATCCACTATATATACTATACTGATGGTATCCACTATATATACTATACTGATGGTATCCACTATATATACTATACTGATGGTATCCACTATATATACTATACTGATGGTATCCACTATATATACTATACTGATGGTATCCACTATATATACTATACTGATGTTATCCACTATATACACTATACTGATGGTATCCACTATATATACTATACTGATGGTATCCACTATATATACTATACTGATGGTATCCACTATATATACTACACTGATGGTATCCACTATATATACTATACTGATGGTATCCACTATATATACTATACTGATGGTATCCACTATATATACTATACTGATGGTATCCACTATATATACTATACTGATGGTATCCACTATATATACACTACACTGATGGTATCCACTATATATACTACACTGATGGTATCCACTATATATACTATACTGATGGTATCCACTATATATACTACACTGATGGTATCCACTATATATACTACACTGATGGTATCCACTATATATACTACACTGATGGTATCCACTATATATACTATACTGATGGTATCCACTATATATACTACACTGATGGTATCCACTATATATACTACACTGATGGTATCCACTATATATACTATACTGATGGTATCCACTATATATACTACACTGATGGTATCCACTATATATACTATACTGATGGTATCCACTATATATACTATACTGATGGTATCCACTATATATACTATACTGATGGTATCCACTATATATACTACACTGATGGTATCCACTATATATACTATACTGATGGTATCCACTATATATACTATACTGATGGTATCCACTATATATACTATACTGATGGTATCCACTATATATACTATACTGATGGTATCCACTATATATACACTACACTGATGGTATCCACTATATATACTACACTGATGGTATCCACTATATATACTACACTGATGGTATCCACTATATATACTATACTGATGGTATCCACTATATATACTACACTGATGGTATCCACTATATATACTATACTGATGGTATCCACTATATATACTACACTGATGGTATCCACTATATATACTATACTGATGGTATCCACTATATATACTACACTGATGGTATCCACTATATATACTACACTGATGGTATCCACTATATATACTATACTGATGGTATCCACTATATATACTACACTGATGGTATCCACTATATATACTATACTGATGGTATCCACTATATATACTATACTGATGGTATCCACTATATATACTACACTGATGGTATCCACTATATATACTACACTGATGGTATCCACTATATATACTATACTGATGGTATCCACTATATATACTATACTGATGGTATCCACTATATATACTACACTGATGGTATCCACTATATATACTACACTGATGGTATCCGCTATATATACTACACTGATGGTATCCGCTATATATACTACACTGATGGTATCCGCTATATATACTATACTGATGGTATCCGCTATATATACTACACTGACGGTATCCGCTATATATACTATACTGGCGGTATCCGCTATATATACTATACTGACGGTATCCGCTATATATACTATACTGACGGTATCCACTATATATACTATACTGACGGTATCCACTATATATACTATACTGACGGTATCCACTATATATACTATACTGACGGTATCCACTATATATACTATACTGACGGTATCCACTATATATACTATACTGACGGTATCCACTATATATACTATACTGATGGTATCCACTATATATACTATACTGATGGTATCCACTATATATACTATACTGATGGTATCCACTATATATACTATACTGATGGTATCCACTATATATACTATACTGATGGTATCCACTATATATACTATACTGATGGTATCCACTATATATACTATACTGATGGTATCCACTATATATGCTATACTGATGGTATCCACTATATATACTATACTGATGGTATCCACTATATATACTATACTGATGGTATCCACTATATATACTATACTGATGTTATCCACTATATATACTATACTGATGGTATCCACTATATATACTATACTGATGGTATCCACTATATATACTATACTGATGGTATCCACTATATATACTATACTGATGGTATCCACTATATATACTATACTGATGGTATCCACTATATACACTATACTGATGGTATCCACTATATATACTATACTGATGGTATCCACTATATACACTATACTGATGCTATCCACTATATATACTACACTGATGGTATCCACTATATATACTATACTGATGGTATCCACTATATATACTATACTGATGGTATCCACTATATATACTATACTGATGGTATCCACTATATATACTATACTGATGGTATCCACTATATATACAATACTGATGGTATCCACTATATATACTATACTGATGGTATCCACTATATATACTATACTGATGGTATCCACTATATATACTATACTGATGTTATCCACTATATACACTATACTGATGGTATCCACTATATACACTATACTGATGGTATCCACTATATATACTATACTGATGGTATCCACTATATATACTATACTGATGGTATCCACTATATATACTATACTGATGGTATCCACTATATATACTATACTGATGGTATCCACTATATATACTATACTGATGGTATCCACTATATATACTATACTGATGGTATCCACTATATATACTATACTGATGGTATCCACTATATATACTATACTGATGGTATCCACTATATATACACTACACTGATGGTATCCACTATATATACACTACACTGATGGTATCCACTATATATACTACACTGATGGTATCCACTATATATACTATACTGATGGTATCCACTATATATACTACACTGATGGTATCCACTATATATACTACACTGATGGTATCCACTATATATACTACACTGATGGTATCCACTATATATACTATACTGATGGTATCCACTATATATACTACACTGATGGTATCCACTATATATACTACACTGATGGTATCCACTATATATACTATACTGATGGTATCCACTATATATACTACACTGATGGTATCCACTATATATACTATACTGATGGTATCCACTATATATACTATACTGATGGTATCCACTATATATACTATACTGATGGTATCCACTATATATACTACACTGATGGTATCCACTATATATACTATACTGATGGTATCCACTATATATACTATACTGATGGTATCCACTATATATACTATACTGATGGTATCCACTATATATACTATACTGATGGTATCCACTATATATACACTACACTGATGGTATCCACTATATATACTACACTGATGGTATCCACTATATATACTACACTGATGGTATCCACTATATATACTATACTGATGGTATCCACTATATATACTACACTGATGGTATCCACTATATATACTATACTGATGGTATCCACTATATATACTACACTGATGGTATCCACTATATATACTACACTGATGGTATCCACTATATATACTACACTGATGGTATCCACTATATATACTACACTGATGGTATCCACTATATATACTATACTGATGGTATCCACTATATATACTACACTGATGGTATCCACTATATATACTATACTGATGGTATCCACTATATATACTATACTGATGGTATCCACTATATATACTACACTGATGGTATCCACTATATATACTACACTGATGGTATCCACTATATATACTATACTGATGGTATCCACTATATATACTATACTGATGGTATCCACTATATATACTACACTGATGGTATCCGCTATATATACTACACTGATGGTATCCGCTATATATACTACACTGATGGTATCCGCTATATATACTACACTGATGGTATCCGCTATATATACTATACTGACGGTATCCGCTATATATACTACACTGACGGTATCCGCTATATATACTATACTGACGGTATCCGCTATATATACTACACTGACGGTATCCGCTATATATACTATACTGACGGTATCCACTATATATACTATACTGACGGTATCCACTATATATACTATACTGACGGTATCCACTATATATACTATTCTGACGGTATCCACTATATATACTATACTGACGGTATCCACTATATATACTATACTGATGGTATCCACTATATATACTATACTGATGGTATCCACTATATATACTATACTGATGGTATCCACTATATATACTATACTGATGGTATCCACTATATATACTATACTGATGGTATCCACTATATATACTATACTGATGGTATCCACTATATATACTATACTGATGGTATCCACTATATATACTATACTGATGGTATCCACTATATATACTATACTGATGGTATCCACTATATATACTATACTGATGGTATCCACTATATATACTATACTGATGGTATCCACTATATATACTATACTGATGGTATCCACTATATATACTATACTGATGGTATCCACTATATATACTATACTGATGGTATCCACTATATATACTATACTGATGGTATCCACTATATACACTATACTGATGGTATCCACTATATATACTATACTGATGGTATCCACTATATACACTATACTGATGGTATCCACTATATATACTACACTGATGGTATCCACTATATATACTATACTGATGGTATCCACTGTATATACTACACTGATGGTATCCACTATATATACTATACTGATGGTATCCACTATATATACTATACTGATGGTATCCACTATATATACTATACTGATGGTATCCACTATATACACTATACTGATGGTATCCACTATATATACAATACTGATGGTATCCACTATATATACTATACTGATGGTATCCACTATATATACTATACTGATGTTATCCACTATATACACTATACTGATGGTATCCACTATATATACTATACTGATGGTATCCACTATATATACTATACTGATGGTATCCACTATATATACTATACTGATGGTATCCACTATATATACTATACTGATGGTATCCACTATATATACTATACTGATGGTATCCACTATATATACTATACTGATGGTATCCACTATATATACTATACTGATGGTATCCACTATATATACTATACTGATGGTATCCACTATATATACTATACTGATGGTATCCACTATATATACTATACTGATGGTATCCACTATATATACTATACTGATGGTATCCACTCGGCTCGCTGCCTCTCAGATCAAAGGTGGGTTCATCTGCTCCGTTCCCGCAGTGTGGTCTCCCTGAGATCCCAAGTTAGAGGGATCCCTGGTGCACCATTTACCCAGGTCATCAGGAGCGGTCACCAAGTCAAGATTCACATCCCCATCGCCAAATGTGGTGAATTTCTTTAATATTAATTGAGACAAACTTATCTTAAACTAAATCTTTATTCACTTATAAGGGAGCAGGTCAATACAACACACATATAAAGTCAATCAATTGGGTGCCCTATGATAATGATGGCTGGTCGAACAATCACCCCCAGATGATTCATTGAGAGATGAATCACCCCCAGATGATTCGTTGAGAGATGAATCAACCCCAGATGATTCGTTGAGAGCCACAATACAAAAGTACAAAGGTCTTTTACAGCCAAGATACACCCCTTTCAACCTACATGACCAACAACAGATCTATAGAACGGGTCGCAAGGTTAAGATTTGTATGAAAGATACTTATAATTCTCAGCAGACAGTATCTGCTTTAAAAACAGTACTCTTTGTGTAGAGACCAGGGTCTGGCCCTGGGGTCATCTCTCCCTGGTACCATATAGAACAGAAACATTAACTCATGTTCTGGAATGCGGTCTCTTTAGGTTTTATCACCCAAAAGACATTGTAAATCTCCTGTCAGTGTTTTCTCCCAGAGGCCCATCCTCCGTAGAACACACAGACACAATAGTTATAAGAACCCTCTATTCTGTTGCATAAAACAACCATTTGATGCAATAAAAGTATTATAACATAATGTTGCAGTTCTGCTCTCAGTGTCCACTGAAAGTTGACTAGTAACAACAACTGGGACCTAAAAGACACCCACCATGAGACCCACTAAATCTGCCCAAGAAGAGGCAAACAAAATAAAAACCCACACCAAACTTAAAGACAGGAAGCAAACCAAAAAGGTGGAGCAACTAAAGGTGTTGACTCTCCACATGTATCAAGATAACTGGAGCACTGGGCCAGACACTCTTAAATAGAACCTGGACCAGCTCAGGTGAAACACCTTCCCACTAACGAGATGGACAAGCCAGCACAGGTGTAACACATACTGACTAACGAGGTGACACCAATCAGTGCGTCCTACGTGCTAACGAGCTAGACGGGCTAACGGTGCTAGACGGGCTAACGAGCTAGACGTGCTAACGAGCTAGACGTGCTAACGAGCTAACGAGCTAGACGTGCTAACGAGCTAGACGTGCTAACGAGCTAGACGTGCTAACGAGCTAGACGTGCTAACGAGCTAGACGGGCTAACGAGCTAGACGGGCTAACGAGCTAGACGTGCTAACGAGCTAGACGTGCTAACGAGCTAGACGGGCTAACGAGCTAGACGTGCTAACGAGCTAGACGTGCTAACGAGCTAAAGTCCAACCTCAAAACATAAATGGAAAAACCAAAGCCTGTAACACCTTCCCCCTTAAGACAACAAATATATCCTATAGTTTGCTCACCACCAACAGAAAACAACTTCCATTTCACATGATAATCAACTACAATGCTTCACCTTCACCAATATAAACATGGTGTCTACTGGATGTCAACAATTAAAAACAAGAAAAAACACGTATTTCTAAATAATAATATACAATAGTATTATTTGTTTCTCCTTTTTCTTTCTATAGAATCCTAAATCCCACTAGCTTCTAGAACTCTCGTCTTCCTAAAACTCACTAGCTTCTAGAACTCTCGTCTTCCTAAATCCCACTAGCTTCTAGAACTCTCGTCTTCCTAAAACTCACTAGCTTCTAGAACTCTCGTCTTCCTAAAACTCACTAGCTTCTAGAACTCTCGTCTTCCTAAAACTCACTAGCTTCTAGAACTCTCGTCTTCCTAAAACTCACTAGCTTCTAGAACTCTCATCTTCCTAAAACTCACTAGCTTCTAGAACTCTCGTCCCCTTGGAACGAGCCCAAACAAAACTCATCTCCAATACGGAAAAACGTGCAGTCAAAATACATTGTGATCCATGGCAACGCACTAGCTAAACGCAAAACTTTTTAACTGCCAACCCTTGAGACAATCAGAAACCAAGTTGTCCTGACCACAGACATGTCTGATTTCAAGAGGAAACTCCTGCAATATCCATAGTAACTTTCCACCTCACTGCAGAGCTTCTCTCTCTTTTCAGGGTTCACTAGATAGGCATGTTGTTGGATCGGGGCCCAGTCCCCAATGTCATGTTCTAGTACATTTGGGTTGGCACATCTGAGAATGAACCCTGATATTTTAAAAGCAGGGCAACAATGTCAATATAATTGTACCAAAAATTGTCAGTTGGTTGCATGAATAAATATCATCAATAAATCGATTACTAAATCTGATCATGAAATGTAAATATGAAATATTTGGTTGCATAGTCATATTTTCGATGTCTTTTCAATGACATGTTGCTAGGTGGGATATCCCCAATGTCAAAACACAGTTTTATCGTGTCCTAATCAATAACCAATATGCAGAAACAGTTTGGGATAAATTGAAAACCTAAACATAAAATGTGCTATATACACAAACATCTGCCACAATAATCATATTACTTAAACAAGCACCTTATAAACTGCACAAGCACCAAAAATGCTGTTGTTTTGACAAGTAGCAATAAATCACTGATATCGATTAGGGGGGGAAATCAGGTTGTACGTGATGTTGAAACTAACAACTAAACAAAAACACATGGAAATGGGAGATATATTTTACCTCACTGATTAGAGGACAACCTGCAGAAGACAGTCAGCTACATTTTGGAGTGATGCATTTAAATGTAGGGGTCACTAAACAAAGGAACACAACACTTATTTGTCATAACTCATCGATATCATGTTAAAATCATTTGTGTGACAGGAGGGAGATGAAGTTGCACGTCCTGTTAAAACGAACAGCTCAAAAAGCACACGGAATCTGGGAATAATGTGTACATCCCTGGTTAGAGGACAATTTGTAGAAAGCAGCTAGCTACATTTTGAAGTGTTGCATTTTGATTCAAGTGCATCACCAACGTGGTAAGTGGAACACAACTCTTTTTTTGTTAGTCACTTTTTGTTAAATCACATAAATAGTAACTCTTCCATTTCAGAGCCTGGATTTTCCCCCTGAGGCTAATATCCATATCATGTTGAAATCAATAGAACAGGGGACAAACGTTTAGGGTTCTACATTGTGACATCATTAAAATATTCCTTCTACAATGTTAAAACATTCTACATTGTGAGATTAATTCATTGATATCATGAAACAACTCCTTCATGTATTTTTTGATGTTTGATCAGAGATCTTTAATCAGATTATCTCGGGTCACAGCTATAAGGTTTCTCTCCTGTGTGTATTCTCTGGTGTTTAGTCAGATGGCTAGATGAAACAAAACTCTTCCCACATTGATCACAGTTATAAGGTTTCTCTCCTGAGTGTATTCTCTGGTGCACTGTCAGCGCTCCAGATTGACCAAAACTCTTCCCACATTGACCACAGCTATAAGGTTTCTCTCCTGTGTGTGTTCTCTGGTGTACAGTCAGAGAGCCAGATGTAGTAAAACTCTTCCTACAATGATCACAGCTATAAGGTTTCTCTCCTGTGTGTGTTCTCTGGTGTGATACCAGATGGCTAGACATACCAAAACTCTTCCCACATTGATCACAGCTATAAGGTTTCTCTCCTGAGTGTATTCTCTGGTGCACTGTCAGCGCTCCAGATTGACCAAAACTCTTCCCACATTGATCACAGCTATAAGGTTTCTCTCCTGTGTGTGTTCTCTGGTGTGATACCAGATGGCTAGACATACCAAAACTCTTCCCACATTGATCACAGTTATAAGGTTTCTCTCCTGTGTGTATTCTCTGGTGTACAGTCAGAGAGCTAGATATAGTAAAACTCTTCCCACATTGATCACAGATATAAGATTTCTCTCCTGTGTGTGTTCTCTGGTGTGATACCAGATGGCAAGATTGACCAAAACTCTTCCCACATTGATCACAGCTGTAAGATTTCTCTCCTGTGTGTGTTCTCTGATGCATTTTAATGCCTGATGAGGTGAATCTTTTCCCACACTCAGAGCAGCGGTGAGTTCTCTTCCCTGTGGGTCTCTGCAGGTGTTTCCTGAGGTGTTCTAATGTGGAGCAACTCTTCTCTGCCTCTTCAGCATCATGAGGTTGTTGAGGCTCCCCAGAGGATCCACGATAGTTAAGTATCTCTCCTGTGTGAACAACAAAGTCAGACAGATGATTAAAGGCCCACAACAGCGGTAATCCACTGTAAAAGGTGATGCCAACAGTGGAGCCATGATGTTGTACAACAATTGACGTCTGTAATGAATGTTAAAATTATTTGACAATTGTCTTAAAATGAGTAGGAATAGTCATATTTTGTCTTCTTTTCACATTAGTAGTGACATCGATGATTGTAGGCTAGAAATAAGTTATTCATGTTGTTGAAACTCTAAGCAGTGTGCCAGACGACTAATTGGTCTCCAATATAGGCCCCTTTCTGTGTTTGCTAAAATTGCAGCACGAGGGCAATTTGATTGCAGAAACTCCTCCCTGCTAATGAAGAAACCGATAGTTATGGATGTAGTATATCTGCCAGGAGCAAAAATGGTGAGCAAAGATTTTAGTTTTTCACAATGTATTCTGAATGTGAATGGGGGAGACTCAGGGGAGTAACCTCCATTTCCAGGTTGCTTATGAGTACATTTCACACTACTTTGGATTATAATTGTAAGGCTCATTTGAATGTCCTGTTTAATATAATATTTGCAACAGTATTATGAATTGTGTGTAATTATTGAAGAACCGTGTTAATGACAGTATCCATTTGGGTGTTGTCAATAAAGTTAAGATTTTATTTTTTATTTCACCTTTATTTAACCAGGTAGGCCAGTCGAGAACAAGTTCTCATTTACAACTGCGACCTGGCCAAGATAAAGCAAAGCAGTGCGACAAAAACACAACAGAGTTACACATGGGATAAACAAACGAACAGTCAATAACACAATAGAAAAATCTGGACTACGGAGGAAAAGCAATAAATAGGCCATAGTAGCGAAGTAATTACAATTTAACACTGAAGTGATGGATGTGCAGATGATGATGTGCAAGTAGAAATACTGGTGTGCAAAAGAGCAGAGAAAGTAAATAAAAACATGGGGATGAGGTAGGCAGTTGGATGGGCTATTTACAGATGGGCTGTGTACAGCTGCAGCGATCGGTAAGCTGCTCAGATAGCTGATGCTTAAAGTTAGTGAGGGAGATATAAGTCTCCAACTTCAGAAATTTTTGCAATTCGTTCCAGTGATTGGCAGCAGAGAACTGGAAAGAAATGTGTCCAAAGTAGGTGTTGGCTTTGGGGATGACCAGTGAGATATACCTGCTGGAGCGCGTGCTATGGGTGGGTGTTGCTATGGTGACCAGTGAGCTGAGTTAAGGCGGCCTAGCAAAGACTTATAGATGACCTGGAGCCAGTGGGTTTGGCGACGAATATGTAGCGAGGGCCAGCTGACGAGAGCATACAGGTCCCAGTGGTGGGTGGTATATGGGGCTTTGGTGACAAAACGGATGGCACTGTGATAGACTGCATCCAGTTTGCTGAGTAGAGTGTTGGAGGCTATTTTGAAAATGACATCGCCAAAGTCAAGGATCGGTAGGATAGTCAGTTTTACGAGGGTATGTTTGGCAGCGTGAGTGAAAGAGGCTTTGTTGCGAAATAGGAAGCCGATTCTAGATTACATTTTGGATTGGAAATGCTTAATATTAGCCTGGAAGGAGAGTTTACAGTCTAGCAAGACACCTAGGTATTTATAGTTGTCCACATATTCTAAGTCAGAAACGTCCAGAGTAGTGATGCTGGATGGGCGGGTGCAGGCAGCGATCGGTTGAAGAGCATACATTTAGTTCTACTAGCGTTTAAGAGCAGTTGGAGGCCATGGAAGGAGTGTTGTATGGCATTGAAGCTCGTTTGGAGGTTTGCAAACACAGTGTAAACAGAATGGGCCAGATGTAAACAGAATGGTGTCTTCTGCGTAGAGGTTGATCAAAGAATCACCCGCAGCAAGAGCAACATCATTGGTATATACAGAGAAAAGAGTCGGTCCGAGAATTGAACCCTGTGGTACTCCCATAGAGACTGCCAGAGGTCCGGACAACAGGCCCTCCGATTTGACACACTGAACTCTGTCTGAGAAGTAGCTGGTGAACCAGGGGAGTCAGTCATTTGAGAAACCAAGGCTATTGAGTCTGCCGATAAGAATACGGTGATTGACAGAGTCGAAAGCCTTGGCCAGGTTGATGAAGACGGCTGCACAGTACTGTCTTTTATCGATGGCGGTTATGATATCATTTAGTACCTTGAGCGTGGCTGAGGTGCACCTGTGACTAGCTCGGAAACTGGATTGCACAGCGGAGAAGGTACGATGGGATTCAAAATGGTCAGTGATCTGTTTGTTAACCTCTTATGGCTAGGGGACAGTATTTTCACGGCTGGATAAAAAACGTACCCGATTTAATCTGATTATTAGTCCTGCCCAGAAACTAGAATATGCGTATAATTATTAGCTTTGGATAGAAAACACTCCAAAGTTTCTAAAACTGTTTGAATGGTGTCTGTGAGTATAACAGAACTCATTTGGCAGGCCAAAACGTGAGAAGATTCTGTACAGGAAGTACCCTGTCTGACCATTTCTTGAACTTGTTTGCCATCTCTATCCATTACAAATGATCTCTGCTCTAACGTGACACTTCCTACGGCTCACATGGTCTCTCAGAAGGCGGCAAAAAGCTGAATGACGTAATTCAAAGCCCTGGCTGAAACACACGAGCGCTTTTGCTAAGTGGTCTATCAGAGGACAAAGGGCTTAGGCGCGAGCACTGGCCGCCCCCGCCTTTCTGTTTTTCCCTCCGTTTACAGTCACGCAGATTCCCGGTCGGAATATTATCGCTTTTCTATGAGATAAATTGCATAAAAATTGATTTTAAACAGCGGTTGACATGCTTCGAAGTACGGTAATGGAATATTTAGAATTTTTTTGTCACGAAATGCGCCATGCGCGGGACCCTGATTTACCATTCGGATAGTGTCTAGAACGCACCAACAAAACGCCGCTGTTGGACATAACAATGGATTATTTGGGACCAAACCAACATTTGTTATTGAAGTAGAAGTCCTGGGAGTGCATTCTGACGAAGAACAGGAAAGGTAAGACCATTTTTATTATAGTAAATCTGATTTTGGTGAAGGCTAAACTTGCCGGGTGTCTAAATAGCTAGCCCTGTGATGGCCGGGCTATGTACTTAGAATATTGCAAAATGTGCTTTCACCAAAAAGCTATTTTAAAATCGGACATATCGAGTGCATAGAGGAGTTCTGTATCTATAATTCTTAAAATAATTGTAATGCTTTTTGTGAACGTTTATTGTGAGTAATTTAGTAAATTGTTAGTAAATTCCCCGGAAGTTTGCTAGTTTGCTAGTTCTGAACGTCACATGCTAATGTAAAAAGCTGGTTTTTGATATAAATATGAACTTGATTGAACAAAACATGCATGTATTGTATAACATAATGTCCTAGGTGTGTCATCTGATGAAGATCATCAAAGGTTAGTGCTGCATTTAGCTGTCTTCTGGGTTTTTGTGACATTATATGCTAGCTTGAAAAATGGGTGTCTGATTATTTCTGGCTGGGTACTCTGCTGACATAATCTAATGTTTTGCTTTCGCTGTAAAGCCTTTTTGAAATCGGACAGTGTGGTTAGATTAACGAGAGTCTTGTCTTTAAAAAGGTGTAAAATAGTCATATGTTTGAAAAATTGAAGTTTTCGGATTTTAGAGGAATTTGTATTTCGCGCCACGCCCATCATTGGATATTGGAGCAGGTGTTCCGCTAGCGGAACGTCTAGATGTAAGAGGTTAACTTGACTTTCGAAGACTTTAGAAAGGCAGGGCAGGATGGATATAGGTCAGTAACAGTTTGGGTCTAGAGTGTCACCCCCTTTGAAGAGGGGGATGACCGCGGAAGCGTTCCAATCTTTATGAATCTCGGACGATACGAAAGAGAGGTTGAAAAGACTAGTAATAGGGGTTGCCACAATGGCGGCGGATAATTTTAGAAAGAGAGGGTCCAGATTATCAAGCCCAGCTGATTTGTACGGGTCCAAGTTTTGCAACTCTTTCAGAACATCAGCTATCTGAATTTGGGTGAAGGAGAAGCAGGGGAGGCTTGGGGAAGTAGCTGCGGGGGGTGGGGAGCTGTTAGTGCAGTACGGCACAGGATGTTTTTGTGCTGGTCGAGTGGCAGTCAGGTCTGGAGTGAACCAAGGGCTATATCTGTTCTTAGTTCTACATTTTTTGAAAGGGGCATGCTTATTTAAGGTGGTGAGGAAATTATAATTAAAGAACAAGCAGGCATCCTCTACTGACGGGATGAGGTCAATATCCTTCCAGGAGACCAGGGCCAGGTTGATTAGGAAGGCCTGCTTGCAGAAGTGTTTTAGGGAGCGTTTGACAGTGATGAGGGGTGGTCGTTTGACCACGGACCCATAACGGATGCAGGCAATGAGGCATTGATCACTGAGATCCTGACTGAAAACAGCAGAGGTGTATTTGGAGGGCAAGTTGGTCAGGATAATATCTATGAGGGTGCCCATGTTTATGGATTTAGGGTTGTACCTGGTAGGTTCTTTGATTATCTGTGTGAGATTGAGGGCATCTAGCTTGGATTGTAGGATGGCCAGGGGTGTTAAGGATATGCCAGTTTAGGTCACCTAACAGAACGAATGCTGAAGATAGATGGGGGGCAATCAATTCACATATGGTGTCCAGGGTACAGCTGGGTACAGCTGGGAGCTAATTTTTTTAATTAGAAGCTCGAACTGTTTGGGCATAGACCTGGAAAGTATGATAGAACTCTGCAGGCCATCTCTGCAGTAGATTGCAACTCCTCCCCCTTTGGCAGTTCTATCTTGACGGAAAATGTTGTAGCTGGGAAATGGAAATTTCAGAATTTTTGGTGGCCTTCCAAAGCCAGGATTCAGACACGGCAAAGACATCAAGGTTGGTGGAGTGTGCTAAAGCAGTGAGTAAAACAAACTTAGGGAGGAGGCTTCTTATGTTAACATGCATGAAAACAAGGCTTCTACGGTTACAGAAGTCAACAAATGAGAGCGCCTGGGGGCACACAGGGCCTGGGTTAACCTCTTCATCACCCGAGGAACAGAGGAGTAGGATGAGGGTACGGCTAAAGGCTATCTGAACTGGTCGTCTAATGCGTTGTGAACAGAGAATAAAAGGAGCAGAATTCTGGGCGTGGTAGGATAGATTCAAGGCATAATGTACAGACAGGGGTATGGTAGGGTGCGGGTACAGTGGAGGTAAACCTAGGCGTTGAGTGATGATAAGAGAGGTTGCATCTCTGGAGGCACCAGTTACGCTAGGTGAGGTCACCGCATGTGTGGGAGGTCGGACAAAAGAGCTCTCTGAGGCATGTTGAGAGGGACTAGGGGCTCCGCAGTAAAATAAAACAATGATAACTACCCTAAACAACAGTATACAAGGCATATTGACATTAGAGAGACAAAGCAAGGCATAAAGCAATCACAGGTGTTGATTGGGATAGCTAGCTAAGACAACAACGGGTAAGACAACAGTTAATCAGCTAAGACAACAACAACAGGTAAAGTGTCGATGAATGGGCAGAGAGGGTCAGTTAACTACACACAGGGCCTGAGTTCGAGGCTGGGGCCGACGGATAAACAAAACAGAGTACCGTGATTAATGAACAGTCCAGCAGGGATCAGCTATGTAGCCAAGTGATCATAGGGTCCAGTGAACAGCAATATATGAACCAGGGAAGCCGTTAGGTAGTCGTTACTATGCTAGCCGGGAGACGCGCCTGGCTTGAGGCTAACTGGTGCTAGCTTCGGGACACCGACGTCTGGCAAAGGCCAGTTGAGGGCACATCGGACGGAATTACGTTGGCAGACCAGTCGTGATGGATCGTCGGGGCTCCATGTCAACAAAGGGTCCAGGCCAATTGGCAAAAGAGGTATTGTAGCTGGAGTAATTTTGTTTGCTAGCCGGGAGATGCACCTGGCTCAAGGCTAACTGGTGATAGCTTCGGGACAAGGGTGTTAGCCACTATAGCCACTCCGGTGCAAAGGTCCAGAGCTTACGGCAGGAATCCGGTGATGTAGTGGCTTCTAGTTGTGTTAGTGAAGAGTCCAGGAGGCATCAGCTGTGTAGCCGAGTGATCATAGAGTCCACTGAGCAGGCCGGGAGATGGGCTGGGCCACTCGGTAGCAGCTAGCTAGCTGCGATTATCCGGTGTAATGGTCCGCTAGCAGTGGCTAACAAGGACTAAATAGCTAGTAGCTAATTAGCTGGTTAGCTTCTGATGGCTAGCTTCTGATGGAGGTTCTAGCTATAAGGTCTAAAAAAATAGCAGATCCGTATCACATTGGGTGAGGCGGGTTGCCAGAAGTAATATTTAATTTAAAAATGGAAAAAGAGATTGAAATATATTGCAATATACATTTGAAGTCGGAAGTTTTCATAAACCTTAGCCAAATACATTTAAACTACATCTTTCACAATTCCTGACATTTAATCCTAGTAAATATTCCCTGTCTTAGCTCAGTTAGGTTCACCACTTTATTTTAAGAATGTGTAATGTCAGAATAATAGTAGAGAATTATTTATTTCAGGTTTTATTTCTTTCATCACATTCCCAGTGGGTGAGAAGTAGGAAATACATTCAATTAGTATTTGGTAGCATTGCCTTTAAATTGTTTAACTTGGGTCAAACGTTTTGGGTAGCCTTCCACAAGCTTCCCACAATAAGTTGGGTGAATTTTGGCCCATTCCTCCTGACAGAGCTGGTGTAACTGAGTCAGAATGTAGGCCTTATAGCTCGCACACACTTTTTCAGTTCTGCCCACAAATTTTCTATAGGGTTGAGGTCAGGACTTTGTGATGGTCACTCCAATACCTTGACTTTGTTGTCCTTAAGCCATTTTGCCTCAACTTTGGAAGTATGCTTGGGGTCATTGTCCATCTGGATGAATCATTTTCGACCAAGATTTAACTTCCTGACTGATGTCTTGAGATGTTGCTTCAATATATCCACATGATTTTCCTCCCTCATGATGCCATCTATTTTGTGAAGTGCACCAGTCCCTCCTGCAGCAAAGCACCCCCACAAAATTGTTATACATTTTGTCAACGTTTATGAGTTCTTCTGTAAATTAATGTGCCCATTCACCGATAGTTATGGGGAGAAAACATTTTCTGAACGTCATGCGCAAATGTAAAAATTGGGTTTTTGGATATAAATATGAACTTGATCGAACAAAAAATGCATGTATTGTGTAACATGATGTCCTAGGAGTGTCATCTGATGAAGATTGTCAAAGGTTAGTGCTTAATTTTAGCTGTATATCTGGTTTTGTGATGGCTATCCGTGCTTGGAAAATGGCTTTTTTTTGTTGCTAAGGTGCTATCCTACAATAATCTAATGTTTTGCTTTCACCGTAAAGCCTTTTTGAAATCGGACAATGTGGTTGGATTAACGAGTAGAGTATCTTTAAAATGCCGTATAATACTTGAATGAAAATTTTGAGAATTTTTGGGGGGGAATTTCGCGCCGTGCTATCTCACTGGTTGTTGTCCAACCAATCCCGTTAACCTCTCTAGGGTATGTGGGACGAAATCGTCCCACCTACTCAACAGCCAGTGGAATCCCGTGGCGCGTTATTCAAATACCTTAGAAATGCTATTACTTCAATTTCTCAAACATATGACTATTTTACACCAATTTAAAGACAAGACTCTCGTTAATCTAACCACACTGTCCGATTTCAAAAAGGCTTTACAACGAAAGCAAAACATTAGATTATGTCAGCAGAGTACCCAGCCAGAAATAATTAGACACCCATTTTTCAAGCTAGCATATAATGTCACATAAACCCAAACCACAGCTAAATGCAGCACTAACCTTTGATGATCTTCATCAGGTGACACTCCTAGGACATGATGTTATACAATACATGCATGTTTTGTTCAATCAAGTTCATATTTATATCAAAAACCAGCTTTTTACATTAGCATGTGACGTTCAGAACTAGCATACCCACCGCAAACTTCCGGTGAATTTACTAAATTACTCACGATAAACGTTCACAAAAAACATAACAATTATTTTAAGAATTATAGATACAAAACTCCTTTATGCACTCGATATGTCCGATTTTAAAATAGCTTTTCGGTGAAAGCACATTTTGCAATATTCTGAGTAGATAGCTCGCCGCCACGGGCTAGCTATTTTGACACCCACCAAGTTTGGCCCTCACCAAACTCAGATTTACTATTAGAAAAATGTGATTACCTTTGCTGTTCTTCGTCAGAATGCACTACCAGGACTTCTACTTCAATAACAAATGTTGGTTTGGTTCAAAATAATCCATAGTTATATCCAAATAGCGGCGTTTTGTTCGTGCGTTCAAGACACTATCCAAGGGTGACGAAGGGTTACACGCCCGACGCGTTTCGTGACAAAAAAATTCGAAATATTCCATTACCGTACTTCGAAGCATGTCAACCGCTGTTTAAAATCAATTTTTATGCTATTTTTCTCGTAAAAAAGCGATAATATTCCGACCGGGAGTCGTTGTTTTCGTTCAAAGACGAAATAATAAAAACATGGGGTCGCCTCGTGCACGCGCCTCCAGTCTCTGTTCTCTGATCGACCACTATCAAAATGCGCTAATGTTTTACAGCCAGGGCCTGCAAAGCCACCATTCAGCTTTTTGCCGCCTTCTGAGTGCCTATGGGAGCCGTAGGAAGTGTCACGTAACAGCAGAGATCCCCTGTTTTGGATAGAGATGATCAAGAAGGCCAAGAAATGATCAGACAGGGTACTTCCTGTACAGAATCTTCTCAGGTTTTGGCCTGCCAAATGAGTTCTGTTATACTCACAGACACCATTCAAACAGTTTTAGAAACTTTAGGGTGTTTTCTATCCAAATCAAACAATTATATGCATATTCTAGTTACTAGGCAGGAGTAGTAACCAGATTAAATCGGGTACGTTTTTTATCCGGCCGTGCAAATACTGCCCCCTATCCCCAACAGGTTAAGCACCAGCTGTCAGAGCAGCTCACAGATCACTGCACCTGTACATAGCCCATCTATAATTTAGCCCAAACAACTACCGCTTCCCCTACTGTATTAATTTATTTATTTTGCTCCTTTGCACCCCATTATTTCTATTTCTACTTTGCACTTTCTTCCACTACAAATCTACCATTCCAGTGTTTTACTTGCTATATTGTATTTACTTCACCACCATGGCATTTTTTGCCTTACCTCCCTTATCTCACCTCATTTGCTCACATTGTATTTAGACTTCTTTTTCTACAGTATGTTTGTTTTACTCCATGTGTAACTCTGTGTTGTTGTATGTTGTCGAACTGCTTTGCTTTATCTTGGCCAGGTCGCAATTGTAAATGAGAACTTGTTCTCAACTTGCCTACCTGGTTAAATTAAAGGACTTGTTCTCAACTAGCCAACCTGGTTAATTAAAGGACTTGTTCTCAACTAGCCTACCTGGTTTAATAAAGGACTTGTTCTCAACTAGCCTACCGGGTTAAATAAAGGACTTCTACTCAACTAGCATACCTGGTTAATTAAAGGACTTGTTCTCAACTTGCCTACCTGGTTAAATAAAGGTGAAATAAAAAATAAATAAAATAAAAGATCAATGTCCCTGTTTTATTAGATAGTACTCACTGTATTTACTGGTGTTAATCAGATCAATGTCCCTGTTTTATTAGATAGTACTCACTGTATTTACTGGTGTTAATCAGATCAATGTCCCTGTTTTATTAGATAGTACTCACTGTATTTACTGGTGTTAATCAGATCAATGTCCCTGTTTTATTAGATAGTACTCACTGTATTTACTGGTGTTAATCAGATCAATGTCCCTGTTTTATATGATAGTACTCACTGTATTTACTGGTGTTAATCAGTTCTCCAGTCTTCTCTTCTTCGTCCTCCTCTAATGTGACAGTAATCTCCCCCTCTTCATCTTTCATTCCAAAAACGTCTTCATCTTCTTTCACTTCATCCTCCACTCCAAAAACTGCATCTTCCTCCTCTTCTTTCACTGAAACGTCTTTCTCTTCTTCTTCTTTCACGGTAACAGCCTCACCCTCTACTTGTTTTTGTATTGTAACAGCCTCCTCTTCCTCCTCCTCCTCCTCTTTCACCAGAGCTTCTTTCTCCGTCCAGCAGACCGCTTCTTTAACAGGAGGAGAGTAGCTTAGTGAACTCATGGTCGGAGATGTTAGCTAGAGATAATAGCTAGTTAGCATTAGCGACTAGACTAGTGCTAACTTAACCAGCCAGCTAGTTGACTTACAACGTAAATATTAAATTAAATGCGGTAGTTAGTTGTTTCCACATAAGTATGTTTAAATCACAGTGGCAATTAAACCACGAAATTGTCGAAACAGCTTGAATGTTCAGACTTTGTCGGCTAGCGAGCTACCGAGGTGGCTGCAGTTGTTGAAGAAGAGTTCCGTCCACTAGATTATACGTCACACTAGAAACATCGCCTGAAAGACACATATCGCCATCTGCTGTCTGGAGGGAGGAAACGCAGTTGAGGAGGGAAAACTATTTTTATTCTTCATTGAATTATAATATTATAAAGCAGTTTAGGGAAACGTTTTTTTCCTCTCCATTAAATATGAATATTATATCAACACGTACAAAGAGCAACAAGTGTTTGATTAGTTCAGATTTTTTATGAGAATTTAAAGCAAACTCTACATCTACTCCACATCTGTATTTCTAATTCAGTCAAATAACTAGATATCAAAATAAGCACCTAGTTATTGGTACCCTTGATAATGATGAGCAAAAATTACTGTATGAAATAAATAAATTAACTTTACCCACTACCAGGATATTTTATCCCAAAACCTGGTTACCTCTCTGCTAGGAGGCTGAAACTTGGCCATAAGTGGATCTTCCAGCAAGACACATCAACATCCAAGAAGAAATGGTTAATTGAGCACAAAATCAACATTTTCAATGGCCATCTCAGTCTTTGGACTTGAACTCCATTGAAAACCTGTGGTTTGAATTGAACAGGGCAGTCCACAAGCGCAGACAAAATAAATCAAGGACATGGAGAGATTCTGTATGGAGGAAGGGTCTAAGATCCCACCCAATGTGTTCTCTAATCTCATTAAACATTTCAGTGTTGTTATCCTCCCAAGGGGAGGGTGCTGGAGTATTGAAAACATGGGTGGCAATAATTCAGACCCCTACCTTTTGAGAATTACATTTTAAACTAAATCTCTTTCTCTGAGCAATTGTATTAGTATAAAATAATATAATTTCCTTTTTTTGTGTTGGTGTAACAATACATCATGTAGATGTATATAATGAACAGACTAGGTCTATACTGCTCCTACATGGTGTAACAATTCATCATGTAGATGTATATAATGAACAGACTAGGTCTATACTGCTCCTACATGGTGTAACAATACATCATGTAGATGTATATAATGAACAGACTAGGTCTATACTGCTCCTACATGGTGTAACAATACATCATGTAGATGTATATAATGAACAGACTAGGTCTATACTGCTCCTACATGGTGTAACAATACATCATGTAGATGTATATAATGAACAGACTAGGTTCTATCCTATTCTACTGTATCTGTCTATGTATTACTCATCTCATATGTATATACTGTATTCTATCCTATTCTACTGTATCTGTCTATGTATTACTCATCTCATATGTATATACTGTATTCTATACTATTCTACTGTATTTTAGTCTATGCCACTCTGACGTTGCTCGTCCAAATATTTATATATTCTTAATTCCATTCCTTTACTTTAGATGTGTGTATTTGTTGTGAAGTTGTTACATATTATTGCACTGTTGTCCTTGAGTGGTCCAGCCAGAGCCCGGACTTGAACCCGATCAAACATCTCTGGAGAGACCTGAAAATAGTTGTGCAGCGATGCTCCCCATCCAACCTGACAGAGCTTGAGAGGATCTGCAGAGAAGAATGGAAGAAACTACCCAAATACAGGTGTGCCAAGCTTCTAGTGTCATACCCAAGAAGACTCAAGGCTGTAATCGCTGCCAAAGGTGTTTCAACAAAGTACTGAGTTAAGGGTCTGAACACTTATGTAAATGTAGGATTGGGCCGTTGTCATCAAACTTCCATGATTAGTAAGAATTAGGGTAGATTTATAGGACTATTGTTTTTATGATTCATACATACCCAAAAATGTACCTAAATAATCTACAAGATCAGAGTATTTTTAAATCTACCAGTTGGTGTTGAAACAGAGACGAATGATGACTTTCTTGAATTGATCCCTAGTTTCTGACTCCGTGTATTCTATTGAGTCCGTCAACAAAATGAGAATTAAAAGGTATTTAAAGGTACAACATTCTAATTAAAGGTATTACCGTATTTAAAAGAATGGCTTAAGATGAAATGTACTCTAAACCCTATTGAATGAAAACTCCATGACAAAATCTGTTGGCCAACAACTGTGAGGGTTTTCAGCCAGGTATCAACACATGCAGAGTGTGAGTAAGCAAGACATACATTCCTAAATGGGGATCGGCCCCAGTCTCCTGGTAAAACACCAGAACCCTCCCCCTACAGCATTTATGTTCATTTTGAGAAAGTAGCACTACAGTCTCCGGGTAAAAAACTACTTTTGGGTAAAAAAGACGCGACACCTGTCTATGAATTTGAGAGGTTACATTGATGCTCCAGATACTCAACTAGTCTAAAGCAGACCAGTTTTATTGCTTCTTTAATCATAACAACAGTTTTCAGCTGTGCTAACATAATTGTAAAAGGGTTTTCTAATGATCAATTAGCCTTTTAAAATGATAAACTTGGATTAACTAACACAACGTGCCATAGGAACACAGGAGTGATGGTTGCTGATAATGGGCCTCTGTACGCCTATGTAGATATTCCATTAATAATCATCTGTTTCCAGCTACAATAGTCATTTACAACATTAACAATGTCTACACTGTATTTCAGATCAATTTGATATTATTTGAATGGACAAAAAATTGCTTTCTTTTAAAAACAAGGTTATTTCTAAGTGACCCCAAACTGTTGAACGGTAGTGTACATCTACATCCTCCCATGTTGCTGAACCACTGATCAATAACTCCCTATTACAGGAAAAAACACTATTTCCATTGGTTGTTAGTACTGTACTGACCTCTCGTCCTCTGTCTCTCTCGTACTCTGCCTTGTGTATTTATCTTCAAAATATTCTTATAGTCCCGACATAGAACCAAATAGACTTCCCAAAAATAATATGGCATTTACTTTATTTCACATTTATTTAATCAGATATGTCAATTGAGAACCAATACGCATTTACAATGACAATCTGAATGAAGAAATACTAATATCAATCTATTTAATAATTAACATGTTTGAAATATCCCAATGATATAGTGAACAACATTTAGGGGTTTACACTTGCATTCAATCAATCTTAAGTTCATAATCAAACATTTTTTTTTTACTCTTTTAATCCGATTTTCGACATGATCATGTCTTGAGCTGGAAAAAACATGTAGACCTATTTTTCAGTATGATTTCATTCATACAATATTATTTAATGTAGAATGAACAAAAACACAATTTCTCAATCAAAAACATAAGTCAGAACACAGCCTCTCTATTCTCTCATGTGATTTCAGGTCCTCTGACTGGGAAAATGTCTTTTCACAATGAGAGCAGTGGTATGTCTTCTCCTCCTGTGTATTAGTATGTTGGAAAGGCTTTTCTCCTGTGTGTGTTCTCTCATGCTTTTTCAAGCTCCCTATCCGGGTAAAACTCTTTTCACAATTGGAACAGTGGTAAGGCTTTTCTCCTGTGTGTATTCTCTCATGCTCCTTCAGGCTCGCACACCACCTAAAATTCCTTCCACAGTGGGAACAGTGGTACGGCTTCTCTCCAGAGTGTCCCCTCTCATGTGGTTTCAGGCTCCCTAACCGGGTAAAACTCTTTACACAGTGGGAACAGTGGTACGGCTTCTCTCCAGAGTGTCTTCTCATATGTATTTTCAGGTTCCCTAACCCAGTAAATATCTTTCCACACTGAGAGCAGTGGTAGGTCTTCCTATCTTCTGTGTGTATTTCTTCATGTTGTTTCAGGTACCGTAACTGGGTAAACCTCTTTCCACACTGGGAACATTGGAAACACTTTTCTCTTGTGTGTGTCCTCTCATGCTCTTTTAGGTTCCCTAACTTGGCAAAACTCTTTCCACAGTGGGAGCATTCGTAAGGGTTTTCTCCTGTATGCGTTCTCTCATGTACTTTCAGGTTCCTTAACCACTTAAAACGCTTGCCACACTGGGAACAGTGGTGTTGTCTCGCTGGTTTGGGCGTCTCTGAGGTCTGGTTCCCCTGAAGGAGTCTCCCCGCTGTCAGAGTGAGAGTCTGGTCCCTCTCCTACCAAAGACAGAGTATTTAGTTCAATATTAAACAGAGAACTGAATTAAACCTCCATAAAATAAAACTGTCTTCCTGTGAGGCTAGATTCCTCAAAAACCTGAAGTCAGTTTTCAGAACATTACATAATTTAATAAAAACTTGGTGGCCGCCCTAATAATAATAATAATGTAGAACATAAAATCTAATCTTTCTCACATGTTTATAGGCTGAGCAGAGCTCTACAATAGGGAAAGGGGGATACCTAGTCAACTGAATGGATTCAACTGAAATGTGTGTCCCGTACATAACCCAACCCCTCTGAATCAGAGAGGTGTGGGGGGCTGCCTTAATAGACATCCACGTCATCGGCAGCCAGGGAACAGTGGGTTAACTTCCTTGCTCAGGGGCAGAATGACAGCGTTTTTACCTTGTCAGCTCAGGGATTTGATCCAGCAACCTTTCGGTTACTGGCTCCTACCTGCCAGGCTACATAATGTCGTATTTTAGGCTGAGCAGAGCTCTATAATAATAGATAATGTCATGTTTATAGGCTGAGCAGAGCTGTATAATAATAGATCATGTTTATAGGCTGAGCAGAGCTCTATAATAATAGATAATGTCATGTTTATAGGCTGAACAGAGCTCTATAATAATAAATAATGTCATGTTTACAGGCTGAGCACAGCTCTATAATAATAGATAATGTCATGTTTACAGGCTGAGCAGAGCTCTATAATAATAGATAATGTCATGTTTATAGGCTGAGCAGAGCTCTATAATAATAGATCATGTTTATAGGCTGAGCAGAGCTCTATAATAATAGATCATGTTTATAGGCTGAGCACAGCGCTATAATAATAGATAATGTCATGTTTATAGGCTGAACAGAGCTCTATAATAATAGATAATGTTTATAGGCTGATCAGAGCTCTATAATAATAGATAATGTCATGTTTATAGGCTGAACAGAGCTCTATAATAATAGATAATGTCATGTTTATAGGCTGAGCAGAGCTCTATAATAATAGATAATGTCATGTTTATAGGCTGAACAGAGCTCTATAATAATAGATAATGTCATGTTTATAGGCTGATCAGAGCTCTATAATAATAGATAATGTCATGTCTTCAGGCTGATCAGAGCTCTATAATAATAGATAATGTCATGTTTATAGGCTGAGCAGAGCTCTATAATAATAGATAATGTCATGTTTACAGGCTGATCAGAGCTCTATAATAATAGATAATGTCATGTTTACAGGCTGATCAGAGCTCTATAATAATAGATAATGTCATGTTTCCAGGCTGATCAGAGCTCTATAATAATAGATAATGTCATGTTTACAGGCTGATCAGAGCTCTATAATAATAGATAATGTCATGTTTACAGGCTGAGCAGAGCTCTATAATAATAGATAATGTCATGTTTATAGGCTGAGCAGAGCTCTATAATAATAGATAATGTCATGTTTATAGGCTGAACAGAGCTCTATAATAATAGATAATGTCATGTTTATAGGCTGAGCAGAGCTCTATAATAATAGATCATGTCATGTTTACAGGCTGATCAGAGCTCTATAATAATAAATAATGTCATGTTTATAGGCTGAACAGAGCTCTATAATAATAGATCATGTTTATAGGCTGAGCAGAGCTCTATAATAATAGATCATGTTTATAGGCTGATCAGAGCTCTATAATAATAGATAATGTCATGTTTATAAGCTGAGCAGAGCTCTATAATAATAGATAATGTTTATAGGCTGATCAGAGCTCTATAATAATAGATCATGTTTATAGGCTGAGCAGAGCTCTATAATAATAGATAATGTCATGTTTATAGGCTGAGCAGAGCTCTACAATAATAGATAATGTCATGTTTACAGGCTGAGCAGAGCTCTACAATAATAGATAATGTCATGTTTACAGGCTGATCAGAGCTCTATAATAATAGATAATGTCATGTTTATAGGCTGAACAGAGCTCTTTAATAATAGATAATGTCATGTTTATAGGCTGAGCAGAGCTCTATAATAATAGATCATGTTTATAGGCTGATCAGAGCTCTATAATAATAGATAATGTCATGTTTATAGGCTGAGCAGAACTCTATAATAATAGATAATGTCATGTTTATAGGCTGAGCAGAGCTCTATAATAATAGATAATGTCATGTTTATAGGCTGATCAGAGCTCTATAATAATAGATAATGTCATGTTTATAGGCTGAGCAGAGCTCTATAATAATAGATAATGTCATGTTATAGGCTGATCAGAGCTCTTTAATAATAGATAATGTCATGTTATAGGCTGATCAGAGCTCTTTAATAATAGATAATGTCATGTTTATAGGCTGATCAGAGCTCTATAATAATAGATAATGTCATGTTTATAGGCTGAGCAGAGCTCTATAATAATAGATAATGTCATGTTATAGGCTGATCAGAGCTCTATAATAATAGATAATGTCATGTTTATAGGCTGATCAGAGCTCTATAATAATAGATAATGTCATGTTATAGGCTGATCAGAGCTCTATAATAATAGATAATGTCATGTTATAGGCTGATCAGAGCTCTATAATAATAGATAATGTCATGTTTATAGGCTGATCAGAGCTCTATAATAATAGATAATGTCATGTTATAGGCTGAGCAGAGCTCTATAATAATAGATAATGTCATGTTATAGGCTGATCAGAGCTCTATAATAATAGATAATGTCATGTTATAGGCTGAACAGAGCTCTATAATAATAGATAATGTCATGTTATAGGCTGATCAGAGCTCTATAATAATAGATAATGTCATGTTTATAGGCTGATTAGAGCTCTATAATAATAGATCATGTTTATAGGCTGATCAGAGCTCTATAATAATAGATAATGTCATGTTATAGGCTGATCAGAGCTCTATAATAATAGATAATGTCATGTTATAGGCTGAGCAGAGCTCTATAATAATAGATAATGTCATGTTATAGGCTGATCAGAGCTCTATAATAATAGATAATGTCATGTTATAGGCTGAACAGAGCTCTATAATAATAGATAATGTCATGTTATAGGCTGATCAGAGCTCTATAATAATAGATAATGTCATGTTATAGGCTGATCAGAGCTCTATAATAATAGATAATGTCATGTTATAGGCTGAACAGAGCTCTATAATAATAGATAATGTCATGTTATAGGCTGATCAGAGCTCTATAATAATAGATAATGTCATGTTATAGGCTGATCAGAGCTCTATAATAATAGATAATGTCATGTTTATAGGCTGATCAGAGCTCTATAATAATAGATCATGTTTATAGGCTGATCAGAGCTCTATAATAATAGATAATGTCATGTTTATAGGCTGATCAGAGCTCTATAATAATAGATAATGTCATGTTTATAGGCTGATCAGAGCTCTATAATAATAGATAATGTCATGTTTATAGGCTGAACAGAGCTCTATAATAATAGATAATGTCATGTTTATAGGCTGAACAGAGCTCTATAATAATAGATAATGTCATGTTTATAGGCTGATCAGAGCTCTATAATAATAGATAATGTCATGTTATAGGCTGATCAGAGCTCTATAATAATAGATCATGTTTATAGGCTGAGCAGAGCTCTATAATAATAGATAATGTCATGTTATAGGCTGATCAGAGCTCTATAATAATAGATAATGTCATGTTATAGGCTGATCAGAGCTCTATAATAATAGATAATGTCATGTTATAGGCTGAGCAGAGCTCTATAATAATAGATAATGTCATGTTATAGGCTGATCAGAGCTCTATAATAATAGATAATGTCATGTTATAGGCTGAACAGAGCTCTATAATAATAGATAATGTCATGTTATAGGCTGATCAGAGCTCTATAATAATAGATAATGTCATGTTATAGGCTGATCAGAGCTCTATAATAATAGATAATGTCATGTTTATAGGCTGAACAGAGCTCTATAATAATAGATAATGTCATGTTATAGGCTGATCAGAGCTCTATAATAATAGATAATGTCATGTTTATAGGCTGATCAGAGCTCTATAATAATAGATAATGTCATGTTATAGGCTGATCAGAGCTCTATAATAATAGATAATGTCATGTTTATAGGCTGATCAGAGCTCTATAATAATAGATCATGTTATAGGCTGGTCAGAGCTCTATAATAATAGATCATGTTTATAGGCTGAACAGAGCTCTATAATAATAGATAATGTCATGTTATAGGCTGATCAGAGCTCTATAATAATAGATCATGTTTATAGGCTGATCAGAGCTCTATAATAATAGATAATGTCATGTTTATAGGCTGAACAGAGCTCTATAATAATAGATAATGTCATGTTTATAGGCTGATCAGAGCTCTATAATAATAGATAATGTCATGTTATAGGCTGATCAGAGCTCTATAATAATAGATAATGTCATGTTTATAGGCTGATCAGAGCTCTATAATAATAGATAATGTCATGTTATAGGCTGATCAGAGCTCTATAATAATAGATAATGTCATGTTTATAGGCTGATCAGAGCTCTATAATAATAGATAATGTCATGTTATAGGCTGATCAGAGCTCTATAATAATAGATAATGTCATGTTATAGGCTGATCAGAGCTCTATAATAATAGATAATGTCATGTTTATAGGCTGAACAGAGCTCTATAATAATAGATAATGTCATGTTATAGGCTGATCAGAGCTCTATAATAATAGATAATGTCATGTTATAGGCTGTATTTGATCCAATGTCAATAACATTTTGTTGGTGTCCCACTTCATCTCTAAAGTAATAATTACCATATTTTCTAAATGATAATTCTTTAGTTCAGCCTTTCCTTGAAATGGCTATTTTATTTTATGTTTTTTTGTAGACTTACAAACGTTTGCTAATATGTTCAGTCTCCCCAAAACGCTTGTCCTTTTGCTAATATGTTCAGTCTCCCCATAACACATGTCCATTTCATGTCAATAATGCATCTTATTTTATGTATTTCTCCAACATTATTTAGAAATCTGCTTTTTGTTGGTATACACACTCCACACAAGGCCTACAATAGACACACATCAAAAGTTTCATTTATAACTTGTTTGCCATTCTGTGAGACAATTAAGTTGTGATTTTGTGGTGGGAGGGACTCTGATGGTATACACATGTTACAGTTAAGCAATAAGACCAGAGGAAGTGTGGTATATGGCCAATATAGCATGGGTAAAGACTGTCCTTATGCACGACGCAACACAGAGTACCTGGATACAGCCCTTAGCCGTGGTATATTGGCCATCTATCACTGAGGTGTCTTATTGCAATTATAAACTGGTTACCAACGTAATCAGAACAGTAAAAATACATGTTGTCATACCCATGGTATACGGCCTGATATACCACGGCTGTCAGCCAATCAGCATTCAGGGATTTAAAATGTAGCTTCAACATTATATTATAACATAAATTCCTATAGTACAGAACAACATTTTCAAGTATAGAATTTCAGTAGCATGCTGCTTTAAAACAACACATTCGTTCAAACCCTTTGCAGTTAGAGCCCGTTTTTAAGACAGTACTTACTGGTGGTAATCAGATCTCCTGACTCCTCTGTCAATATGACAGTTCTCTCTCCCTGTTTCCCCTCCTTCACTTCAAAAACTACATCCTCCTCTTTCACCTCTTCCTCTTCTTTTACTGTAACATCCTCCTCCTCTTTCACTCTGAACGCATCTTCTTCTTTCACTGAAACGTCTTTCTCTTCTTCTTTCACTGTAACAGCTTCACCCTCTACTTCTTGTTTTACTGTGACATCCTCCTCTTCCTTCTCCTCTTTCACGACAATGTTCAGCCCCAGAGCTTCTTTCTCCGTCCAGCAGACCTCCTCTTCTTTAACAGGAGGGGAGTAGTTTAGGGAGCTCATGTTCGGGGATGTTAGCTAGCTAGCTAGTTAGCATGAGCGACTAGTTTAGTGCTAGGCTAATTTATCAAGCCAGCTAGTTGACTAACAATGTACCTATAACATTTAAATGGGGGAAATTAACTAGATGTCAGAAGTATATTTAAAAAACAGAGGCAAATATGCACAGAAACAGTCTAAATGTTTCGGCTGTTGGCTACCGAGGTGGCTGACTAGATGTTGTTGAAGAAGTGTTCCGTCCACTAGATTATACGTCACGCTGCAGCATCGCCTGAAAGACGCACATCGCCGTCTGCTGACTGGAGGGAAACGCAGTTGTTGTTGCACACAAATGTATTTTTCATTCCTTTCATTAAATAATAATATTATATTGAGACGTTCAAAAAGAGCAGTGCATATTTTGAGTGAGAATTTAAAACATACTGTCCTTCACATCTGTATTTAAGGCAGTTTCATATTCATTCATTTAAAGAAACCCACTGGTCACACTGGTTGAATTATCTGTCAAAATAGGAACTCTGCAGCCTAGTTGAACAGTGATCTATGTTCTATTAATGCTGCTGGGAGCAAACTGGAGAGTAGCTAGAGGAAAACAAACCTAACTGCATGTCCAGGCCCTGGTATATCACCAGACTGTACAAACCTAACGGCATCCCCAGTCCCTGGTATATCATCAGACTGTACAAACCTAACTACATCCCCAGTCCCTGGTATATCATCAGACTGTACAAACCTAACTACATCCCCAGTCCCTGGTATATCACCAGACTGTACAAACCTAACGGCATCCCCAGTCCCTGGTATATCACCAGACTGTACAAACCTAACTACATCCCCAGTCCCTGGTATATCATCAGACTGCATACAAACCTAACTACATCCCCAGTCCCTGGTATATCACCAGACTGTACAAACCTAACTACATCCCCAGTCCCTGGTATATCACCAGACTGTACAAACCTAACTGCATCCCCAGTCCCTGGTATATCACCAGACTGTACAAACCTAACTGCATCCCAGTCCCTGGTATATCACCAGACTGTACAAACCTAAGTGCATCCCCAGTCCCTGGTATATCACCAGA
Organism: Salmo salar; assembly: GCF_965601325.2. Lineage (NCBI taxonomy): Eukaryota > Metazoa > Chordata > Actinopteri > Salmoniformes > Salmonidae > Salmo > Salmo salar. The sequence continues at coordinate 719,456 of NW_027675424.1, forward strand.
CTGTACAAACCTAACTACATCCCCAGTCCCTGGTATATCACCAGACTGTACAAACCTAACTGCATCCCCAGTCCCTGGTATATCATCAGACTGTACAAACCTAACTGCATCCCCAGGCCCTGGTATATCACCAGACTGTACAAACCTAACTACATCCCCAGGCCCTGGTATATCACCAGACTGCATACAAACCTAACTGCATCCCCAGTCCCTGGTATATCACCAGACTGTACAAACCTAACTGCATCCCCAGACCCTGGTATATCACCAGACTGTACAAACTTAACTACATCCCCAGTCCCTGGTATATCATCAGACTGCATACAAACCTAACTGCATCCCCAGTCCCTGGTATATCATCAGACTGCATACAAACCTAACTGCATCCCCAGTCCCTGGTATATCATCAGACTGCATACAAACCTAACTGCATCCCCAGTCCCTGGTATATCACCAGACTGTACAAACCTAACTGCATCCCCAGTCCCTGGTATATCATCAGACTGTACAAACCTAACTACATCCCCAGGCCATGGTATATCACCAGACTGCATACAAACCTAACTGCATCCCCAGTCCCTGGTATATCATCAGACTGCATACAAACCTAACTGCATCCCCAGTCCCTGGTATATCATCAGACTGTACAAACCTAACTACATCCCCAGTCCCTGGTATATCATCAGACTGCATACAAACCTAACTGCATCCCCAGTCCCTGGTATATCATCAGACTGTATACAAACCTAACTGCATCCCCAGTCCCTGGTATATCACCAGACTGCATACAAACCTAACTACATCCCCAGTCCCTGGTATATCATCAGACTGCATACAAACCTAACTACATCCCCAGTCCCTGGTATATCACCAGACTGTACAAACCTAACTACATCCCCAGTCCCTGGTATATCATCAGACTGTATACAAACCTAACTGCATCCCCAGTCCCTGGTATATCATCAGACTGTATACAAACCTAACTGCATCCCCAGTCCCTGGTATATCACCAGACTGCATACAAACCTAACTGTATCCCCAGTCCCTGGTATATCATCAGACTGCATACAAACCTAACTGTATCCCCAGTCCCTGGTATATCATCAGACTGCATACAAACCTAACTGTATCCCCAGTCCCTGGTATATCACCAGACTGCATACAAACCTAACTGTATCCCCAGTCCCTGGTATATCATCAGACTGCATACAAACCTAACTGTATCCCCAGTCCCTGGTATATCACCAGACTGTATACAAACCTAACTGCATCCCCAGTCCCTGGTATATCACCAGACTGTACAAACCTAACTGCATCCCCAGTCCCTGGTATATCACCAGACTGTACAAACCTAACTACATCCCCAGTCCCTGGTATATCACCAGACTGCATACAAACCTAACTGCATCCCCAGTCCCTGGTATATCACCAGACTGTACAAACCTAACTGCATCCCCAGTCCCTGGTATATCACCAGACTGTACAAACCTAACTGCATCCCCAGTCCCTGGTATATCACCAGACTGTACAAACCTAACTGCATCCCCAGTCCCTGGTATATCACCAGACTGTATACAAACCTAACTACATCCCCAGTCCCTGGTATATCATCAGACTGTACAAACCTAACTGCATCCCCAGTCCCTGGTATATCATCAGACTGTATACAAACCTAACTGCATCCCCAGTCCCTGGTATATCACCAGACTGTACAAACCTAACTACATCCCCAGTCCCTGGTATATCACCAGACTGCATACAAACCTAACTGCATCCCCAGTCCCTGGTATATCACCAGACTGTACAAACCTAACTGCATCCCCAGTCCCTGGTATATCATCAGACTGCATACAAACCTAACTGCATCCCCAGTCCCTGGTATATCATCAGACTGTATACAAACCTAACTGCATCCCCAGTCCCTGGTATATCACCAGACTGCTGTGACCCTCCCACTCTGTCTGCTGAATTCTTTCTCTTTGCTCTTGTTTTCCTTAATAGGATGTCGGTGGGCGGAGCCGGGAGGGTCGTCAGTGAAATGGGACACACCTGGGCTCGGGGGGGGCGCTGGAAGATGGCGGCGAGTGTAGACGAGATTTCAGCTTGCTCCGAGTAACCTTAACTTTTATCCCCCTCAAACTTAAATGTAACGGAACTTGGCTTATAGTAAACACAATAGAGAACAACACTTAGTTGACCGATAATTTGATTCATAACTTTGAGAAATGGAAGGAAAAAATGTGCGAAAGAGCAAAGGGAGGAGAAGGCAGTTGCTAGCTGAGCACTCATATGTTGGAGAAAAACCGCCACCTGACTCATCAGGAGAAGAAATGGAGGATTCTGGACATTCGGTTGATTCTGAAAATGCAGTCAATAGTCCTGCACCCAAAAAGACACAGAAAGAATTATCTTTGCGCGAATTACAGGTCAACATAATCGATGCTGTCTCTGCAAAGATAAACGAAAGAGCCGATGGTCTGGAGAAAATGATACGCGAAAACACATCAAAAATAGTTGACCTCGAGACCTCTGCATTCTGACTGTACACCAGAGAAGACACACAGGAGAGAAACCTTATATATGTGGTCAATGTGGGAAGAGTTTTGGTCAATCTGGAGAACTGACTTTACACCAGAGAATACACACAGGAGAGAAACTTTTAGCTGTGATCAATGTGGGAAGAGTTTTACTACATCTGATCATCTGACAGTACACCAGAGAATACACACAGGAGAGAAACCTTTTAGCTGTGATCAATGTGGGAAGAGTTTTACTACATCTGATAATCTGACAGTACACCAGAGAATACACACAGTAGAGAAACCTTATAGCTGTGGTAAATGTTGGAAGAGTTTTGGTCAATCTGGACATCTGACAGTGCACCAGAGAACAAACACAGGAGAGAAACCTTATAGCTGTGGTAAATGTGGAAAGAGTTTTGGTCAATCTGGAGATCTGACTCAACACAAGAGAACACACACAGGAGAGAAATCTTTTGGCTGTGGTCAATGTGACCAGAGATACTCTGATAAAAGATCTCTGATTAAACATCAGAAAATACATGGAGTTGTTTCGTGATATCAATGAAATGATGTCACAATGTAGAATGTTTTTAACATTGTAGAAGGAGTATTTTAATGATGTCACAATGTAGAAACCTAAATGTTTGCCCCCTGTTCTATTGATTTCAGCATGATATGGATATTAGCCTCAGGGGGAAAATCCAGGCTCTGAATTGGAAGAGTTACTATTTATGTGATTTAACAAAAAGTGACTAACACAAAAAGAGCTCTGTTACACTTACCACGTTGGTGACCCACTTGAATCAAAATGCAACACTTCAAAATGTAGCTAGCTGTTTTCTACAAGTTGTCCTCTAACCGGGGATGTACACATTATTCCCAGATTCCGTGTGGTTTTTGAGCTTAGTTTTAACAGGACGTGCAACTTCATCTCCCTCCTCTCGCACAATTGATTTTAGCGATGAGTTATGACAAATAAGTGTTGTGTTCCTTTGTTTAGCGACCCCTAAATTTAAATGTATCACTCCAAAATGTAGCTGACTGTCTTCTGCAGGTTGTCCTCTAACCAGTGAGGTAAAATATATCTCCCATTTCCATATGTTTATTTTTTAGTTGTGTTAGTTTCAACATCATGTACAACCTGATTTCCCCCCTAATCGATATCAGTGATTTATAGCTACTTGTCAAAACAACAGCGTTTTTGGTGCTTGTGCATTTTATAAGGTGCTTGTTTTAAAAAATACAAGTAATATGATTATTGTGGCAGATGTTTGTGTATGTAGCACATTTTATGTTTTCAATTTATCACAAACTGTTTCCGCATATTGGTTAATGATTTGGACACGTTTAAACTGTGTTTTGACATTGGGGATATCCCACCTAGCAACATGTCATTGAAAATAAGACAATCAAATATTTCATATTTACATGTAACATTTAGTACTGATAATTATTTATGCAACCAACTGACAATTTTGGGGTTTTTGGTACAATTATATTGACATTGTTGCCCTGCTTTTAGAATATCAGGGTTCATTCTCAGATGTGCCAACCCAAATGTACTAGAGCATGACATTGGGGACTGGGCCCGATCCAACAACATGCCTATCTAGTGAACCCTGAAAAGAGAGAGAAGCTCCGCAGTGAGGTGGAAAGTTACTACGGATATTTGCAGGAGTTTCCTCTTGAAATCAGACATGTCTGTGATAAGGACAACTTGGTTTCTGATTGTCTCAAGGGTGGGCAGTCAAAAAGATTTGTGTTTTCCTCTTTTGGACGACTTGGTTCCTGATTGGGGTGATGAGAGTTCTAGAAGCTAGTGAGTTTTCAAAAAATAAGGTTGTAGAAAAATATATATTTAGAAATATGTTTATAGGGGGGGGGGGGTCATAAACCTCTATATTTAACACAGTCTATTCAGGTCCTTCAGTAGATTCAGAGAGGGGAAGAGAGAAAGGTATTTATGGGGGGGGGTCATAAACCTTACCCACAGGCCAACGTCATGACAGTGTTGTGTGTGGGTATTATCAAACCCTAAAGTAAAAACAAACAAAATATGTCCAGGCCTTTTCCATTTAGGTAGTTTACAGCCTCAATCTCACTCACCCAAGATTATAGTCCCAGGAAACATTCCAAAGAGAGACAATGAAATCCCCATTTTCCCAAAGACAAACACAAAACACTTCGTTAGCATTCATTATACAACTGATTCAGAAACCCAAAAGTTAACTACAAACAAAACCTAATGATAATTCCACTGTACTCCCTCATCATTAATTATTAGTTTTAATCTGCATCAATTGTATATGCATGCTTAATTGACCCTTAGACACAATTATCCTGGTATCATTACTAGACCAATGTCCAACAAATATGTGATAGCTTTTTCACCTTTGGATTGTTCAGCAATATTTAATCCCAGGCATTTAATAAAATGTAGTTTGAGACGTGTTCTCTCATGTCGCCTTTAACATACATACTTCAGTTGACTTTCATCCGTCCTGGAGGAAAGAATCCTACTCAAACACATCAGATAATACAATGTTTAATTAAGTGAAAACAACACCAAAAATAAACAGTAAACAAACCCATAACCTCTTTCCAGCAATCAAATCATTTCAACCTGTAGCATAAATTTAGTACAACAATCCTTGTTTAACAAATCTAAAACCTTTCAAAAAATGTGTGCTGTCTCATCAGCGTAAGAATCAAAACAAACTTTTTTCCATTCATAATATACAATCTTTTAATTCCCCAAAGGTCAATACTGTTCAGCTCATACATGAATGATCTTCCTTCTGTCTGTACAGGGTCTGAAGTTCCAATGTATGCAGATGATACAGTGATAAATGCATGCAATTAACAAACAACCTACACAAAAACTCACTACTGTAACGGTTCAGATGACAAAGTTGCTAAGAGACTCATGTTTGCATCTCAATAAAATTAAAAAACACCAAACACAGTCTGCATGTTCCTTACAAGGAAAACAACTGATGCCCCTGAGACAGATGTCTATTGTATCAGGGGAAAAGTTCCAGGTGGTATCTGATTTTAAGTTCCACGGCATCATACTTGATTCCAACCTCTCTTTTAAAAGCAAATGAAAAAAATGTCTTCAAATAACCATATGCAACCTAGCTAATTTCCAAAACATATGAAATTGTTTTACTACAGAAGTAACTAAACTATGCTTCAAGGTCTCAGAGCGAGTAACGCTATTCGCGCGCACCACCGCTAACTAACTAGCCATTTCACATCGGTTACACTCACCCCCTCACAAAGCTCGTCCTCGCGCTATCTTACGTCTTACAGGAACGCGCATACCGGCCAAGCACACGCACAACTGTGATGAATTTGCCCTGTCCCTGTAAATATAAAATTAACTCCACCTGTAATTCACTGTACTGTCCTGACATTGTTCCACGTAATGGAAACAGAGTATAATGTTTAAATACATAAACTTCCTTTTGTAATTCACTGGTGTTACCTAAACATTCAAACCAAGAATCAATAACCAGCTTCACATCACAAAATGCTTCCTTCCAGCCAAACATAGCCCAAGCATAGCTCAGCGCACATAACCAATTCTCTTCTCATCTTTTGTTTTACCCGTAAGCAAAAATATAACCCACTACTCAACCAACGTTCTGCCTTACCTCTATAGTAAAATTAAAACCAATGTTCCAACTGTATCTCTTTCGGCTTCACATTTTTGAAATGTCTATGACTTTATATGTACCATGTAAATCGCCAAATTTATATAATACTTAATACAATTTATTACTACTCCCTATCCGCTCATTATAATTCATTAGATTTCGGTAACCTTCTCTTCATTTTAAACTAAACAAGCCATCAAAACGTTCGGTTTATATCTTAAACAACCACCATCAACCTTATGGTTCCATTCAAAACATAACAATACAATTTTAGTCCCATAGTGCATGGGCTGGGATCCGAACCCAGGCCTCCCGCGTGGCAGGCGAAAATTCTACCACTGAACCACCAATGCTATTGCTTGGAGGTGCAATTTCGGTGGTTATGTCCAACTCCGTCACAATGTTTACAGGGTGTATAACAGTTTCTTGCGAGATGTCCCGTCCTATCGCAGTTAAAACACCGCTTCACTCCGTCTTTGTCAGCGTATCTCCCTGTTTTTCCCCTTCTGTCTACGGAGTCTCTGCTCCTCCCCGCTATTTCTCCTAGGTTTGTTATCAGGTACTCTGTTACCCCGACAGTTACGGTTAGTTGCTCTATCTCAACCGATTCACTCTTTTTGCAGTTTCGACCTATTTTATTGCAGTGTTTACACAGAACCTCACATTCTCTAGCAAAATGACCCGGTTTGTGACAGTTAAAGCATCCATCTCCCCCTTTCTTTTGTCTATTCCCATCCGGACTTTGGTTATGGTAAACGGGTCTACCGGGGGCTCTGGGTGGTGCAGCACCACTTACACGCTCTCGACCCCACGTTCTTATCATTATATCTCCCTTTGTTTCTATCCACTTTTTTAATAAAGTGGCTACATCCTGTCCTCCTCCCTGTGTCTCTTCCTCTTTACCTCCCTCGGCTCCCTGAGGACTAGCATATGGGGGAGGGGGTAAAGTTACGGGCGGCACTTGATATAGTTGCCTCCGTCCCACTACCACCACCTCGCTATCTGGTTTCTCCCGCCACCCCTGGTCAGCCAGGGAGGGGTATAATATGGTTTTAGATGTTGTCTCTGTGTGAGCCGTGGGAGTCCTCTCTGTCTTTTCCTGTTCCTCCTCGTTACTTTGTTTTTCTTTCCCCATTTACTTAAGCTTCTCTATCATTATCAGTCCTATTCTCTCCTTCTGTCTGGCTTTCTCCATTGCTTCCATAAATTTACCTTCTCCGGGTTATCCCGCTTTCTTCCATTTCCCCTCTGCTTTCTGAATTTTCCGCTTCAATGCTCCCAGTATTCTACCTGGCTCACCTTCTGTGGGAACTCCATCAGGAGACAATACCCAACCATCCTCTATCCAATCCATATAGAGTTTCTCTCCTCGTCTCTTCTATTCTTTCCCTCCGTTGATTTCCAGCGTGGATTTTAGAGCCTGTAATACTCTCTCCGCTTCTTCACTGATAGTCATATTTTAGTTTTACTGCATTATTTTCATTTTTATTTCTGACCAATTCGATAATTAGTCCCTTATTTAAAGCACGTTAACTATTTATTTAAATCCACTTATTTCAACCTATTTAGTTAAACTCGGTTCTTATTTTAACCTAATTATATGGAACCGGAGTTATTCAATACAATTCAAATATCACTCCATAACATTTCAAACCAATTATTTAAACCCGTGTTTTACAGTGTCAAGCTTCAAACATCAACTAATTTGATAACTCTCCAGTCGAGTCAACAATATCTCTCATTTAAACCATATATTCTTCAGACCCAACCACTCCCGCAGTATGGGCCTTGCCAATAGCCACAATTATCGTCCTATCTAAAATATTCCTCCCGTCTTTTATTGCTTTTTCGTTAATAATTTCAAACAGTAAACTATTCCCTATTATTCCACGCCTAAATGTATCATATTATTTTATTTCCAATCCTTTTATTATACCATTATTCTCTTATCTTTAAATCCTCAATTCAGTATTCCTCTTTTATTTCGCCTTATAACCTCACCTCCTTTCCCAAGAATTACTCTACCGAACCCAACCGCACCTTTATATGAACGAATCTTGCCTGTCATCCAGTATTCTTATCTAAAATTTCACGATCATTGTCGGGGTAATTCCTTGAACCTAACCGCACTTTTATATGTACGAATCATTACCGATACCAATTACAAACCCAATTATTCTCTATCTAAAATTTCCCGATCGAACCTAACCGCATTTCTATATGTACGAATCATTGCCGATACCAATTACAAACCCAATTATTCCCTATATCATCGAACCTAATCGTATCCTTCCTTACGAATCTCGCCGATAGATTTCAGTATTCTCCCTGAACCTAACCGCACCTTTTATATTTTACGGATCTCGCCAGGTGCAAAATACTCAAAGGTACCATTAATAACAACACATCTACCACAGGTTTGCATTTCACAATGGTGACTATCAAATTTCTTATCTACTCATAATAATTCATAATTTTGTTCACTTACATCGAACAGGTGCTTCACAAAATTAATTTGGTTAAAGCCAATATGCAGATCTTTAGTTATTATAACAATAGGTGTCTGCTTACCTGTTTTTAGTAGCCCGGACAATTTGTAAAGTACACCGTTTCCCCGAAAGCGAAGTCCAATTGGCTGATTAAATGCTCAGCGTAAACGTCCTATATACCAGACCGTCGGGGTTCACCATGTTAATGTTGCGACAGTTCGTTTCTGGTAACAGAACAAAATAGTCAGCACATAGTAACTTCTGATTTAGCTGTACTTTAATTAATGCAAACACGTGCGTGGTATATGTGTGGTTCGTGTATATATACGGTCTCACTGTTTTACCTTGCAGGGCAAAACAGAGAAGAGGACGACACATCCTATTGTTCTGTCTTTTACACTGACAGAGATAGTTCCTGCTCAATGCTGGCCTGTCCGAGGGAGGAGGAGCGTGGTTTAAACTTGCTCCTCCTGTCGTCGGCGTGTAGGCTGATAACCAGCGTCGTGACGCACTTCCTGTTGCCGGTTGTAGTTCTTCTTGTCTTCAGTTGATTTACTCGCAGTTCATATACTTAATATTGTAGCATAGCTTCCCCAGTATATTATAAAGGTTATGCATACAAATAGCCAGTTCAACCCTAACAATTGTTACACCATGTAGGAGCAGTATAGACCTAGTCTGTTCATTATATACATCTATATGATGTATTGTTACACCATGTAGCAGCAGTATAGACCTAGTCTGTTCATTATATACATCTACATGATGTATTGTTACACCATGTAGGAGCAGTATAGACCTACAGCAGCTGGCTACTTATTTATATGTTGTTTGACTGAATGAAACTGCCTTAAATGTGCTGTAGTAAACATTTTTTATTCTCACTAATCAATCACCACATTCCTGTCTTTGTATGTCTCAATAGTATTATTTAATTAAATCCATGTAAAATAATCTTTGACTGAATATAAAATGTGATCCTCAACTGCGTTTCCCTCCAGTCAGCAGACGGCGATGTGCGTCTTTCAGGCGATGCTGCCAGCGTGACGTATAATCTAGTGGACGGTTCTTCATAAACAGCTCGTCAACCACCTCGGTAGCTTGCTAGCCAACATAGCCGAAAGAATCAAGCTATTTATACGCTTTCGGTCTATATTAGCTACTGTGTTTTAGACACACTTCTGTCGTATCTACTTGTTAACCTATTTAATTTAATATTACGTTATTTTTTATTAGTCAGCTATAGTAGCTGGCTGGTTAAGTTAGCATTAGCCTAGTCGCTAATGATAGCTAGCTAGCTAACATCCCCGAACATGAGCTCCCTAAACTACTCCCCTCCTGTTAAAGAAGAGGAGGTCTGCTGGACGGAGACAGAAGCTCTGGGGCTGAACATTGTCGTGAAAGAGGAGAAGGAAGAGGAGGATGTTACAGTAAAACAAGAAGTAGAGGGTGAGGCTGTTACAGTGAAAGATGAAGAGAAAGACGTTTCAGTTAAACAAGAGGAAGAAGAGGATGATGCTGTTTTTGGAGTGAAGAAGGAAGGGGAGATTACTGTCACATTGAAAGATGAAGAGGAGGAGATAGGAGATCTGATTAACACCAGTAAGTACCGCCTTCAATTAGTTTTTAACTTTGGATATTCGGAGTTGGCTCGTCAATACCTCTTCAACGGAGGGTCCTGGGATGATGACTGATATGTCCAGAATCAGACGACGTAGAGACAAGCTACCCCTTGTTTTCTCCGTTCCGTTTCCAAAAAGTGACTTAACATATATATTTGAGGAGGGTCTATCTGCTGACTGCAGACTGGGGGGCCACGGCATGTAGTGATTTTAATGTAGTGATGTTTTACTACACACCGTGACCCCCAATAGAGCCATGTGAGAGTTGGGTTGGCTACACCAAAGATTATGGATATACTGACAAGATGTCTCTCCGTCCTGACAAGGGGAGTCGTTGTCCACAAAGCTGCACTGTGGGTTGTCTATCTCCCGCCTATCCTGTCTTTGGATTGGTGGATACATCTTATTATTGTAATCTATTGTTTATATTCTATGAGGGTTGTTGTCGTCAACCGCCTGTATTCAATGGAGAGAGATGCTAAGCTACTAGCATGAATATGCATAGCAATCTGGAGACAACTCCAATAGTGTTTTTATCAAAGTTGTCGGTATGTCACGTGTCCACGTAACAACTTAATCATTACGAAACTTCTGTTAGATCAAGTAAACCTCACGTAGCAAATAAGCCATTCATTTTGTTGTTGACCAAATTCAACACTTTCCACATTGGGTTGATAATTGTTTCCACTTGGATACAACCAACTGTAACCTACTGGCATGACCTAGAGAGATACAACCTACTGTAACCTACTGGCATGACCTAGAGAGATACAACCTACTGTAACCTACTGGCATGACCTAGAGAGATACAACCTACTGTAACCTACTGGCATGACCTAGAGAGATACAACCTACTGTAACCTACTGGCATGACCTAGAGAGATACAACCTACTGTAACCTACTGGCATGACCTAGAGAGATACAACCTACTGTAACCTACTGGCATGACCTAGAGAGATACAACCTACTGTAACCTACTGGCATGACCTAGAGAGGTACAACCTACTGTAACCTACTGGCATGACCTAGAGAGTTACAACCTACTGTAACCTACTGGCATGACCTAGAGAGTTACAACCTACTGTAGCCTATTGGCATGACCTAGAGAGGTACAACCTACTGTAGTCTACTGACATGACCTAGAGAGATACAACCTACTGTAACCTATTGGCATGACCTAGAGAGTTACAACCTACTGTAGCCTACTGGCATGACCTAGAGAGTTACAACCTACTGTAACCTACTGGCATGACCTAGAGAGATACAACCTACTGTAGCCTACTGGCATGTCCTAGAGAGTTACAACCTACTGTAACCTACTGGCATGACCTAGAGAGTTACAACCTACTGTAGCCTACTGGCATGTCCTAGAGAGTTATAACCTACTGTAACCTACTGGCATGACCTAGAGAGTTACAACCTACTGTAACCTACTGGCATGACCTAGAGAGGTACAACCTACTGTAACCTACTGGCATGACCTAGAGAGGTACAACCTACTGTAACCTACTGGCATGACCTAGAGAGATACAACCTACTGTAACCTACTGGCATGACCTAGAGAGGTTCAACCTACTGTAACCTACTGGCATGACCTAGAGAGTTACAACCTACTGTAACCTACTGGCATGACCTAGAGAGATACAACCTACTGTAGTCTACTGGCATGACCTACAGAGTTACAACCTACTGTAACCTACTGGCATGACCTAGAGAGTTACAACCTACTGTAACCTACTGGCATGACCTAGAGAGGTACAACCTACTGTAACCTACTGGCATGACCTAGAGAGTTACAACCTACTGTAACCTACTGGCATGATCTAGAGAGATACAACCTACTGTAACCTACTGGCATGACCTAGAGAGATACAACCTACTGTAACCTACTGGCATGACCTAGAGAGATACAACCTACTGTAACCTACTGGCATGACCTAGAGAGTTACAACCTACTGTAACCTACTGGCATGACCTAGAGAGATACAACCTACTGTAACCTACTGGCATGACCTAGAGAGGTTCAACCTACTGTAACCTACTGGCATGACCTAGAGAGATACAACCTACTGTAGCCTACTGGCATGACCTAGAGAGTTACAACCTACTGTAACCTACTGGCATGACCTAGAGAGATACAACCTACTGTAGCCTACTGGCATGACCTAGAGAGTTACAACCTACTGTAACCTACTGGCATGACCTAGAGCGTTACAACCTACTGTAATCTACTGGCATGACCTAGAGAGTTACAACCTACTGTAACCTACTGGCATGACCTAGAGAGATACAACCTACTGTAACCTACTGGCATGACCTAGAGAGATACAACCTACTGTATTCTTTCTACCAATTGATTGGTTGAAATTTTATGACGTGTATTTGTTCATATAGACACACCCCATGTGTTTAATAAAATCAACTGTATGTGCAGAACTTGAATTGAACTGATGCTTCAAGCATTTGATTAAATAATTAACACAAACAAATTACTTGAGGAAGCCAGAGGTCAATATAACCAGAAGAAAATAACCAATTCCCCACCTGCTGCTGGCCTTCGTTAATTCTGACGTTATGCTCCTGAAGTTTCCGGTAAAATAGGCAAACTTTTTCCATTTCCGTTTGAAGTGCCAATTTATCTTACCATTTCTACGATCTGCGTGCCAGTTATGAAGGAGTTACAACACCTGTTTGGCTCCTCCACTTCCTGGGTCGGTGAAGTGAGGTATTACATTTAAGGATTAAATCATTTAACCTCTATGGGCTAGGTGGGACGCTACGTAACAGCCACTGGCAGCCTGTGGCGCGATTTTCAAAACCTTAAAAATCCTATTACTTCAATTTCTCAAACATATGACTATTTTACAGCTATTTAAAGACAAGACTCTCGTTAATCTAACCACACTGTCCGATTTCAAAAAGGCTTTACAACGAAAGCAAAACATTAGAAAATGTCAGCAGAGTACCAAGCCAGAAATAATCAGACACCCATTTTTCAAGCCAGCATATAATGTCACCAAAACCCAGAAGACAGCTAAATGCAGCACTCACCTTTGATGATCTTCATCAGATGACAACCCTAGGACATTATGTTATACAATACATGCATGTTTTGTTCAATCAAGTTCATATTTATATCAAAAACCAGCTTTTTACATTAGCATGTGATGTTCAGAACTAGCATACCCCCCGCAAACTTCCGGGGAATTCGCTAACATTTTACTAAATTACTCACGATAAACGTTCACAAAAAGCATAACAATTATTTTAATAATTATAGATACAGACCTCCTCTATGCACTCGATATGTCCGATTTTAAAATAGCTTTTTGGTGAAAGCACATTTTGCAATATTCTAAGTACATAGCCCAGGCATCACGGGCTCGCTATTTAGACACCCGGCAAGTTTAGCACTCACCATAATCATATTTACTATTATAAAAGTTTGATTACCTTTTGTTGTCTTCGTCAGAATGCACACCCAGGACTGCTACTTCAATAACAAATGTTGGTTTGGTCCAAAATAATCCATCGTTATATCCGAATAGCGGCGTTTTGTTTGTGCATTCCAGACACTATCCGAAATAGTAAAGAAGTGTCGCGCGCATGGCGCAATTCGTGACAATAAAATTCTAAATATTCCATTACCGTACTTCGAAGCATGTCAACCGCTGTTTAACCTCTTGGGGCTAGGTGGGACGCTAGCGTGCCACCCGTGGTGCACTCCATCAACAGCAGGTGCATTTCAAGAGCGGCAAATTTGAATCCAAATAAATGTCAAAATTCAAATTTTTCAAAAATACAACTATGTTACACCATTTGAAAGATAAACATCTCCTTAATCTAACCACGTTTTACGATTTCAAAAAGGTTTTACGGCGAAAGCATAAATTTAGAGTATGTTAGGACAGTACATTTACAAGAGTTGTGTGTAATGTTTTGTCAAGTCAAAGACAGGGTCACCAAAACCATAAAACCAGCTAAAATGATGCACTAACCTTTTACAATCTCCATCAGATGACACTCCTAGGACATTATGTTAGACAATGCATGCATTTTTAGTTCTATCAAGTTCATATTTATATCAAAAAACAGCGTTTTACTATGGCATTGATGTTGAGGAAATCGTTTCCCTCCAATAACCGGCAGTCAAGTCAGCGTCACAAATTAAATAATTAAAATTAGAAAACATTGGTAAAATATTATATTGTCATTTAAAGAATTATAGATTTACATCTTTTGAACGCAATCAACTTGCCAGATTTAAAAATAACCTTACTGGGAAATCACACTTTGCAATAATCTGAGCACTGCGCCCAGAAAAATACGCGTTGCGATACAGACTAGACGTCATGTTGGGGAGATCTAAAATCGAAAATACTATGTAAATAATCCATTACCTTTGATTCTCTTCATCAGATGTCACTTCCAGGTATCACAGGTCCATAACGAATGTAGTTTTGTTCAAAAAAGCTCATCATTTATGTCCAAAAATCTCCGTCTCGTTAGCACATGATGTAAGCCAGCCGGACTTCTCGTCATGAACGAGGGGAAAAAATATATTTCCGTTCGTTCAAACATGTCAAACGTTGTATAGCATAAATCATTAGGGCCTTTTTTAACCAGAACATGAATAATATTCAAGGTGGACGAATGCATACTCTTTTATAACGTATTGGAACGAGGGTACCCAACATGAACTAGCGCGCCAGGTGTCTAATGGGACATCACCGTTCCATGGCTCTTGTTCGGTCAGATCTCCCTCCAGAAGACTCAAAACACTTTGTAAAGGCTGGTGACATCTAGTGGAAGCAATAGGAAGTGCCAAAATATTCCTAAACCCCTGTGTTTTTCAATGGGATAGGTTTAAAGTCAATACAACACATCAGGTATCCACTTCCTGTCAGAAAATGTCTCAGGGTTTTGCCTGCCAAATGAGTTCTGTTATACTCACAGACACCATTCAAACAGTTTTGGAAACTTTAGAGTGTTTTCTATCCATATATAATAAGTATATGCATATTGTAGTTACTGGGTAGGATTAGTAACCAGATTAAATCGGGTACATTTTTTTTATCCAGACGTGCAAATGCTGCCCCCTAGACCCAACAGGTTAAAATCAATTTTTACGCCATTTTTCTCGTAGAAAAGCGATAATATTCCGACAGGGAATCTCCTTTTCGGCAAACAGAGGAAAAAATCCCAAAGGCGGGGGCGGTCGGGTCACGCGCATAAGCCCAGTGTCCCTTGATCGGCCACTTGAGAAAGGCGATAATGTGTTTCAGCCTGGGGCTGGAATGACGACATTCTGTTTTTTCCCGGGCTCTGAGCGCCTATGGACGACGTGGGAAGTGTCACGTTAGAGCAGAGATCCTTAGTAAATGATAGAGATGGAAAAGAAGTTCAAGAAATGGTCAGACAGGCCACTTCCTGTAAAGGAATCTCTCAGGTTTTGACCTGCCATTTGAGTTCTGTTATACTCACAGACACCATTCAAACAGTTTTAGAAAATTTAGGGTGTTTTCTATCCATATGTAATAAGTATATGCATATTGTAGTTACTGGGTAGGAGTGGTAACCAGATTAAATCGGGTATGTTTTTTATCCAGCCGTGTCAATACTGCCCCCTAGCCCTAACAGGTTAAGGAATATATCCGAGTCTCACGCTCATCACCTGTGGAATGCGGGGCTTCCAGCGAGGTGTGGATTTAATAGTATGTTGTACCTAGTTTCCCTCCTTCAGGGAACAGTAATTATAGTCACAAATCAAATCAAATGTATTTCTTACATCAGCTGATATCACAAAGTGCTGTACAGAAACCCAGCCTAAAACCTCAAACAGCAAGCAATGCAGGTGTAGAAGCACGGTGGCTAGCAAAAACTCCAGAGAAAGGCCAAAACCTAGGAAGAAACCTAGAGAGGAACCAGGCTATGAGGGGTGGCCAGTCCTCTTCTGGCTGTGCCGGGTGGAGATTATAACAGCACATGGCCAAGATGTTCAAATGTTCATAAATGACCAGCATGGTCAAATAATAATAATCATAGTAGTTGTCGAGGGTGCAACAAGTCAGTAACACAAGAGTAAGTGTCAGTTGGCTTTTTCATAGCCGATCTTTGAGAGTATCTCTACCGCTCCTGCTCTCTAGAGTGTTGAAAACAACAGGTCTTTGACAGGTAGCACCTCCGGTGAACAGGTCAGGGTTCCATAGCTGCAGGCAGAATAGTTTGAACTGGAGCAGCAGCACGGCCAGGTGAACTGGGGACAGCAAGGAGTCATCAAGCCAGGTAGTCCTGAGGCATGGTCCTAGGGCTCAGGTCCTCCGAGAATTAGAGAGAGCATATTTAAATTCACACAGGACACCGGAAAAGACAAGAGAAATACTCCAGATGTGACAGACTGACCCTAGCCCCCCCGACACATAAACTACTGCAGCATAAATACTGGAGGCTGAGACAGGAGGGGTCAGGAGACACTGTGGCCCCATCTGATGAAACCCCCGGACAGGGCCAAACAGGTAGGATATTACCCCACCCACTTTGCCAAAGCGCAGCCTCCACACCACTGGAGGGATATCTCCAACCACCAACATACCATCCCGGGACAAGGCCGAGTATAGCCCACAAAGATCTCCGCCACGGCACAGCCCAAGGGGGGGCGCCAACCCAGACAGGAAGACAACGTCAGTGACTCAACCCACTCAAGTGACGCACCCCTCCCATGGACGGCATGGAAGAACACCAGTAAGCCAGTGGATTTAATAGTATGTTGTACCTAGTTTCCCTCCTTCAGGGAACAGTAGTTATAGTCATAACGTGTGGATTTAATAGTATGTTGTACCTAGTTTCCCTCCTTCAGGGAACAGTAGTTATAGTCATAACGTGTGGATTTAATAGTATGTTCTACCTAGTTTCCCTCCTTCAGGGAACAGTAGTTATAGTCATAACGTTATGCTTGTCATATGATGAACTTTAACTTAAATACTGGATCTTGCTGTCGGACAGTTGTTTTGTATATTCAGATCTCCGAAATGCTCTCTACCTACGTAACATTTAGTGTCTCCTTTTGTTACGCTGGGAAAACAGTTTTCATGGGCACAGAAATCCTAAATCATTTCAGTTTACTAAATCCAATGGTTCTAACCGAGAGTCACCTTAACTTTATTGACAACTCCCAAATGGATACTGTCATTAATGCGGTTCTTCAATAATTACACATAATACTTAATACTGTAGCTGTTTAGTTACAGTCACATGTTCAACTATCATCAGCTGATCCAGGAAATCATTTTCTGCATGCCAGTCAAACGTAGTTCTTCATTCATTACACCGGTAAAGACAGTTATGCCGTGCTCCACGTTGGATCCAACATCCCAAACAAATCGATATTTATAATGTGTTATTGTCTACTTGATTTACAGTAGGGTCTCGTTAGTCCGTTTGGAAACGGAGATACTTAGCTCATAATGTGTAGAGAACTGTTCCTTGATGGATAGGCTATTGTACAACACACAGAGCTATTTTCCTTTATTCAGGACATTTAGAATGACAACACATTACAGAGTAGCCTAGTGGGATTATTCACAAAATTATCTGGTGATCAGGTTATGAATTGTCATGACAAAGACATTTTAGTCTCCTTGTTTCACCTAAAATATTAAATGATTTATAGTCCTAGGTCTATGTTGTTGTTAGGTGAAGTTATGGGTCCTACAGTAGGTCTATGTTATTGTTAGGTGAGATTATAGACCATTTTGGCATACACTTAGTGGACAAAACCTCATTGTCAGGCTGATGTCAGGCTGATGGAAAACTAGCCAATGAGCATTTTACTGGTTGAAGTCGTTTTTAAATATAAAGTAGTACATTTGACAATAACACAAATATTATATTAAATCAGGACATTCAAACGAGCCTTACAATTATAATCCAAAGTAGTGTCAAATGATGATAATAATCATAATCAACCTGGAAATGGAGGCTATTTTTGCTGTCAGCCTATGAGAACTCCCCTGAGTTTCCCCCACGGTGGTGAATTAGTGAATAGACACAGAGCTTAATGTGAGTTTCCTTGAGTAACACTCCTGATCTAGTGCTGTAATATTCAGAATACATTGTGAAAACTAATCTTTGCTCACCATTTGTTAAATATATATTTTTTTTCACCCCTTTTTTCTCCCCAATTGGTACTTACAGTCTTGTCTCATTGCTGCAACTCCCATACGGACTCTGGAGAGGCGAAGGTCGAGAGCCATGCGTCCTCTGAAACACAACCCAACCTAGCCGCGCTGCTTCTTGACACAATGCCCATCCAACCCGGAAGCCAGCAGCACCAATGTGTCGGAGGAAACACTGTACACCTGGCGACCTGGTCAGCGTGCACTGCGCCCGGCCCGCCACAGGAGTCGCAGTGCGCGATGAAACAAGGATATCCCTGCCGGCCAAACCCTCCCCTAACCCGGACGACGCTGGGCCAATTGTGCGTCGCCCCATGGGCCTCCCGGTCGCGGCCGGCTGCAACAGAGCTTGGACTCGAACCCAGAATCTCTAATGGCACAGCTTAGGCCACTTGCTCACCATTTTTGCTCCAGGCAGATATACTACATCCATAACTAGCGGTTTCTGCATTAGCAGGGAGGTGTTTCTGCAATCAAATTGTGTGCGCATCGCCCTTGTCGCAATTTTAGCAAACACAGAAAGGTGCCTATATTTGAGAACAAAAGTCGCCTGGCACACTGCTTAGGAGTTCAACACCTTTTACTTATTTCTAGTTACTACTAATGTGAAAACAAGACTAAATATGACTATTGTTGCTCACTTGACTGTCTTAAGACAATTGTCAAGTCATTTTAACATTCATTACAGACGTCAATTGTTGTACAGTATCATGGCTACGCTGTTGGCATCACCTTTTTCAGTGGATTTCTGCTGTTGTGAGCCTTTAACTATCTGTCTGACTTGTTCACACAGGTGAGAGACGTGACTATCATGGATCCTCTGGGGAGCCTCAACATCATGATGCTGACGAGTCAGAGAAGAGTCTGTCCAGATTCTATCACCTCAAGAAACACCAGCAGAGACCCACAGGGAAGAAATCTATCTGCTGCTCTGACTGTGGAAAACATTGCAAATCTTCATCAGAACTTAAAATACACCAGCGAACACACACAGGAGAGAAATCTCACCACTGTTTTGATTGTGGGAAGAGTTACTCAAGTTTAAAAGCACTAAAAGTACACCTGAGAATTCACACTGGAGAGAAACCGTACAGCTGTACTCAATGTGGGAAGAGTTTTACTCAGTCAAGCAACCTGTTATCACACCAGAGAACACACACAGGAGAGAAACCTTATAGCTGTGATCAATGTGGGAAGACTTATATTTCATCTTGCCATCTGAGTAGACACCAGCGAGTACACACAGGAGAGAAACCTTATAGCTGTAATCAATGTGGGAAGAGTTTTACTCGGCCAGACAGCCTGATAATACACCAGAGAACACACACAGGAGAGAAACCTTATAGCTGTGATCAATGTGGGAAGACTTATATTTCATCTTGCCATCTGACTAAACACCAGCGAGTACACACAGGAGAGAAACCTTATAGCTGTAATCAATGTGGGAAGAGTTTTACTCGGCCAGACAGCCTGATATTACACCAGAAAACACACACAGGAGAGAAACAATATAGCTGTGATCAATGTGGGAAGAGTTTTGCTGCATCTGGCTCTCTGACTCTACACCAGAAAACACACACAGGAGAGAAATCTTTCCACTGTTCAGATTGTGGAAAAATATTCTCAACTTCACAGAATATGAAGAAGCACCAGAAAACACACACAGGAGAGAAACCTTATAGCTGTAATCAATGTGGGAAGAGTTTTACTCGGTCAGACGGCCTGATATTACACCAGAGAACACACACAGGAGAGAAACCTTATAGCTGTAACCAATGTGGGAATAGTTTTTCTACATCTAGCTATCTCACTATACACCAGAGAACACACACAGGAGAGAAACCTTTTAGCTGTAACCAATGTGGGAATAGTTTTTCTACATCTAGCTATCTCACTAAACACCAGAGAACTCATACAGGAGAAAAACCATATAGCTGTACTCAATGTGGGAAGAGTTTTTCTACGTCTAGCTATCTCACTATACACCAGAGAACACACACAGGAGAGAAACCATATAGCTGTACTCAATGTGGGAAGAGTTTTTCTACGTCTAGCTATCTCACTATACACCAGAGAACACACACAGGAGAGAAACAATATAGCTGTAGTCAATGTGGGACAAGATTTTCTTGGCTAACCAGCCTAGTATCACATCAGAGAACACACACAGGAGAGAAATCTCCTAGCTGTGATCAATGTGGGAAGAGATACTCTGATAACAGATCTCTGATTAAACATCAGAAAATACATGAAGGAGTTGTTTCATGATATCAATGAAATAATGTCACAATGTAGAATGTTTTAACATTGTAGAAGGAGTATTTTAATGATGTCACAATGTAGAACCAAAAAGAGCTGTGTTACACTTACCATGTTGGTGACGCACTTGAATCAAAATGCAACACTTCAAAATGTAGCTAGCTGCTTTCTACAAATTGTCCTCTAACCAGGGATGTACACATTATTCCCAGATTCCGTGTGCTTTTTGAGCTGTTCGTTTTAACAGGACGTGCAACTTCATCTCCCTCCTGTCACACAAATGATTTTAACATGATATCGATGAGTTATGACAAATAAGTGTTGTGTTCCTTTGTTTAGCGACCCCTACATTTAAATGCATCACTCCAAAATGTAGCTGACTGTCTTCTGCAGGTTGTCCTCTAATCAGTGAGGTAAAATATATCTCCCATTTCCATGTGTTTTGTTTAGTTGTTAGTTTCAACATCACGTACAACCTGATTTCCCCCTAATTTCCCCCTATTTTATAAGGAGTAACATGATTATTGTGGCAGATGTTTGTGTATATAGCACATTTTATGTTTTCAATATATCCCAAACTGTTTCTGCATATTGGTTATTGATTTGGACACGTTAAAACTGTGTTTTGACATTGGGGATATCCCATCTAGCAACATGTCATTGAAAAGACATTGAAAATATGACTATGCAACCAAATATTTCATATTTACATTTCATGATCAGATTTAGTAATCGATTTATTGATGATATTTATTCATGCAACCAACTGACAATTTTTGGTACAATTATATTGACATTGTTGCCCTGCTTTTAAAATATCAGGGTTCATTCTCAGATGTGCCAACCCAAATGTACTAGAGCATGACATTGGGGACTGGGCCCCGATCCAACAACATGCCTATCTAGTGAACCCTGAAAAGGGAGAGAAGCTCTGCAGTGAGGTGGAAAGTTACTATGGATATTGCAGGAGTTTCCTCTTGAAATCAGACATGTCTGTGGTGAGGACAACTTGGTTGCTGATTGTCTCAAGGTGGGCAGTCAAAAAGTTTTGTGTTTAGACAGTGCGTTGCCATGGATCACAATGTATTTTGACTGCACGTTTTTCCGTATTGGAGATGAGTTTTGTTTGGGCTCGTTCCAAGGGGACGAGAGTTCTAGAAGCTAGTGAGTTTTAGGAAGACGAGAGTTCTAGAAGCTAGTGGGATTTAGGAAGACGAGAGTTCTAGAAGCTAGTGGGATTTAGGATTCTATAGAAAGAAAAAGGAGAAACAAATAATACTATTGTATATTATTATTTAGAAATACGTGTTTTTTTTCTTGTTTTTAATTGTTGACATCCAGTAGACACCATGTTTATATTGGTGAAGGTGAAGCATTGTAGTTGATTATAATGTGAAATGGAAGTTGTTTTCTGTTGGTGGTGAGCAAACTTGTCCAAAAGAAATATAGGATATATTTGTTGTCATAAGGTGTTACAGGCTTTGGTTTTTCCATTTATGTTTTGAGGTTGGACGTTAGCACGTCTAGCCCGTTAGCCCGTCTAGCCCGTTAGCTCGTTAGCACGTCTAGCTCGTTAGCCCGTCTAGCTCGTTAGCCCGTCTAGCTCGTTAGCACGTCTAGCTCGTTAGCCCGTCTAGCTCGTTAGCACGTAGGACGCACTGATTGGTGTCACCTCGTTAGTCAGTATGTGTTACACCTGTGCTGGCTTGTCCATCTCGTTAGTGGGAAGGTGTTTCACCTGAGCTGGTCCAGGTTCTATTTAAGAGTGTCTGGCCCAGTGCTCCAGTTGTCTTGATACATGTGGAGAGTCAACACCTTTAGTTGCTCCACCTTTTTGGTTTACTTCCTGTCTTTAAGTTTGGTGTGGGTTTTTCTTTTGTTTTCCTCTTCTTGGGCAGATTTAGTGGGCCTCATGGTGGGTGTCTTTTAGGTCCCAGTTGTTGTTACTAGTCAACTTCCAGTGGACACCCCCATAGTGTCTTTCAGAGCCCCTCCTAAAAACATGCTTATATTTTGGGTTGGATGTTGCATCCAATTAATATTTTAATCAATGGATTTTCCTTAGAATGCTAATTCGTCTTTCAGTTGTTAATCTTATGTTTGTTGTGGTAAATATTTCTGTTTATTTTCATTGTTTTATTTTTTTCCTGTGAAGCATCCATGTCTGAAATGTGTTGTATAAATAAAGCTTGATTTGAACATATTGCAAAAGAAATTAACATAATGACTGACAATCAACAGACTCTTGCAAAACCAATACGTATCTTGGTCCATCTTATTATGAAAAAAGTATAAATTCAGTATATTTCCCACTATGTCAAAATAGTGCTGGTATGTACGTTTAGTATCACTTTTCAACCAACCCAGTGCATTTGTTGAAGATAAATGTTTAATTCAACAATATGTCAAAGGATTCAACTACTGGAAACGGACACAAACAAATGGATCAACCAGATCAATCCCACTTTTCCAGCCTGCTGAAGGCGTGGTGGAGTGGTAAACACCACCCCCGGCTCTACCAGGGGCTTGAAGTGGTCTCCCACAGCTCTGCTTATGTCATGTTCTGTGGCCTTGCTGTTCCATTTCTTGACTGTCCCTGCAACACAGAAACACATTTAGTCATATTATATAAAACTCTCAAAGTAATGGATATGGAGCATCTATGGCCTCAGTTACACCTGGCACCTAAATGTGACTTCTGTCATCTGATCACTCCAAGCTGCATTAGGTTCAGATCTACCAGGATGGGCCTTTGACACAGTCAGGCCACTGATTATGCATCAGCAATGTAAAGAGGTGGGGTGAATGAGGGGAAAAGTAAATTTGACACAAATGACCTTCATAATAAATCAAATGTTGTTGGTCACATACAGGTGTTCAGCAGATGTTATTGCAGGTGTAGTGAAATGCTTGTCCTTCTAGTTCCCACAGTGCAGTAATATCTAACAATTAATATCTAACAATTTCACAACAAATACCTAATACACACAAATCTAAGTAAAGGAATGGAATTAGGAATATATAAATATATGGATAAACAATGTCAGAGCAGCATAGACTGAGATACAGTTTATACATATGAGATGAGAAATGATATGTAAACATTATTAAAGGGACTAGTGTTCCATTTATTAAAGTGGCCAATGATGTCAAGTCTATATGTAGGCTGCAGCCTCTCTGTGCTATTTAACAGTCTGATGGCCTTGAGATAGAAGCTGTTTTTCAGTCTTTCGGTCCCAGCTTTGATGCACCTGTACTGATCTCGCCTTCTGAATGATAGCAGGGTGAACAGGCAGTGGCTCAGGTGGCTCGGGTAATAACAAAAAACATGTATGTATGCCTGGGGGGAAATTCACTTTCATACAGCAATACCAGAGGACAATTTGCACTAAATAAACATAAATGGAACATATTCCCTTTTGCTGACGTGATGAACCACTAAGGGGACATAAATATTTAATCCCAAAACTTTCCCTTTGGTTTAACTGTTTAAGACGGTCCCCTTTTCTAATAGAGGCCGGAATGTGATCAATACCCACAGCTTGTAGGTGTAACCGATGTGAAATGGCTAGTTAGTTAGCGGTGGTGCGCGCTAATAGCATTTCAATCAGTGACGTCACTCGCTCTGAGACTTGAAGTAGGGTTTCCCCTTGCGTTGCAAGTGCCGCGGCTTTTGTGGCGCGATGGGTAACGTTGCTTCGTGGGGTGTCAGGTGTTGATGTGTGCAAGGGTCCCTGGTTTGAGGCCGGGTTGGGGCGAAGAGATGGAGGCAGGGTTGCCTTGGTGTAAGGACTTATAGTGCCTTGCCATGGGGTAGTCGTCATTGCCTACCCGTATGGCGTACTTGTGTTCCGCTAGGCGGTCTTGAAGGCGTCTCTTTGTCCGTCCAATGTAGAACACCTTGCACTGTGGACATTCCAATCTATAGATGACATGAGTGGTTTTGCAGTTAATGAAATGCTTGACGTAATACTCCATTTTGGAAGCTGTATCAACAAAATACTTTTTCTGTGCAATATTTCTGCAGTGGTTATATTTAAAAGAGCCCTTGGGTTTGTGGTCAAGCCAAGTTTTTTGAGAGTCACCCGGAAGATAACTGTGTACTAATTTATCATTTAGGGTAGGACATCTTTTAAAGCTTATGACTGGTGGCACAGGAAAGACTTGGCGTAGTAGAGTATCACTTTGGATAATTCCCCAATTATTTTTATTGATTATTTTAATGTTCTCTGCTTCAGGACTGTATTTTGTGGGTATTGATCATATCCCGGCCTCTATTAGATATACCCTGGTTTACATGAAGATATGGATTTACAAACTACAGGCCACTAAATACCCAGGTTTACATGAAGATATGGATTTACAAACTACAAGCCACTAAATACCCTGGTTTACATGAAGATATGGATTTACAAACTACAGGCCACTAAATACCCAGGTTTACATGAAGATATGGATTTCTCACCATTCCTGTAGGGTTGTGATAGGTCCATTCCTGTAGGGTTGTGATAGGTCCATTCCTGTAGGGTTGTGATAGGTCCATTTGCTATCATCTAGTGGTCTTTCTTCTCAATTGCCCTCAGCTATGTTTAGACTGTTGTTCATGTTTTGTTGGGTTCAAGTGTACTAGGGAATAGATTGCTTTCTTGTTCTTGACTTCTCTCCCAGACATGTTTAGGGTTGGAACTACCTTGCTGGGTGTTCTAGTGCCTCTAGCTTGGAGTTGTATTACCTTTCCTTTTTTGTGATGACACAGCCACAGTGTTTCACTTTTTAATGTGTATAGTATTGCTTACTAGGTGTGTCCAATCAATTTTGTAACCACTCCCTCTCCAATTAGGGCTGATTGGAAAAGCTGTTAAAAAGAGGACATTGTATTATTTCTTTGTACTCCCTGACGAAGGCCATGCAGCCGAAACGCGTTGGATTTTTTTTTAAACATTGTTTCTATTGAACCTGCCATACTAATAAAGGCATTTTAATCAATTATATGAAGAGTGCCTTGGTCCTCCTTTCTTTTTGATGACCAACTCACCCCTTTTACCAAAGAGCACCTTCTGTCTACCAACATTTACTATTGTGTACCTTAGTAGCACTTCCCTTCCTCATTTTTCTACTAGTTGAAAATAACTTCTATTTCACATTATAATCAACTACAATGCTTCACCTTCACCAATATAAACATGGTGTCTACTGGCTGTCAACAATTATAAACAAGAAAAAATATATATATTCTCCCCACTAGCTTCTAGAACTCTCATCTTCCTAAAACTCACTAGCTTCTAGAACTCTCGTCCCCTTGGAACGAGCCCAAACAAAACTCATCTCCGACACGGAAAAACGTGCAGTCAAAATAAATTGTGATCTATAGCAACGCACTAGCTAAACGCAAAAAAACTAATCTTCTTGACTGCCCACCCTTGAGACAATCAGAAACCAAGTTGTCCTTACCACAGACATGTCTGATTTCAAGAGGAAACTCCTGCAATATCCGTAGTAACTTTCCACCTCACTGCGGAGCTTCTCTCTCTATTCAGGGTTCACTAGATAGGCATGTTGTTGGATCGGGGCCCAGTCCCCAATGTCATGCTCTAGTACATTTGTGTTGGCACATCTGAGAATGAACCCTGATATTATAAAAGCAGGGCAACAATGTCAATATAATTGTACCAAAAAAATTGTCAGTTGGTTGCATAAATAATTATCACTACTAAATGTTACATGAAATGTAAATATTTGATTGCATAGTCATATTTTCAACGTCATTTTGCTAGATGGGATATCCCCAATGTCAAAACAGTTTTAACGTGTCCAAATCAATAACCAATATGCAGAAACAGTTTGTGATAAATTGAAAACCTAAACATAACATGTGCTATATACACAAACATCTGCCACAATAATTATATTACTTGTATTATTTAAAACAAGCACCTTATAAAACTGTACAAGCACCAGAAACACTGTTGGTTTGACAAGTAGCAATAAATCACTGATATCGATTAGGGGGGAAATCAGGTTGTACGTGATGTTGAAACTAACACAACTAAAAAAACACATGGAAATGGGAGATATATTTCACCTCACTGATTAGAGGACAACCTGCAGAAGACAGTCAGCTACATTTTGGAGTGATGCATTTAAATTTAGGGGTCCCTAAACAAAGGAACACAACACTTATTTGTCATAACTCATCGATATCATGTGGATTTTTTTTTCTTTTTACCGTTGTTTTACCAGTTAAGTTGACTGAGAACACATTCTCATTTACAGCAACAACCTGGGGAATAGTTACAGGGGAGATGAGGGGAATGAACGAGCCAATTGTAAGCTGGGGATGATTAGGTGGCCGTGATGGTATGAGGGCCAGATTGGGAATTTAGCCAGGACACCGGGGTTAACACCCCTACTCTTACGATAAGTGCAATGGGATCTTTAATGAGCTCAGAGAGTCAGGACACCCGTTTAACGTCCCATCCGAAAGACGGCACCCTACACTGGGCAGTCACTGCCCTGGGGCATTGGGATATTGTTTAGACCAGAGGAAAGAGTTCCTCCGACTGGCCCTCCAGCAGCATATGGTCTCCCATCTAGGGACTGACCAGGACCAACCCTGCTTAGCTTCAGAAGCAAGCAAGCAGTGGGATGCAGGGTGGTATGCTGCTGGCAATCAATTGTGCGAAAGGAGGAAGATGAGTTTACACGTCCTGTTAAAACGAACAGCTCAAAATCCACATGGAATCTGGGAATAATGTGTACATCCCTGGTTAGAAGACAATTTGTAGAAAACAGCTAGCTACATTTTGAAGTGTTGCATTTTGATTCAAGTGGGTCACCAACATGGTAAGTGTAACACAACTCTTTCTTTTGTTAGTCACTTTTTGTTAAATCTCATAAATAGTAACTCTTTCAAATCAGAGCCTGGATTTTCCCCCTGAGGTTAATATCCATATCATGTTGAAATCAATAGAACAGGGGACAAACGTTTAGGGTTCTACATTGTGACATTAAAATACTCCTTCTACAATGTTAAAACATTCTACATTGTGAGATTTCATTTCATTGATATCATGAAACAATTCCTTCATGTATGTATTTTCTGATGTTTGATCAGAGATCTTTTATCAGAGTATCTCTTCCCACATTGACCACAGCTATAAGATTTCTCTCCTGTGTGTATTCTCTGGTGTCGAGTCACAGTGCCAAATGTAGTAAAACTCTTCCCACATTGACCACAGCTATAAGATTTCTCTCCTGTGTGTGTTCTCTGGTGTGTTCTCTGGTGTGCAGTCAGATTTCCAGACCCACCAAAACTCTTCCCACATTGACCACAGCTATATGGTTTCTCTCCTGTGTGTGTTCTCTGGTGCACTGTCAGCCATCCAGATCCACCAAAACTCTTCCCACATTGATCACACCTATATGGTTTCTCTCCTGTGTGTATTCTCTGGTGTCGAGTCACAGTGGCAAATGTAGTAAAACTCTTCCCACATTGATCACAGCTATAAGATTTCTCTCCTGTGTGTGTTCTCTGGTGTGCAGTCAGATTTCCAGATCGACCAAAACTCTTCCCACATTGATCACAGCTATACGGTTTCTCTCCTGTGTGTGTTCTCTGGTGCACTGTCAGCCCTCCAGATCCACCAAAACTCTTCCCACATTGACCACAGCTATAAGGTTTCTCTCCTGTGTGTATTCTCTGGTGTGATACCAGATGGCCAGATTGACCAAAACTCTTCCCACATTGACCACAGCTATAAGGTTTCTCTCCTGTGTGTGTTCTCTGGTGTGATACCAGATGGCCAGATTGACCAAAACTCTTCCCACATTGATTACAGCTATAAGGTTTCTCTCCTGTGTGGATTCTCTGATGAATTTTAATGCCTGATGGGGAGGTGAATCTCTTCCCACAGTCAGAGCAGCAGTGAGTTCTCTTCCCTGTGGATGTCTGCAGGTGTTTATTGAGGTGTTCTGATGTGGAGAGACTCTTCTCTGCCTCTTCAGCATCATGAGGGTGTTGAGGCTCCCCAGAGGATCCACGATAGTTAAGTATCTCTCCTGTGTGAACAACAAAGTCAGACAGATGATTAAAGGCCCACAACAGCGGTAATCCACTGTAAAAGGTGATGCCAACAGCGGAGCCATGATGTTGGACAACAATTGACTTCTGTAATGAATGTTACAATTATTTGATATTTGCCTTAAAATGAGCAAGAATAGTCATATTTTGTCTTGTTTTCACATTCGTAGTAACATCAATGATTGTAGGCTAGAAATAAGTTATTCATGTTGTTGAAACTCTAAGCAGTGTGCCAGACGACTTTTGGTCTCCAATATAGGCCCCTTTCTGTATTTGCTAAAATTGCGGCACGAGGGCAATTTGATTGCAGAAACTCCTCCCTGCTAATGAGGAAACCACTAGTTATGGATGTACTATATCTACCTGGAGCAAAAATGGTGAGCAAAGATTTTAGTTTTTCACAATGTATTCTGAATGTGAATGGGGGAAAACTCAGGGGAGTAACCTCCATTTCCAGGTTGCTTAGGAGTGCATTTCACACTACTTTGGATTATAATTGTAAGGATATTTTTGAATGTCCTGTTTAATAAAATGTTTGCTAAAGCATTAAGAATTATGTGTAATTATTGAAGAACCGCGTTAATGACAGTATCCATTTGGGTGTTGTCAATAAAGTTCAGATTTTATTTATTTATTTAACCAGGTAGGCCAGTTGAGAACAAGTTCTCATTTACGACTGCGACCTGGCCAAGATAAAGCAAAGCAGTGCGACACAAACAACACAGAGTTACACATGGAATAAACAAGCATACAGTCAATAACACAATAGAAAAATCTATATACAGTTGTGCAAATGGAGTAAGGAGGTAAGGCAATAAATAGGCCATAGTAGCGAAGTAATTACAATTTAGCAAATTAACACTGGAGAGATAGATGTGCAGATGATGATGTGCAAGTAGAAATACTGGTGTGCAAAAGAGCAAAAAAGTAAATAAAAACATGGGGATGAGGTAGGCAGTTGGATGGGCTATTTACAGATGGGCTGTGTACAGCTGCAGCGATCGGTAAGCTGCTCAGATAGCTGATGCTTAAAGTTAGTGAGGGAGATATATGTCTCCAACTTCAGCGATTTTTGCAATTCGTTCCAGTCATTGGCAGCAGAGAACTAGAAAGAAATGTGTCCAAAGTAGGTGTTGGCTTTGGGGATGACCAGTGAGATATACCTCCTGGAGCGCGTGCTATGGGTGGGTGTTGCTATGGTGACCTGTGAGCTGAGTGAAGGCGGCCTAGCAAAGACCTATAGATGACCTGGAGCCAGTGGGTTTGGCGACGAATATGTAGCGAGGGCCAGCCGACGAGAGCATACAGGTCGCAGTGGTGGGTGCTTGATAAGAGAATTATCTATTAAATGTAAATGAATCAATAAACCATGATGAATTATTAGTCATACAGCATGGTTAATGAATAATCAAAGTAAAGATCAATGTAGGGATCGATTAGTCTGATTAGTTCCGGAAAGTCCAGGAACCACTGGAGAGGGAAAGAAATGTGTGTATGCAATTAGTATAGAGAGATAGAGAAGCAGATGGTCAAGGGAGTAAAACCTCAGAGAGTTCCTAACCTTGAAGGAAAGGAACAGGCTGAGCCAGAAGGTGATAAACAGTGTGAGAAGTTTATGGGGGTTGCAGGTCACCAACAGATTGTGTGTAAATGCATGTGCGTAAGAAAGCAAGAACTATATAATGACTGTTTTGTTATCCTGACCTCAGAACGTTCTCTGAATAAAGCTACAGATACCTTTTGCAGAAAGCTGAGTCCTTGCCTAATTATTTGAACCCATTGTCTTAC
Source organism: Salmo salar (assembly GCF_965601325.2). Classification (NCBI taxonomy): domain Eukaryota; kingdom Metazoa; phylum Chordata; class Actinopteri; order Salmoniformes; family Salmonidae; genus Salmo; species Salmo salar. The sequence goes on from NW_027675424.1 coordinate 750,053, forward strand.
AAACTTTGGGCATTAGTCAAGGCGAATTGATTATTGATTATTATCATAAAAGATATAAAATTCCTTTAACAATTGGTCCTTCGAGCCGGATCTCAAACTGCCGCTGTCGTTCCAAGGAGACACGGAAACCGTGCGGATGAAATATCCGTAAATCAAAGACCTGGCCCTTTACTGTGGGTTCTTCACAGGCCGGTGGCAAACTGGTACGCGACAGAGGTGGTGACGAGATTCAACGAACATTGAAAAACTCAGCTGCAAATAACAAGGTTAGTAAGCTTTATTCATTGTTTTGGGGAATAGCACCTGCATGATTACATTAAATAAGGAATGAGTGAGAGCACCTGAATGTCTGCGTTGCATGATGAGTGATACACCTGTAGGTCTGCATTACATGATGAAATGAGGAATACACCGGTATGTCTGCATTGCATGATGGAATAAGGGACACAATTGGGTGTTGGCATTAAATAGCTCAGTCTTATCACTCAATATGAGTCAAAATCTGTCACTTCCAGGAGTGCTCATTTTGTCAAAAATGAAAAAATAACAACTCACAGCTGTGTTAATAGACCCAACTCAAACATCTGCTATCTTGAAATGTCCAAAAAAGGTATTTAAATGGGCCTACCAGACATCTTCTTGAGAGAAGATAAGGTCAGGGACTCCTGTCTTACTTTCTGTCATGTTGAGATGGGTTAGTTCTTCTTGAGAGAACTAACCCAAAATTAGTCGAAAGGCTAAGGGATTCTCTTCCTGAGAAGAAGCTGACAGCCTTCAAACAGAGCAAAAAAAGTGGTCCCAAACAATATGTCAAAATGAATAAAAAAATGATACAGCCGTCTTTAATAAGATCAAACTGAACTAACTGCTATCTTGAAATGTTGAAAAAGTGTTTTTAAATAGCTCAGTCTTATCACTCAATATGAGTCAAAATCTGTCACTTCCAGGAGTGCTCATTTTGTCAAAAATGAAAAAATGAAAAAAATAACAACTCACAGCTGTGTTAATAGACCCAACTCAAACATCTGCTATCTTGAAATGTCCAAAAAAGGTATGTAAATGGGCCTACCAGACATCTTCTTGAGAGAAGATAAGGTCAGGGATCTCTCTGGTTACCCACAAAGCCATTTCCTCCTTTGGCCGTCTCTCCTTCCAGTTCTCTGCTGCCAATGACTGGAACGAACTACAAAAATCTCTGAAACTGGAAACACATATCTCCCTCACTAGCTTTAAGCACCAGCTGTCAGAGCAGCTCCCAGATCACTGCACCTGTACATAGCCCATCTATAATTTAGCCCAAACTACTACTTGTTCCCCTACTGTATTTATTTATTTATTTATTTTGCTCCTTTGCACCATATTATTTATATTTTAACTTTGAACTTTCTTCAAATTATAAATCTACCATTCCAGTGTTTTACTTGCTATATTGTATTTACTTTGCCACCATGGCCTATTTATTGCCTTTACCTCCCTTATCTCACCTAATTTGCTCACAATGTATATAGACTTATGTTTTTACTGTATTATTGACTGTATGTTTGTTTTACTCCATGTGTAACTCTGTGTTGTTGTATGTTGTCGAACTGCTTTGCTTTATCTTGGCCAGGTCGCAATTGTAAATGAGAACTTGTTCTCAACTTGCCTACCTGGTTAAATAAAGGTGAAATAAATACAAATGTATATACTGTATTCCAGTCCTGGTTCATCCTATATAACTACTGCTGTCCACTTCATATGTATATACTGTATTCCAGTCCTGGTTCATCCTATATAACTACTGCTGTCCACTTCATATGTATATACTGTATTCTAGTCATGGTTCATCCTATATAACTACTGCTGCCCACTTCATATGTATATACTGTATTCTAGTCCTGGTTCATCCTATATAACTACTGCTGTCCACTTCATATGTATATACTGTATTCCAGTCATGGTTCATCCTATATAACTACTGCTGTCCACTTAATATGTATATACTGTATTCTAGTCCTGGTTCATCCTATATAACTACTACTGTACATCTACTATTCTTCAGATATACTACAGATGTACTCCAAATTGTCTATGCATCACATCACAGTATACAGTGTATATATGTATATATATATATATATATATATATATATATATATATATATATATATATATATATATATATATATCATTGCTTGTCCTAATATTTTCATTGACTTCTGCCCTCTGTGAGCTGGGAACACAAGCATTGTTAGATATTACTGCACTGTTGGAGCTGGGAACACAAGCATTGTTAGATATTACTGCACTGTTGGAACCAGGAACACAAGCATTTCCCTTCACCCACAATAACATCTGATAAATATGTGTATGAAACCAATAAAATAAAATGTGATTGTATTGTTGAAAGTGTTAGATAATTCTCAATCCGTGTTGTGTCTTGTCTAAGAACAGCCCTTAGCCGTGGTACTGTATAATAACCATATATCACACCTCCTCAGGACTTATCGATTTATAAGGCATTATAAAGGTGATTAAAATAATGATACATACGTACTTCATAGAAAACTGTTACCCTTCATATATTCTAACAACTCACATTTTAAGATTCATTATGTCATTTGTTCCATGTTAAGGGCTCTAACATTGGAACAAAACTATTTGTCTCCCTCTTGATGTTGCATGCAGTTCCTCTCTCTCTTCCTGCATTCCTCCCTCCCTCCCTCTAACCCCACCCCTCTGGCAGAACCAGGAAGTCCATCCCCCTTCACAAACTCTCTTCTGAGGAAACGAAACTGATCTGAGTCTCTGTGTCGTCTGTCTGTGTGAGAGTGAACAACCGTCCAAATGGCTCAACAGGGAGTTCTGCTGGACCAGGACCAGTTCTGTTGTTCTGTCTGTCTGGATCTACTGAAGGAACCAGTCGCCATCCCCTGTGGACACAGTTACTGTAGGAGCTGTATTGAGGGCTGCTGGGATCAGGATGTTCTGAAAGGGGTCTATAGCTGTCCTCAGTGCAGACAGACCTTCAGTCCGAGGCCGACGCTGAGTAAAAATAACATGTTGGCTGAGGTGGTGGAGAAACTGAAGAAGACAGGACTCCAGGCTGCTCCCCCTCCTGCTCTGTGCTATGCTGGACCTAGAGATGTGGTGTGTGATGTCTGCACTGGGACCAGAAAGCAGAAAGCCCTCATGTCCTGTCTGGTGTGTCTGGCCTCTTACTGTGAGACTCACCTCCAATCTCACTACGAATCTCCTGCTTTGAAGAAGCACAAGATGGTCAAAGCCACCGCACAACTACAGGAGAAGATCTGCTCTCATCATGACAAACTGCTGGAGGTTTACTGTCGTACCGATCAGCAGTGTATCTGTTATCAGTGTACAATGGACGAACATAAAGGCCATGATACAGTGTCAGCTGCAGCAGAGATGACTGAGAAACAGGTAAGACCAGAACAACTTATTGGTGACTGTCTGATAAACAAAGAATTAAAGATACAGTAGGAACTAAGGCTGTTTGAATATGAGATCATTGAAATGAAATGAATCCTCAGCAGAACAAATATGAACACAAACCTTGAGTATATTGATATGTCAACCCAGATTCTCTAAATGTATCACCATTTTATAATGTCAAAGACTATTATCATTCTGAATGCCCTTTTATGAGTCCAAAGTTCAGTCTCAACCTGTTGATACATGTAGTCCTACCATAAAAACTATAATCATTCACATAGCAACAAATAAATATCATTTAGTAAATGGACCATCCATTTTTTTAGATCTTCCTCTCTATGGGCCCTATGTCACATTACTATACTATTGATCTACTGGACTAATAAAGCTTGATAGCTCATTGAAGAGTGATTCTCCACAGAGGCAGCTGGGGATGAGTCAGCAGAAGGTCCAGCAGAGATTCCAGGAGAGAGAGAAGGAGCTGAAGGAGCTCCAACAGGCTGTGGAGTCTCTCAAGGTGAGTATTGTTGACCAGAGGAGACACACCATTTCACCTGTCTCCTCCAGTCAGAGAGAGAGAGAGAGGAAGAGGGGCCCCTATCCAATCCCACTGACCCCACTGTTGGGAACAGGTTGTCACTGCTGAGGCAGTGAAGAAAGTAGAGGAGGATGGGTCAAGGCTGAGGGATCCTGAGAGGATCCCTGTGAGTAGTAGATCTGTGACAGCACAGAGGGATGGGCCAACCATTGATATATGCTTCAGTAAGGTTGGCTTCTTAGTGTTCATAGCAAATGGTTATCAACTGTACCGCAGAAATGGAATGTAAATCACAGAAGAAAAAAAATGTTTTGGTGGCAGCTGCAGAGAAGTATTTGGTCATACTAGATTTGACTTCAGAAGAGTTCCAGGGTGTGTTGAGTGGTGGTGTCCTGTCCTCCCAGGTCGTTGGCCTGGTGCAGGAGCAGATAGGGTCAAAGTAGTGGAATGGGGTAGTGGGTTTTAATGAGTGTAGGGTTAGTTGGCCTGGTGCAGGAGCAGATAGGGTCAAAGTAGTGGAATGGGGTAGTGGGTTTTAATGAGTGTAGGGTTAGTTGGCCTGGTGCAGGAGCAGATAGGGTCAAAGTAGTGGAATGGGGTAGTGGGTTTTAATGAGTGTAGGGTTAGTTGGCCTGGTGCAGGAGCAGATAGGGTCAAAGTAGTGGAATGGGGGTAGTGGGTTTTAATGAGTGTAGGGTTAGTTGGCCTGGTGCAGGAGCAGATAGGGTCAAAGTAGTGGAATGGGGGTAGTGGGTTTTAATGAGTGTAGGGTTAGTTGGCCTGGTGCAGGAGCAGATAGGGTCAAAGTAGTGGAATGGGGTAGTGGGTTTTAATGAGTGTAGGGTTAGTTGGCCTGGTGCAGGAGCAGATAGGGTCAAAGTAGTGGAATGGGGTAGTGGGTTTTAATGAGTGTAGGGTTAGTTGGCCTGGTGCAGGAGCAGATAGGGTCAAAGTAGTGGAATGGGGTAGTGGGTTTTAATGAGTGTAGGGTTAGTTGGCCTGGTGCAGGAGCAGATAGGGTCAAAGTAGTGGAATGGGGTAGTGGGTTTTAATGAGTGTAGGGTTAGTTGGCCTGGTGCAGGAGCAGATAGGGTCAAAGTAGTGGAATGTGGGTAGTGGGTTTTAATGAGTGTAGGGTTAGTTGGCCTGGTGCAGGAGCAGATAGGGTCAAAGTAGTGGAATGGGGTAGTGGGTTTTAATGAGTGTAGGGTTAGTTGGCCTGGTGCAGGAGCAGATAGGGTCAAAGTAGTGGAATGGGGTAGTGGGTTTTAATGAGTGTAGGGTTAGTTGGCCTGGTGCAGGAGCAGATAGGGTCAAAGTAGTGGAATGGGGGTAGTGGGTTTTAAAACCTCTCTAGGCTAGGCGGGACGAATTCGTCCCACCTACGTAACAGCCACTACTATCCTGTGGCGCGATTTTCAAAACCTTAAAAATCCTATTACTTCAATTTCTCAAACATATGACTATTTTACAGCCATTTAAAGACAAGACTCTCGTTAATCTAACCACACTGTCCGATTTCAAAAAGGCTTTACAACGAAAGCAAAACATTAGATTATGTCAGCAGAGTACCAAGCCAGAAATAATCAGACACCCATTTTTCAAGCCAGCATATAATGTCACCAAAACCCAGAAGACAGCTAAATGCAGCACTCACCTTTGATGATCTTCATCAGATGACAACCCTAGGACATTATGTTATACAATACATGCATGTTTTGTTCAATCAAGTTCATATTTATATCAAAAACCAGCTTTTACATTAGCATGTGACGTTCAGAACTAGCATACCCCCCGCAAACTTCCGGGGAATTCGCTAACATTTTACTAAATTACTCACGATAAACGTTCACAAAAAGCATAACAATTATTTTAAGAATTATAGATACAGACCTCCTCTATGCACTCGATATGTCCGATTTTAAAATAGCTTTTTGGTGAAAGCACATTTTGCAATATTCTAAGTACATAGCCCAGGCATCACGGGCTCGCTATTTAGACACCCGGCAAGTTTAGCACTCACCATAATCATATTTACTATTATAAAAGTTTGATTACCTTTTGTTGTCTTCGTCAGAATACACACCCAGGACTGCTACTTCAATAACAAATGTTGGTTTGGTCCAAAATAATCCATCGTTATATCCGAATAGCGGCGTTTTGTTCGTGCGTTCCAGACACAACCTGAAATAGTAAAGAAGTGTCGCGCGCATGGCGCAATTCGTGACAATAAAATTCTAAATATTCCATTACCGTACTTCGAAGCATGTCAACCGCTGTTTAAAATCAATTTTTACGACACTTTTCTCGTAGAAAAGCGATAATATTCCGACAGGGAATCTCCTTTTCGGCAAACAGAGGAAAAAATCCCAAAGGCGGGGGCGGTCGGGGTCACGCTCATAAGGCCAGTGTCCCTTGATCGGCCACTTGAGAAAGGCGATAATGTGTTTCAGCCTGGGGCTGGAATGACGACATTCTGTTTTTTCCCGGGCTCTGAGCGCCTATGGACGACGTGGGAAGTGTCACGTTAGAGCAGAGATCCTTAGTAAATGATAGAGATGGAAAAGAAGTTCAAGAAATGGTCAGACAGGACACTTCCTGTAAAGGAATCTCTCAGGTTTTGACCTGCCATTTGAGTTCTGTTATACTCACAGACACCATTCAAACAGTTTTAGAAAATTTAGGGTGTTTTCTATCCATATGTAATAAGTATATGCATATTCTAGTTACTGGGTAGGAGTGGTAACCAGATTAAATCGGGTATGTTTTTTATCCAGCCGTGTCAATACTGCCCCCTAGCCCTAACAGGTTAAGCTCTAGTGTTATGTTTTGGGAAGTGTGTTTTCATCACCTTAGGGTGACACTAGAGACTTGTGAAGAGCAGACTCCTTAGGGTGACACTAGAGACTTGTGAAGAGCAGACTCCTTAGGGTGACACTAGAGACTTGTGAAGAGCAGACTCCTTAGGGTGACACTAGAGACTTGTGAAGAGCAGACTCCTTAGGGTGACACTAGAGACTTGTGAAGAGCAGACTCCTTAGGGTGACACTAGAGACTTGTGAAGTGCAGACTCCTTAGGGTGACACTAGAGACTTGTGAAGAGCAGACTCCTTAGGGTGACACTAGAGACTTGTGAAGAGCAGACTCCTTAGGGTGACACTAGAGACTTGTGAAGAGCAGACTCAACAACCTCTCTCTGCATCATCAGGACAGTTGCTTTGTGAGAAAGTGTTAACTGTGGAAGGCGTTAACCCATGTACACAGTTAGCCAATTGTTATGTAAAATGCCGCTCGGAAGGTCCAAGTGGTCTCGTCTTGGCCCCAAGTCAGAGCAGGACCACTGAGGCCATAGCTCAGCGGGACACTGGATCCAGGCTGTGGAGTTGGAAACAAAGTCTGTGGCCACTCTGGGGAAAATCCTCAATGGAAATGGCTGATATCTGTAGAGGTTCTGTATAGAAGCTTATAGAAAGTATGGATTAAACACACCTTTATCTCCATCCTCTAGATGTTTACATTTTAACATCCTTATATAACCAGCTCAGGGCTCCATGCCTGTTTTCTAGTTAGTTTAAAGACTTTCCTACAGTAGCTTCTCCAACCTCGCCTCATGCTGTGAGTATCTGGTACTATGCTACACTGCACATTGGAGATTCAGGAACGTTTAGAGGTATTGGCCTATCAGAGAGTCAGAGCCGGCATCCCAAATGGCACCCTGTTCCCTATATAGTGCCCTACTTTAGATCAGAGTTCTGGTCAAACGTAGTGCTCTGGCCATTAGGCTCTGGTCAAAAGTAGTGCACTATATAGTGAATAGGGTGCCACTTGGGACGCAAACTGGGAGTCTGTTGGCTCTGTTCCTCTAGTCTTAGACAGACCTTTAGTTTGAATTATGGCCACCACATGCTGGGACAACCACCCCAGGAGGTAATGTCACACTCTTCTTCTGGCTTCTCTTCCATTATCTCTTTCTTTCTCTCTTCTGGTCTTCATTCCTGCCAGTGTCAGAGGAATAAGGAGGAGATTGTAGAGAGATAGTGTGTCACAGCTTGCCTCTTTGGAATATATGTACTATCTAGAATGGAGACTGCCATTGTCATTTAGTCCAGTTAGCTTTTACCAGTCCTATCACATTTTAGAGAGATATACGTCTGTATGACATTACAACAGATAACTGGAAACATTTTATGTTCTTTTTAAGGCAGCTGCATTTAGAAGACAGATTTCTTCTGTCCACAGCTGTACAACTAGTGGAATTCTGGATATAGATACTGTAGTTACTGTAGTAATGTGGTTGTAGATGTATAGATGTACTGTAGTTACTGTAGTAATGCGGTTGTAGATGTATAGATGTACTGTAGTTACTGTAGTAATGCGGTTGTAGACGTATAGATGTACTGTAGTTACTGTAGTAATGTGGTGGTAGATGTATAGATGTACTGTAGTTACTGTAGTAATGCGGTTGTAGATGTATAGATGTACTGTAGTTACTGTAGTAATGCGGTTGTAGATGTATAGATGTACTGTAGTTACTGTAGTAATGCGGTTGTAGATGTATAGATGTACTGTAGTTACTGTAGTAATGCGGTTGTAGATGTATAGATGTACTGTAGTTACTGTAGTAATGCGGTTGTAGATGTATAGATGTACTGTAGTTACTGTAGTAATGTGGTTGTAGATGTATAGATGTACTGTAGTTACTGTAGTAATGCGGTTGTAGATGTATAGATGTACTGTAGTTACTGTACTAATGTAGTAATGCGGTTGTAGATGTATAGATGTACTGTAGTTACAGTAGTAATGCGGTTGTAGATGTATAGATGTACTGTAGATCTTTTCTATTTAAATTAAATTGTTGTCTCAGTTCATTCCAATATATAAATTAAATGGCTTTTTACTGTATTACAACCAACCTTTTATGTAAAATGTTCACAATATCAACATTCCCGTAACTTGTTTCGATATCATAGCGTAAACAAAATTAGCCCGACCATTTGACAGAACTAACCGCTCCTCAAAACATACAATTAATCTTTATTCTCTCTAATGCCTATGTTTTTGTATTTTTTGGGCAATGTTTTTGCCCATTTAACATACTTCTTATCAATTTGCGTGAATTAATTGATATGGCAGTAGATCCATTTACATTAATTTTAAGGTTGTGAGCTTTCTTTGACAACAAAAGGATAACTCAAAGTCATTAACCTTGACTCTAGATGTGATCAGTCGTCATGTCCTCATTTTGTATTTAGTCTGTTCAAGACGTAAATGTGTTTCAGATGACGTCTCGATATGGTATGACCCAACCAGAGCAGAGTGTGTGTGTTACACGGTCCTCATATTGTTGGCTAGCAGATATTGTACAGTTTTAACCATTTCTATAGAGTCTTGCTTAAAAACCCCAGATCCACATATTAATATTTTCATCTATAGGTCATCTATAAAACAGTATTATCCATTTCTTATCACAAATTATTTTCACATACAGTATAATGTATAATATCCTAATTTACTGTTATGGTGCTGTGTTATTACAAACAAATATTTATTCTTCATCATTTCATTCAAGGCAAGCAAGTCCAGTGGAATTATACCCTTCCAGTGTCCTACAGCAAAGCAGGTAAGAAAGCTGCATTCTTGTTATTAGATAAAATAGTTAATGTTCTTTGTAAACACATTGTGGTATTTTTGATGTGAGGAAACATTGTAGTAATTTCCAGTAAGACTTATACAAATTAATTTTAGAAAAAGACGCTATCTGCAAAATCTGAAGCGCCATCATGATCGTTATGAGAAGGCTAAAAAAGAGATAGCTGAGAGACAGAGGTCTTTCAATCAGTTCACCATAATTAATTTATCTGTGAGTATGTAGGTGTTATGCACAATGTGATGGTACTGTAGGGAGTATGATACCCCAGGTATTAATACATGTATAAGTTATTGACAGAATTAGATGCTTTTTTTCTCCATTTTTCTTCAGACCTCTACTGACCTACTTGATGAATCTTCGGATGCTACGGACTATGACGATGCAGACTATGTTCCAGACACATGTGGCAGTTTCTTGGATGCTTCTATTATAAGTACTATAAGTTCTTGTAGTAAGGAATATAAAACCACAGAAAATAATCTCCACCACAAACTGTCAGAGAACACACCATTAGGGAACGTTACAGCACACAGTGGGGATAGTACCACCAGTTCAGAGAAGCCAAGAACATTAAGTTATTCAAAGATGCGCAGCAATCCTTGTACTTCAGTAATAAGCTGCAGTGTGAATTCATCAGAGAACACATCACACCAGAAAAGCTCCATAAATGTCACACCTTTGTCAATAACAGCAAAAGGAAGCAAGTACAACAAGAAGCAATTTTGTCTTTATTGTAAAAAGGCCATTTCTAAATTGGCAAGACACCTCGAATCCATCCACAGTGAAAAGCCTGATGTTGCAATGGCTTTCAGTTTTAATAAAGGATCCCGCAAAAGAAGAGAGTTGTTACGCTCTCTTAAGAAGAGAGGAAACTTTGACCATAATGCTGAAGTGGCAAGCTGTGGCACTGGAGAGATGGTTGCCTGTAGAAGACCTAGTACTGCAAAACCATCTGATTACTACCGTCACTGCAAATTTTGCGAAGGACTGTATGCAAGAAATTCCCTATGGAGACGTGAGAAACTGCCCGAAGAAATCTGTTGAGGGAGAGCCTCAAGTTGGGCGGAAATGGATTCAATTGCACATACCAAGACCTGACTCAGTTAAGGAAGCTGTTTGGAAGATTGTTTGTGAAATGAACCAGGATGACGTTTCCTCGGTTGTAAGGAGTGAAACTGAAATCCTTTGTATCGGCGAGTCAGTGTTAAATTCCAGGAAACCATATGAGAAAAGGAATGACTACGCACGCCAAAAAATGAGAGAGATGGCAAGACTATTGATAACGGCAAGGGCTATAACACCATTGAAGAGCACCGAAGACCTTGTTATGCCCTGTAACTTTCCCCATGTGATACAGGCAGTAAGATCTGTTGCTGGTTATGATGTTGAAAGCAACTCGTATAAAATCCCATCATTGGCTTTGAAATTGGGACACAGTTTAGCCAAAGTTGCAGGCATTGTGCAATGCAATGCCATCATTGCAAATCGCCCTGCTGTTGCAGAGTCTGCAAAGCAATTTGCCACTTTACATCAGAAAAAGTGGACAGAGTCCATTTCAGCTGCCGCGTTGGGTACACTTCAACAAGCCAAATGGAATAAACCACAGGTTTGACCCTTTACAGAGGATGTGTCGGCGCTGCACAAGTTTCTTGCTACTGAGCGTGCTAAGTGTATGAAGGACCTTGAGGAAGAACCCAACAGCAAAAGCTTTGGAAATCTTGCTAAAGTGACTTTGACGCAGGTAGTACTATTTAACAGAAGGAGGGAAGGGGAAGTTTCAAAAATGGAGCTTCAGTCTTTCACATCCAGGGATCTTACGGAGCTGAATCCAGACATTGTGAGTGGCCTTACTGACTTTGAGAGGAAGCTTGCAGAGCACTTTGAGAGAGTTGAGATTCGAGGTAAAAGGTCAAGAAAGGTTCCAGTGCTTCTAACCCCTGACATGATTGCTGCTATGGACCTCCTCATGATAAGCAGGAAAGAGTGTCAAATCCACAAAGAAAATGTGTACATGTTTGCACGGCCAGGTATCCTTTCCCATTACAGAGGCTCCGACTGCTTTCGCAAGTATGCAAATCAATGCGGCGCAAAGAACCCAGAGGCACCTTTCTAGGACATGACATCCATGTCCATAGAGAATTCTATCGGCTTCCAGAGAGTACCCTGCAGCTCGCAAAAGTCAGCAAACTGTTGATAGCAATCGAAAAAGGAAGACTGCCTTACCTGCAGGGGAAAGGGCTGGATGACATTGAGGTCAATCCTGAAGTTAAAACTTTGTTTGAAATATAGTTTTTAGCAACTTCAAATATAACTATTATAAGTGTTGTTAGTCCTTCATTTAAATAATTGGCCGTAAATGTTTTTTACCCAACCAGATGAAGTAGAAATGAGTGATGATGATTCCAGCGAAGAATCCATTGCTGACCTACATCAATGCAAAGGTATCCTGACTTGTATATATGTGGTAATATCTTTAAGTTATGTCACATAAATGCACATTTCTGTTGGGATTATCGAAACGATCCTCTATCTGTTTTTAAACAATCACATTGGTGGTGATAAGTAATTCCACATTTATGGATTTGCAATCAGTTTATGTTTATATCTGAAATATCAGTTAATATCTAATGTAGAATTGCGTATTGCCTGACATTGAGGTTGTTTACAGTGAATAATACAAGCAAGCAAATGTATTGTCATAAAGCTCATAGAAAATAATCACATTCATTATTACTTTGCAAAGGCTCAACAACAGAAACTTCTAGGGACCAGACACTTCTGAGGCAAACACAAGAGTCAACCACCCTGGATAACATGGAGGGCACTCCTGAGTCAACCACCCTGGATAACATGGAGGGCACTCCTGAGCCAACCACCCTGGATAACATGGAGGGCACTCCTGAGTCAACCACCCTGGATAACATGGAGGGCACTCCTTAGCCAACCACCCTGGATAACATGGAGGGCACTCCTGAGCCAACCACCCTGGATAACATGGAGGGCACTCCTGAGTCAACCACCCTGGATAACATGGAGGGCACTCCTGAGCCAACCACCCTGGATAACATGAGCAACACACAACCAAGACATGGTAAAATAGTCACATCCCAAGCTTCCTCAAAGTGCTCCAAAGGAAAGCAAGGTTAGTAAGCATTTTGTATTCACATGTATTGATAACATCATATAACTACTAACTAGAATCCTTTGTATCATATCCTCCATTTGTCACTTTAACAGAGCTCATTGTTAATCAGCTGTATTTTGTTTGCATTTATGAAAGCTGTGAAGGTGAGAAGCAAGTGGACAGGTGATGAAGTGAAAGCTGTTGAGCGGCATTTGCTTAATTTCATAACAAGTTGCAGAATACCAGGTAAAAAGGACTGTGACTCCTGCCTACAAGCAGAGCCAGTAGCTCGGAAAGACAGAGACTGGTTTGCTATCAAATATCCACAACAGAAACGTAGCATTAAAAAGGAAGATGAATAGATAGAACTAGAGCCAACTGTAGCTCAGGTACCATCCAATTCCAATCAGCTTCTCCTCAGATAGTGTTAATATCTGTGGGTTTCATTTTCATATTATTTTCCTTAAATGATTTATATTTTTGGTTCTTGTACAAACATGCCACATAGGCTCGACTGTAGATCCAACATGTTCGTATTGTTTATGTATAATTGAGGGCTATTAATGAGCATATGTTTGCCACTTATGGTCACATGTTTTTGGAATAACAGTTGATGATATAGGTTAATACTCTGCTCTCATTGACAGGGAAAAGAGATAAACAGTCCTTAAAGGGATTGTTATTGTTCCCAAGTTTTCAGCAGCACTTTGTTCTTAACCACAAGTTGTTGAATGTGGCAAGGTGTTTCAATTACTGTTAAACTATTACCATTTCAATGGGTGCTTGTAACAGGCCTTGTGTATAGTAACTTGCACTACGTAAATATGATGTAAATCCCTACGTTATTTAGACAGTTAGCTGAATATACTGTACACTGTCATGTTTCATAAAAGCTGGATGCTTTAATAGAGAGTTTCTCATTCATTTTAAACATGCCATTTCTACTGCCTTGTGCATAGCAGGGAAGGAGGCAAAGTGTAGGTGGTCTATTCTGGGTATTCAATTGATTTGTTAATTTGCATATTTTCACTGGCACTCAATAAAAGTAAGAAAGGCATAAAGTGTTCCCTCTTTTTTTACATTAATATTGACTGCAAATGTATATATATATATATATATATATATATATATATATATATATATATATATATATATATATATATATATATATATATACAGTGGGGGGGAAAAGTATTTAGTCAGCCACCAATTGTGCAAGTTCTCCCACTTAAAAAGATGAGAGAGGCCTGTAATTTTCATCATAGGTACACGTCAACTATGACAGACAAAATGAGAAAAAAAATCCAGAAAATCACATTGTAGGATTTTTTATGAATTTATTTGGAAATTATGGTGGAAAATAAGTATTTGGTCAATAACAAAAATGTATCTCAATACTTTGTTATATACCCTTTGTTGGCAATGACACAGGTCAAACGTTTTCTGTAAGTCTTCACAAGGTTTTCACACACTGTTGCTGGTATTTTGGCCCATTCCTCCATGCAGATCTCCTCTAGAGCAGTGATGTTTTGGGGCTGTCGCTGGGCAACACGGACTTTCAACTCCCTCCAAAGATGTTCTATGGGGTTGAGATCATTACAAGACCATGGTGCTTGCCTACGGAGCTGTGAGGGGAACGGCACCTCCATACCTTCAGGCTCTGATCAGGCCCTACACCCAAACAAGGGCACTGCGTTCATCCACCTCTGGCCTGCTGGCCCCCCTACCTCTGAGGAAGCACAGTTCCCGCTCAGCCCAGTCAAAACTGTTCGCTGCTCTGGCACCCCAATGGTGGAACAAGCTCCCTCACGACGCCAGGACAGCGGAGTCAATCACCACCTTCCGGAGACACCTGAAAACCCACCTCTTTAAGGAATACCTGGGATAGGATAAAGTAATCCTTCTAACCCCCCCCCCCCCCCCTTAAAAGATTTAGATGCACTATTGTAAAGTGGTTGTTCCACTGGATATCATAAGGTGAATGCACCAATTTGTAAGTCGCTCTGGATAAGAGGGTCTGCTAAATGACTTAAATGTAAATGTAAATGAGATCTGGAGACTGGCTAGGCCACTCCAGGACCTTGAAATGCTTCTTACGAAGCCACTCCTTCATTGCCCGGGCGGTGTGTTTGGGATCATTGTCATGCTGAAAGACCCAGCCACGTTTCATCTTCAATGCCCTTGCTGATGGAAGGAGGTTTTCACTCAAAATCTCACGATACATTCATTCTTTCCTTTACACGGATCAGTCGTCCTGGTCCCTTTGCAGAAAAACAGCCCCAAAGCATGATGTTTCCACCCCCATGCTTCACAGTAGGTATGGTGTTCTTTGGATGCAACTCAGCATTCTTTGTCCTCCAAACACAACGAGTTGAGTTTTTACCAAAAAGTTATATTTTGTTTTCATCTGACCATATGACATTCTCCCAATCATCTTCTGGATCATCCAAATGCTCTCTAGCAAACTTCAGACGGGCCTGGACATGTACTGGCTTAAGCAGGGGGACACGTCCGGCACTGCAGGATTTGAGTCCCTGGCGACGTAGTGTGTTACTGATGGTAGGCTTTGTTACTTTGGTCCCAGCTCTCTGCAGGTCATTCAATAGGTCCCCCCGTGTGGTTCTGGGATTTTTGCTCACCGTTCTTGTGATCATTTTGACCCCACGGAGTGAGATCTTGCGTGGAGCCCCAGATCGAGGGAGATTATCAGTGGTCTTGTATGTCTTCCATTTCCTAATAATTGCTCCCACAGTTGATTTCTTCAAACCAAGCTGCTTACCTATTGCAGATTCAGTCTTCCCAGCCTGGTGCAGGTCTACAATTTGGTTTCTGGTGTCCTTTGACAGCTCTTTGGTCTTGGCCATAGTGGAGTTTGGAGTGTGACTGTTTGAGGTTGTGGACAGGTGTCTTTTATACTGATAACAAGTTCAAACAGGTGCCATTAAGCTCTCTGGGCTAGGGGGGACGAATGCGTCCCACCTACGCAACAGCCAGTCTAATCCAGTAGCGCAATTTTCAAATACCTTAAAAATCCTATTACTTCAATTTCTCAAACATATGACTATTTTACAGCTATTTAAAGACAAGACTCTCGTTAATCTAACCACACTGTCTGATTTCAAAAAGGCTTTACAACGAAAACAAAACATTAGATTATGTCAGCAGAGTACCAAGCCAGAAATAATCAGACACCCATTTTTCAAGCTAGCATATAATGTCACAAAAACCCAGAAGACAGCTAAATGCAGCACTAACCTTTGAGGATCTTCATCAGATGACAACTCTAGGACATTATGTTATACAATACATGCATGTTTTGTTCAATCAAGTTCATATTTATATCAAAAACCAGCTTTTTACATTAGCATGTGACGTTCAGAACTAGCATAACCCCCGCAAACTTCCGGCGAATCACTAACAATTTACTAAATTACTCACGATAAACGTTCACAAAAAGCATAACAATTATTTTAAGAATTATAGATACAGAACTCCTCTATGCACTCGATATGTCCGATTTTAAAATAGCTTTTTGGTGAAAGCACATTTTGCAATATTCTAAGTACATAGCCCAGCCATCACGGGCTAGCTATTTAGACACCCGGCAAGTTTAGCACTCACCAATATCAGATTTAATATTACAAAAGTTTGATTACCTTTTGTTGTCTTCATCAGAATGCACTCCCAGGACTGCTACTTCAATAACAAATGTTGGTTTGGTCCAAAATAATCCATCGTTATATCCGAATAGCGGCGTTTTGTTCGTGCGTTCCAGAAGCTGTCCGAAATGGTAAATCAGGGTCGCGCGCATGGCGCAATTCGTGACAAAAAAAATCTAAATATTCCATTACCGTACTTCGAAGCATGTCAACCTCTGTTTAAAATCCATTTTTATGCCATTTTTCTCGTAAAAAAGCGATAATATTCCGACCGGGAATGTCCATTTAGCTAAACAGAGGAAAGAAAACAAGGCTTTCGGTCGACGCGGGCACGAGCCTGAGTCTCACAGTACTGTAACCAGCCACTACCCAAACGCGCTACTTTGTTTCAGCCAGAGCCTGCAAAGCCACGATTCAGCGTTTTGCCGCCTTCTGAGAGCCTATGGCAGCCGTAGGAAGTGTCACGGGACAGCTAAGATCCTCACTCTTCAATAAACAGAGACAAGAAGAACGACACCTTGTCAGACAGGCCACTTCCTGCATGAAATCTTCTCAGGTTTTTGCCTGCCATATGAGTTCTGTTATACTCAAAGACACCATTCAAACAGTTTTAGAAGCTTTAGGGTGTTTTCTATCCAAAGCCAATAATTATATGCATATTCTAGTTACTGGGCAGGAGTAGTAACCAGATTAAATCGGGTACGTTTTTTATCCAGCCGTGTCAATACTGCCCCCTATCCATAAAAGGTTAAAGAAGAGGAGGGGCATTTGTAAGGGGTATGACATATGGTATGACCAAATGTCAGGTATAAAATGCTGTGTACATTGTATGATATTCAGAGCTCTCGTAAATAAACATTCTGACCAATTGTAGGCTGGCTCTCCGTCTGCTTCATTCAACCAGAATCTTACACCCTCTGGGATGGCAGACTGAGTAGTTTAATTGAAGTTCAGTTTATGAACATTGGGAACAGAATTCCCATGACAGAAGGTAGAAACTAGGGCCTGTAGGACCTGCCTTGTTGATAGTGTTGTTAAGAAGGTAGAGCAGGGCTTTATTATGGACAGACTTCTCCCCATCTTAGCTACTGTCGTATCAATATGTTTTGACCATGGCAGTTTACAATCCAGGGTTACTCCAAGCAGTTTAGTCTCCTCAACTTGCTCAATTTCCACATTATTCATTACAAGATGAACAGGTGAGCAGTACGCGTCTATGAAATGAGAGCATGAACAGTGTGAGGACCGTTAAA
Source organism: Salmo salar (assembly GCF_965601325.2). NCBI lineage: Eukaryota > Metazoa > Chordata > Actinopteri > Salmoniformes > Salmonidae > Salmo > Salmo salar. The sequence goes on from NW_027675424.1 coordinate 767,712, forward strand.
ACGTCTTAGGGCTAGAGGGCAGTTTTCGGAAGTTCGGAGAGTCTGGCGAGCCCAAAGTAAAATGCCTGTTACTCAGGCCCAGAAGCTATGCATAGAATTGGTAGATTTGGAAAGAAAACACTCTGACGTTTCCAAAATTATTAAAATAATGTCTGTGAGTATAACAGAACAGATATGGCAGGCGAAAACCCGAAGAATATCCGACCAAAAAATAAATAAATAAAATCACAGGCTCATATTTTGTAAAGCTATTGAAAACTCCTATGTCCGTCACCCAGATTGCAATTCATAATAGCTTCCACTAGATGTCAACAGTATTTATTCAAGGTTTTGAGGCTTCAATTTTGAAAAATAAATAAATATTTACACTTTCAGTGAGCTGACTGCTTGGGTCACATCAGTGTTTTTGCGCGCAATGGAGAGGGTGCGCACTTGCGAATTTGGCATTCCTATTGAACACAGTACTTTCCGTATGAAATATTATAGTTTATTTACATTTTAGACAACCTGAGGATGATATAGACCCATTATTTGACTTGTTTGGACTAAATTTACTGGTAGCTTTTAGAACTTCTTTGTCTGCATGTTGAAGGAGTGGATTTCTGAAGTCATGGCGCCTGCTAAACAGACTATTTTGGGATATAAAGAAGGACTTTATCGAACAAAACGACCATTCATTGTGTAGCTGGGACGCTTGGGATTGCAAACAGAGGAAGATCTTCAAAGGTAAGGGATTTATTTTATCGCTATTTGGGATTCTGTGACTCCTCTGCTTGTTTGGAAAATATGTTGTTGTGGGGTGCTGTCCTCAGATAATCGAATGCTATGCTTTCACCGTAAAGCCTTTTTGAAATCTGACAACGCAGTTCGATTGCCAAGATTCTAAGCTTTTAAATGATGTATGACACTTGTAATTTCATGAATGTTTAACCTCTTAGGGCTAGGGGGCAGTATTTACACCGCCGGATAAAAAACGTACTCGATTTAATCTGGTTACTACTCCTACCCAGTAACTAGAATATGCATATACTTATTAGATATGGATAGAAAACACCCTAAAGTTTCTAAAACTGTTTGAATGGTGTCTGTGAGTATAACAGAACTCATATGGCAGGCAAAAACCTGAGAGATTCCTTTACAGGAAGTGGCCTGTCTGACCATTTATTGGCTCTCTTTGACATCTCTTTCCAAAACAAAGGATCTCTGCGGTAACGTGACACTTCCCACGGCTCCAATAGGCTCTCAGAGCCCGGGAAAAAGCTGAATGTCGTCATTCCAGCCCCAGGCTGAAACACATTATCGCCTTTGTCAAGTGGCCGATCAAGGGACAGTGGGCTTAGGCGCGTGCACTGGTCGCCCCCGTCTTTCTTTTTTTTCCTCTATTTACCGAAACGCAGATTCCCGGTCGGAATATTATCGCTTTTTTACGAGATAAATTGCATAAAAATTGATTTTAAACAGCGTACCCGAGTTAATCTGATTATTACTCCTGCCCAGTAACTAGAATATGCATATACTTATTACATATGGATAGAAAATACCCTAAAGTTTCTAAAACTGTTTGAATGGTGTCTGTGAGTATAACAGAACTCATTTGGCAGGCAAAAATCTGAGACGGTTTCATGCATGAAGTGGCCTGTCTGACAAGGTATCGTTCTTCTTGTCTCTGTTTATTGAAGAGTGAGGATCTTAGCTGTCCCGTGACACTTCCTACGGCTGCCATAGGCTCTCAGAAGGCGGCAAAACGCAGAATCGTGGCTTTGCAGGCTCTGGCTGAAAAAAAGTAGCGCGTTTGGGTAGTGGCTGGTTACAGTACTGTGAGACTCAGGCTCGTGCCCGCATGACCGAAAGGTTTGTTTTCATTCCTCTGTTTAGCTAAATGGACATTCCCGGTCGGAATATTATCGCTTTTTTACGAGAAAAATGGCATAAAAATGGATTTTAAACAGCGGTTGACATGCTTCGAAGTACGGTAATGGAATATTTAGATTTTTTTTGTCACGAATTGCGCCATGCGCACAACCCTGATTTACCATTTCAGATAGTGTCTGGGACGCACTAACAAAACGCCGCTATTCGGATATAACGATGGATTATTTTGGACCAAACCAACATTTGTTATTGAAGTAGCAGTCCTGGGAGTGCATTCTGACGAAGACAACAAAAGGTAATCAAACTTTTATAATAGTAAATATGATTATGGTGAGTGATAAACTTGCCGGGTGTCTAAATAGCTAGCCCGTGATGCCTGGGCTATGTACTTAGAATATTGCAAAATGTGCTTTCACCAAAAAGCTATTTTAATAAAATCGGACATATCGAGTGCATAGAGGAGGTCTGTATCTATAATTCTTAAAATAATTGTTATGCTTTTTGTGAACGTTTATCGTGAGTAATTTAGTAAAATGTTAGCGAATTTACCGGAAGTTTGCAGGGGGTATGCTAGTTCTGAACGTCACATGCTAATGTAAAAAGCTGGTTTTTGATATAAATATGAACTTGATTGAACAAAACATTCATGTATTGTATAACATAATGTCCTAGGGTTGTCATCTGATGAAGATCATCAAAGGTTGGTGCTGCATTTAGCTGTCTTCTGGGTTTTTGTGACATTATATGCTAGCTTGAAAAATGGGTGTCTGATTATTTCTGGCTTGGTACTCTGCTTACATAATCTAATGTTTTGCTTTCGTTGTAAAGCCTTTTTGAAATCAGACAGTGTGGTTAGATTAACGAGAGTCTTGTCTTTAAATAGCTGTAAAATAGTCATATGTTTGAGAAATTGAAGTAATAGGATTTTTAAGGTTTTGAAAATCGCGCCACAGGCTTCAAGTGGCTGTTACGTAGGTGGGACGAATTCGTCCCGCCTAGCCCAGAGAGGTTAAAATGTAATATTGTCATTCTAAGATTTATAGATGAATATCTCTTGAAAGCACCTGTCGTACCAGATTTAAAAATAACTTTACTGGGTAATCACACTTAGCGCCACAGCAGTTTCGAAATATTCCTTTTTTTTCACATTTAGGTTCGTTCAAACATGTCAAACGTTGTATAACATAAATCTTCAGGGCCTGTTTCAACAAGAGAGCCAATAAGATTCGAGGGGGATGATTTCATCGTGTTTCAAAACGTTTCCAAAGGTGGGGGTAGACAGGGCCGCCGGCGTCATAATGGTGATGGCCCTCCCCCTGTGACCAATTTCCAACGCGTCTCATTCACTGAGTTTCGACAGTAGAAGGCTCAAAACACTTTGTAAAGACTGGCGACATCTTGTGGAAGCAATAGGAAGTGCTCAATAAACGATATCGCACGGTGTGAATAATAGGCGACGACGTGAAGTTGAGTCCACAATTCAGAATGCCACTTCATGTTTCAATCGGTCTCGGGGTTTTGACTGCCATATGAGTTCTGTTATACTCACAGACACCATTCAAACAGTTTTAGAAACTTTAGGGTGTTTTCTATCCACATGTATTAATTATATGCATATCCTAGCTTCTGAGTCTGATTAGTAGGCCGTTGAAAATGGGCACGAATTTTTTCCAAAATGCGCTGTGGCGCCCCCTATCCTAGGGTAACATCAAGAGGTTAAGTATATAGGATATATTCTAAGCCAACAGGACAGGGATATATGACATCTGTGGTGATCATGAAGAGTATGGAGATACATTTAACTCTGGCATTCTATATGGTTTACCTGATCAGCTAAAATGTAATCTATTATTTAAAGAGATAGATCCTAGTAAACCAACTACCCTAATCGTGTCCACCCAGTAAGTTGGGACCACTTCTTCCCATTTAATATACTTATCTATTATAAAAAAAATGTTTTAAGTAGTTCGTTTTCCAATAGGCCACAAAGTGTTTCCGAACCTGCTCTACTATCCCCCCTGTTGACACATGGCTCTGCCCATGTGTCAATCTTGCCGCATCTCTAAACAATGACTTAAGTAGTATTGGTAACTTATCATGATACCAAATACCGTCCTTATATAAATTGCTCCTAACTTCTCCCATTTCGAAATCCCTTTCACTGGTGCTCTAGACTGACAATTTTAATATAGCTTTGTCTATTTTTACTTCCTCTTTTAAGAACTGCTGTGTCGACGGCTGCGGTTTAAGACCTGCCTTTTTCGTTTCCGCATCTGCTTTTCTGTTGTTGTTACTGACACTATCTGTCCCTCTAATGTGGGCCTCACATTTACAAATAGCTAACTTTTCTGGCAAAAGTACAGCATCTAATAGATTCAAAATCAACTGAGCGTGTGTAATAGGTTTCCCAGGAGTGGTTACCATTCCCCTGCTTCTCCATTGGGCTGCAAATATGTGTACTGTGTTAAATGCATAGGCACTGTCTTTGTAAATAGTAATACGTTTTCCTGTCCCTAACTGACACGCACGGGTAAGTGCTACTATTTCTGCTTATTGTGCTGAATAGTTTCTCGGTAACGGCTCTGCTTCCAAGACCTCTGTGTCTGTAACTATAGCATATCCTGTCGCATTAGTGCCATCATGGTTTTTTCTTGATGATCGATCTACAAACATAGTCAGTTCCCCATCAGGTAAAGCTAGATAAGTCAAATCGGGTCTTGGTACGACAACTTTCTCAGTTTCTGTTACACAATCATGTGGGCTGCCATCTGTTGCAATATCCTATTGTCAAATTAGGCATGTTCAAAAGAATTATCATACAAGACAAATGTCTAGCTGGTGACCTGTAAGCCATCTTATGTTCTAACAACAGTATGGATACGGCATGAGGAACTTTTAAAGTCAAATCATGATAGAGCACAACAGATGCCGAGTCCTCAACTGCCTGAGCTGCTGCCACCACAGACTGCAAACATAGTGGCATGGCTTGGGCTACTTCATCTAATCGGGAGGAATAATAAGCATTAGGCCTATTTCTCTCCCCCCCCCCCGTGTCTCTGGGTTAGTACTGACGTCATGAATCCTTCCCTACAGTCTACTGTCTGTGTAAAAGGACAATCATATCTGGGAAACGCTAGGACAGAGCTAGTTGTCAATAACTTCTTTATCGTTACAAACTGGTTCTCAACCTCATCTGTCCACTTGATCTTATCTTTTGCTGCCATAGCTTTACCATATATCAACTCACTAAGCTTCCCTGTATGTAATGCAAAGTGGGGTATCTACGCACGACAATAGTTAATCATTCCAAGAAAACTCATCTGTTTCTTATTGAGTGGTTTAGGTGCTTCTAGAATGGCTGTCTTTCTGGTGGAATTAAGTGTTCTCCCTTCCTGTCTTATTGTGTGTCCCAAATAAATGACCTGTTCCTGCCAGAGCTGTAACTTCCTCTTATTAACTTTATGACCTTGTTCTGCTAAGAACACTAACAGAGCTAGAGTGTTCGCTTTACAGCCCCCCTGGGAGGGATTCGCCACCAATATGTCATCTTCATATATTCAAATGTGGCTCTCCTCTGGAGGGTCAAATCTTCCTAAATTACTCCTAATTACTTTTTAAAAAATCATATAATACCCTTTTATATATCCATTCCCTCCCTTAAAAGGTAAAGCCAAACCAACCTTGGCTATCAGGATATACTACTTATACTAAAATAAAAATACATTAACCTGTTAGGGCTAGGGGGCAGCATTTGCACGTCTGCATAAAAAAATGTACCCGATTTAATCTGGTTACTAATCCTACCCAGTAACTAGAATATGCATATACTTATTATATATGGATAGAAAACTCTAAAGTTTCTAAAACTGTTTGAATGGTGTCTGTGAGTATAACAGAACTCATTTGGCAGGCAAAACCCTGAGACATTTTCTGACAGGAAGTGGATACCTGATGTGTTGTATTGACTTTAAACCTATCCCATTGAAAAACACAGGGGCTGAGGAATATTTTGGCACTTCCTATTGCTTCCACTAGATGTCACCAGCCTTTACAAAGTGTTTTGAGTCTTCTGGAGGGAGATCTGACCGAACAAGAGCCATGGAACGATGATGTCCCATTAGACACCTGGCGCGCGAGTTCATGTTGGGTACCCTCGTTCCAATACGTTATAAAAGAGTATGCATTCGTCCACCTTGAATATTATTCATGTTCTGGTTAAAAAAGGCCCTAATGATTTATGCTATACAACGTTTGACATGTTTGAACGAACGGAAATATATTTTTTCCCCTCGTTCATGACGAGAAGTCCGGCTGGCTTAGATCATGTGCTAACAAGACGGAGATTTTTGGACATAAATGATGAGCTTTTTTGAACAAAACTACATTCGTTATGGACCTGTGATACCTGGAAGTGACATCTGATGAAGAGAATCAAAGGTAATGGATTATTTACATAGTATTTTCGATTTTAGATCTCCCCAACATGACGTCTAGTCTGTATCGCAACGCGTATTTTTCTGGGCGCAGTGCTCAGATTATTGCAAAGTGTGATTTCCCAGTAAGGTTATTTTTAAATCTGGCAAGTTGATTGCGTTCAAGAGATGTAAATCTATAATTCTTTAAATGACAATATAATATTTTACCAATGTTTTCTAATTTTAATTATTTAATTTGTGACGCTGACTTGACTGCCGGTTATTGGAGGGAAACGATTTCCTCAACATCAATGCCATAGTAAAACGCTGTTTTTGGATATAAATATGAACTTGATAGAACTAAAAATGCATGCATTGTCTAACATAATGTCCTAGGAGTGTCATCTGATGGAGATTGTAAAAGGTTAGTGCATCATTTTAGCTGGTTTTATGGTTTTGGTGACCCTGTCTTTGACTTGACAAAACATTACACACAACTCTTGTAAATGTACTGTCCTAACATACTCTAAATTTATGCTTTCGCCGTAAAACCTTTTTGAAATCGTAAAACGTGGTTAGATTAAGGAGATGTTTATCTTTCAAATGGTGTAAAATAGTTGTATTTTTGAAAAATTTGAATTTTGACATTTATTTGGATTCAAATTTGCCGCTCTTGAAATGCACCTGCTGTTGATGGAGTGCACCACGGGTGGCACGCTAGCGTCCCACCTAGCCCATAGAGGTTAACCAAAATCTGGTACACATAAAGATCCAGGTATTACACTCTAAATCACCTCTTATAGTAGCCGAGTAGATATAACATCCTCCAGTCATTACTCGGCGCTGCTTTCTTTACCAAAAACATTGGAGAATTGCACTATGCTTCATCTCCTTCTCTGATTACTCCCCCTTCTACCCATTCCTCAAATATGGGAGTAATCCCTTTTATTACCTCGGGCTTCATTAAATTTTACTTCTGGTATGGTCTATGATTAGATTTCGGCAATACCTGTATTGGAATTACCCCTTTAATTAATCCTACATCTGCTGGACCTTGTGACCATAAGTGCTCAGGGACTATTTGTAATTCTAATTCCTGTTCTTCTGTTAACAGGTAACTTCTGTTAACAGGTATGCCTCTCCTCAGTTATACCCTCCTCGGATTATACCCTGATGAAGACAGCTTGGCTGTCGAAACGTTGCATCTGAGCTCCTAGGGTGTGCGGCTCTCCCTTATTTTCATGCCTCTCCTCAGTACCTCCCACATTCACTCAAATGTACCACAGGAACACTATTAGCTCTCCAATATAGCTTCCTACGATATCTATCGGTTGATGGACTATGCTGATCTCCACTCATCATGTCTGCCCAGTCTGTGATTCTCTTTCCCTTAAATATCCACTGACATGTCCTCCCACCCTTCTGAAGGTTCTTTCGCAAGAGAGACATGGGGGCCACACCTTTCCCTGAACAGTCTTTGTGTCTGATGCTGTGGCTCTACTTCCCCTGCTGCATGTGTACTGTCATAGTGGAACCACTTTAGCCCTATAATTCTCTCTGTGGTTTTAAGTAATGCCTCCTCATAGACTGGATTGGGGCCTGGGTGTCTATTATACCAGAGAGGGCAGTGTAAGTCATCGGGGGGCATCTTAGTGAGGCCTGGTACTGCATCATCCGCAAGTTCCATCAAGGTTTTAGGATTATCCGTTACTCCCCCCCTTAACAGATCTTGACTCTACCAATAGCACGGTTCCCTGCAAACTACCATGTTGTCTTGAACAATGTGTGCCATCATTCCCCATTCAATGGGAGTGACAGCTACATTTAATTTGGTCATTACATCACGTCCCAGCAGGTTCACAGTTTGGATATCAAGACAGGGACGGTTGCCTCCCCTCCAGACTGCTCATGTTTTAAATTGATTGGTGAGGACAACCTTTCCATGAATTGATGTCCATGAAGCTGAGCGAACTATAATCTTTTCCCCATATATTCTTACTCCCTCAGGTTTATCAGCAGCACAGATCGCTGTACGGCATGCTCCTCTGTCACAAAGAAATTGTATTTTCTTTCCCATTACCGTCAATATCAACTGTGGTTTCTGTTCCTGTTGTAATGCCAAATCAATGGTTGCCAATTCAAACACTTCACAATTTGGTTCTGTTACCCCCTCGTCTAGTTCACTCAGATCTTCCCCCTCCTCTGAATCTAGTCATGCCTCATCCTCTTTTTCCTCCTTCCCTGAATCGGGCTGTGGGCGCCTATTGTTCTTCTCTCCCTTCCCACCCCGATTGTCACGCCTGCCTTTCCCCTTATGTCTGCAGATACGGTGATTGTGTCCTACTTGGTTACAGTATTTGCAGGGTGTTTTACAGTCCCTGGTGAAATGTCCTGTTTTATCACAATTAAAACACCGCTTCTCTCCGTCTCTGTCATCGTGTTTCCCTGTTTTTCCCCTCCTGTCTACAGAGTCTCTGCTCCTCCCCGCTAGTTCCCCTAGGGTTGCTACCAGGTACTCTGCTCTTTTCTGTTCTTTTTTCATTCTGTCGTTTTTCCCATCCTGCTCATAGTGAACGGCATATCTCTTTACCTCTGCCAGAGTTGCTGTTCCCTACCCTACTAGAGTCTTTTTTATGGTACGACTTATCTCTGGGCGCATTCCACTGAGGGAAGCTATTTTCAGTTGTTGGTGATATGCTGTATCGTTCCCCTGGGCTACTGGTGGCTCTATTAACCCACTGTTGGCATTGAAAACATATTTCAGCCTCTCTAGGTACTGACTTATGGTCTCACTGTCTCCCTGCTTACATTCGTGGACCTTGGAAAAATCGGCATGTCGGTGATAGTGTTCCCTCAGATTATTACACAGCTGTGCTATTTTGTCGGCATATGGCCCATCTGCTGCCCAGGGCAATACCACCAAATCATTATGTCCAGGTACCCACTGTCCCCGGACTGCTGCCCAGTCCTTCCCCACCAGCTGTCTTACTGCTCTCTCAATCTCCCCTGTGTCTAGCTTAAAGCTGGCTGCTAGACCTTCCAGATCTCTTCTGAACCCTTCTATACCTGTCTTAGGATGCACTACACCCTCTACGGCTCGGACCACATCTCTCTGTGTCCATGCCCTGTATACATCCAGAGTGGCCAGTGCCCCATCATCCCCAGCCCGTGGGTTTGGCAATGCTATCATAGGGTACTGGCCACTCTCCCCATCCTCCTCTATCCATTCTGAATCTCCCTGGCTTCTGACTCTGATTATGGGGATCCAGTCTACTGAGGGCCTTAGGTCTTCCACACTTATGTCCTAGTCCCCGTCTATCTTTTTCCCATTCTTGGGTTAATTTTCTGAACTCTCTATCCTCACTCTTTCTCCTTACTGGCTCAGTACTCTCCTCTCTCAACTTCAGTAGTTCCTCTCTCTCCTTTCGCTGTTCTTCCAGCAGCCTTCTCAGGGCTTTGACTGTCCTGTCCTCTTCACTATCTTCATGTCTATGTTTGACCATTAAGTTCGTACTTCTTTCTCCATTTTGGGCCAAAATAAATGTTCCTTTTATCCTTGGATTCCATATACCTCTCATCCCCGGTTAATTCCGGGACCTCCTTTGAGGATTTACCACCCATGTTATTCAATTACCTTCCTTGTTATTATGCTTATTCTCACAATCTATGTGTGTGCTTTTACTGTTTTTATACTTAAATCTTACAATCTATATATTTTAACTTGTCCCAGACAACTTCCCATATACTTTTACTAGTCCCAGATGACTTCCCATATACCCCTAATAGTCCCAGACTATTTCCCATATATTTTGAATAGTCCCAGACTACTTTCCATATATTTTTAATAGTCCCAGACTACTTCCCATATTCCTCTAATAGTCCCAGACTATTTCCCATATACCCCTAATAGTCCCAGACTACTTTCCATATATTTTGAATAGTCCCAGACTACTTTCCATATATTTTTAATAGTCCCAGACTACTTCCCATATTCCTCTAATAGTCCCAGACTATTTCCCATATATTTTTACTAGTCCCAGACTACTTCCCATATTCCTCTAATAGTCCCAGACTATTTCCCATATATTTTGAATAGTCCCAGACTATTTCCCATATATTTTTACTAGTCCCAGACTACTTCCCATATTCCTCTAATAGTCCCAGACTACTTTCCATATATTTTTACTAGTCCCAGACTACTTCCCATATTCCTCTAATAGTCCCAGACTATTTTGATACGGGGTAGTTTCTTTTGGTAATGGCCTCAACTACCTTGAGACATTGCGGACCCAATTTTGTTCAATACTCAGCCCCCCGTTTTATATTTATCTAGATACTTTGTTACTTTTGAACTTTCTCTATATAAACTTTTTTTTAAACGGTATACTGAATATGAATCCTCCTGGACTTTAGTAATTATCACCTTACCTACACAAGATTTATACCGATGTATACGTCTAATGCAAGTTTAGATCCTACCCCCAAAATCCATGAATAAAGACTACTGACCTTATTCTTGCAGCTAAAAATTAAATGTAGGTTGGATCTTGTCACCATGTCACGCTTGTCGTTGGAAATGGAGGACCAAAACGCAGCAGGTATGTGTATGCTCATCTTGTTTTTTTAATAAATACAAAATGAACACCAAAATAACAAAGAACGAACAATCAACAAAAACAGTCTGGTAAGGCACAAGGCTAAACACAGAATAATCACCCACAAATCACACACACAAACACACCCTCATATATGGGACTCTCAATCAAAGGCAGATAGACAACACCTGCCTTCAACTGAGAGTCCCAACCCCAATTAACCAAACATAGAAACACACACACCAGACTAACCATAGAATACAAACACATAGACCATCAACCAAAAACCCGGAAATACTAAATCAAACACCCTTTACACAAACACACCACCCCGAACCACATAAAACAAATACCCTCTGCCACGTCCTGACCAAACTACAAAAACAATTAACCTTATACTGGCCAGGACGTGACACACCACCTCTGTCGTGTACCAGTTCACCACTGGCCTGAAATAAACCCTCAATTCAGAGGTCAGGTCTTTGTCTTACGGATCCTGGATCCACCCGTGCACGGTTTCCAGCAGTTCCTTGGGACGACAGAGGCAGGTATTGAGATCCGGCTCGAAGGACCAAGTTGTCACGAGAATTTTCATCCCAATGTTATTAACTCAAAACTCACTATATGCTTTGACCAATTCCCCGGGGGTTGTAAGGCCCCGGTTAATAGAAGAATTCGACAAAGTCCCCGAAGTCAGCAAAAGGTTAGTTCTTTATTGAGAGAGCTCTTAATATCATACAATGTACACAGCCTTTTATACCTAACATTTGGTCATAACATATGTCATACTCCTTACAAATGCCCCTCCTCTTCTTTAACCTGTCTGGGCTAGGAGGCAGTATTTTCACGGCCGGATAAAAAACGTACCCGATTTAAACTGGTTACTACTCTTTTCCAGTATATTCGGATATAAAACACTCCAAAGTTTGTAAAATTGTTTGAATGGTGTCTGTGAGTATAACAGAACTCATATGGCAGGCCAAAACCTGAGAAGATTCCATACAGGAAGTGCCCTGTCTGGCCCATTCTTCTGCTTCTGTGGCATCTCTATTGAAAATACAGCATCTCTGCTGTAACGTGACAATTTCTAAGGTTCCCATAGGCTCTCTGAAGGAGAATGAGTTATGAATTAACAGGTATAAATTATGGGTTATGAATTAACAGGTATAAATGATGGGTTTTGAATTAACACATCCCATGCGAGCCCAGGCATTTCAATACATTCAGGATTTCTTACGGTCCATGTGCAATGTATATGGTTATCTCTGTCTCTCTCTCCATCTTTTCTTTAACAAGCAGCCATGTTGTTGTCATTCCACTAGGGACCTGTTTTCAGCATTTTAAGTCTGCAGTCAATAACCGGTGCACTGGAATTATCCCTTTACACATGTACTGTACTGGAATTATCCCTCTACAGTTAGGAGCACTCCCTTTAAGAGTGTGCTCCTAATCTCAGCTCGTTACCTGTATAAAAGACACCTGGGAGCCAGAAATCTTTCTGATTGAGAGGGGGTCAAATACTTATTTCCCTCACTAAAATGCAAAAAATTTTATAACATTTTTGACATGCATTTTTCTGGATTTTTTTGTTGTTATTCTGTCTCTCACTGCTCAAATAAACCTACTATTAAAATTATAGACTGATTATTTCTTTGTAAGTGGGCAAATGTACAAAATCAGCAGGGGATCAAATACTTTTTCCCCCCACTGTACATCTACATGATGTATTGTTACACCATGTAGGAGCAGTATAGTCCTAGTCTGTTCATTATATACATCTACATGATGTATTGTTACACCATGTAGGAGCAGTATAGACCTAGTCTGTTCATTATATACATCTACATGATGTATTGTTACACCATGTAGGAGCAGTATAGACCTAGTCTGTTCATTATATACATCTACATGATGTATTGTTACACCAAAAAAAAGGGAAATTATATTATTTTATACTAATACAATTGCTCAGAGAAAGAGATTTAGTTTAACATGTAATTCTCAAAAGGCAGGGGTCTGAATTATTGCTACCCATGTTTTCAATACTCCAGCACCCTCCCCTTGGGAGAATAACGACACTGAAATGTTTAATGAGATTAGAGAACACATTGGGTGGTATCTTAGACCATTCCTCCATATAGAATCTCTCCATGTCCTTGATTTATTTAGTCTGTCTTATGGACTGCCCTGTTCAATTCAAACCACAGGTTTTCAATGGAGTTCAAGTCCGAAGACTGAGTTGGCCATAGAACATTTTTGATTTTGTACCCAATTTACAGTTTCTTTGTTTTGCTGGAAGACCCACTTATGGCCAAGTTTCAGCCTCCTAGCAGAGAGGTAACCAGGTTTTGGGCTAAAATATCCTGGTAGTGGTTAAAGTTGATTTATTTTATACATTTTTGCTCATCTTTATCAAGGGTATTAATAACTAGGTGCTTATTTTGATATCTTGTTTTTTGACTGAGTCAGAAATACAGATGTGGAGTAGATGTAGAGTTTGTTTTAAATTCTCATAAAAAACTGAACTAATCAAACAACACTTGTTGCTCTTTATACGTGTTGATATAATATTCATATTTAATAGAGAGGAAAAAAAAAACGTTTCCCTAAACTGCTTTATAATATTATAATTCAATGAAGAAGAATAAAAATAGTTTTCCCTCCTCAACTGCGTTTCCTCCCTCCAGACAGCAGATGGCGATATGTGTCTTTCAGGCGATGTTTCTAGTATGACGTAAAATCTAGTGGACGGAACGCTTCTTCAACAACCGCAGCCACCTCGGTAGCTCGCTAGCCGACAAAGTCGGAACATTCAAGTTCTTTAGACAATTTCGTGGTTTATTTGCCACTCTGATTTAAACATACTTATGTGGAAACAACTAGCTACCCCATTTAATTTAATATTTACGCTGTAAGTCAACTATCTGGCTGGTTAAGTTAGCATTAGCCTAGCTAGCTAACATCCCCGACCATGCGCTCACTAAGCTACGCTCCTCCTGCTAAAGAGGAGGTCTGTTGGACGGAGAAAGAAGCTCTGGGGCTGAACATTGTCGTGAAAGAGGAGAAGGAAGAGGAGGATGTCACAGTAAAACAAGAAGTAGAGGGTGAGGCTGTTACCGTGAAAGAAGAAGAGAAAGACGTTTCAGTGAAAGAAGAGGAAGACGCGTTCAGAGTGAAAGAGGAGGAGGATGTTACAGTAAAAGAAGAAGAGGAAGAGGAGGATGCAGTTTTTGGAGTGGAGGATGAAGAGGGGGAAATTACTGTCACATTAGAGGACGAAGAAGAGAAGACTGGAGAACTGATTAACACCAGTAAATACAGTGAGTACTATCTAATAAAACAGGGACATTGATCTGATTAACACCAGTAAATACAGTGAGTACTATCTTATAAAACAGGGACATTGATCTGATTAACACCAGTAAATACAGTGAGTACTATCTTATAAAACAGGGACATTGATCTGATTAACACCAGTAAATACAGTGTGTACTATCTTATAAAACAGGGACATTGATCTGATTAACACCAGTAAATACAGTGAGTACTATCTTATAAAACAGGGACATTGATCTGATTAACACCAGTAAATACAGTGAGTACTATCTAATAAAACAGGGACATTGATCTGATTAACACCAGTAAATACAGTGAGTACTATCTAATAAAACAGGGACATTGATCTGATTAACACCAGTAAATACAGTGAGTAATATCTAATAAAACAGGGACATTGATCTGATTAACACCAGTAAATACAGTGAGTACTATCTAATAAAACAGGGGCACAAACTCTGCAGTTGTTGAACTAATGTGTGATTTTTAAAAGGACATTCTACACTTGAATATGTTTTTGTACTGTCGGAATTGTCCATGAAGTCCTACAGTGATTTAAAAAAAAAAACTTTTCCTGTTGAAAAGTGATATATAAATATCGTAAAGTATAAACACACTAAAAGGAAACAAATAAATGTTTTGAGCAAAATAGTGTTTTTTTAACAACTGCAAACTAGAAGGAGTGAGTGATGTCATAGTAAGGCCTTCAAGGAGTTGGCTTGATGGGAAGTCGTGATGTCATCCAATAGGAGACTGATCTTCATGTGAATATTCATTATTCTTTTGAAAATCCTTCCTGTTCTGTCAAGTTGGTTGTTGATCATTGCTAGAAAGCCGTTTTCAAGTCTTGCCATAGACTTTCAAGACGATTTAAGTCCAAACTGTAACTAGGCCACTCAGGAACATTCAATGTCATCTTGGTAAGCTCCTCCAGTGTAGATTTTGCCTTGTGGTTTAGGTTATTGTCCTGTTAGGACAGTTTTTTGTATTCAGATCTCTGAAATGCACTCTACCTACGTAACATTTAGTGTCTCCTTATGTTACGCTGGAAAAACAGTTTTCATGGGCACAGAAATCCTAAATCATTTCAGAGTTTGCTAAATCCAATGGTTCTAACCGAGTCACCTTAACTTTATTGACAACACCCAAATGGATACTGTCATTAACGTCGTTCTTCAATAATTACACATAATTCTTAATACTGTAGCTGGTTAGTTACAGTCACATGTTCAACTATCAGCTGATCCAGGAAATCATTTTCTGAATGACAGTCACATGACAAACATCACGACATGCAACAACAACCAAAGTGCTTCTTCATTCATTACTCTGGTAAAGACAGTTATGCCGTGCTCCACGTTGGATCCAACATCCCTAACAAATTGATGTTTATAATGTGTTATTGTCTGCTTGATTTACAGTGGGGTCTCGTTAGTCTGTCTGGACACAGAGATACTTAGCTCATAATGTGTAGAGAACTGTTCCATGATGGATAGGCTATTGTACAACACACAGAGCTATTTTCCTTTATTCAGGACATTTAGAATGACAACACATTACAGAGTAGCCTAGTGGGATTATTCACAAAATTATCTGGTGATCAGGTTATGAAATGTCATGACAAAGACATGTTAGTTTCCATGTTTCACCTGAAATATTAAATGATTTATAGTCCTACGTCTATGTTGTTAGATAAAGTTATGGGTCCTACAGTAGGTCCATGTTGTTGTTAGATAAAGTTATGGGTCCTACAGTAGGTCTATGTTATTGTTAGGTGAAGTTATGGGTCCTACAGTAGGTCTATGTTATTGTTAGGTGAAGTTATGGGCCAATTTGTTAAACACTTAGTGTACAAACCCTCATTGTCAGGCTGATGGAAAAGCCAAAGAGCATTTTACTGGTTGAAGTGTTTTTTAAGTATAAAGCAGTTGATTTGCGACAATAACACAAACATATTAAGCAGGAGGTTCAAACAAGCCCTACAATTATAATCTAAAAGTAATGTGAAATGCACTCATAATCAACCTGTAAATGGAGGCTATTTTTGCTGTCAGCCTATGAGAACTCCCCTGAGTTTTCCCCCACGGTGGTGAATTAGTGAATAGACACAGAGCTTAATGTGAGTTTCCTTGAGTAGCACTCCTGATCTTGTCCTGATAGTGCGCTGTAATATTCAGAATATATTGTGAAAAACGATAATCTTCGCTCACCATTTTTGCTCCAGGCAGATATACTACATCCATAACTAGTGGTTTCCTCATTACCAGATATACTACATCCATAACTAGTGGTTTCCTCATTACCAGATATACTACATCCATAACTAGTGGTTTCCTCATTACCAGATATACTACATCCATAACTAGTGGTTTCCTCATTACCAGATATACTACATCCATAACTAGTGGTTTCCTCATTACCAGATATACTACATCCATAACCAGTGGTTTCCTCATTACCAGATATACTACATCCATAACTAGTGGTTTCCTCATTAGCAGATATACTACATCCATAACTAGTGGTTTCCTCATTACCAGATATACTACATCCATAACTAGCGGTTTCCTCATTACCAGATATACTACATCCATAACTAGTGGTTTCCTCATTACCAGATATACTACATCCATAACTAGCGGTTTCCTCATTACCATATATACTACATCCATAACTAGTGGTTTCCTCATTACCAGATATACTACATCCATAACCAGTGGTTTCCTCATTAGCAGGGAGGTGTTTCTGCAATCAAATTGTGTGCGCATTGCCCTCGTGCTGCAATTTTAGCAAACACAGAAAGGGGCCTATATTGGAGACCAAAAGTCGTCTTGCACACTGCTTAGAGTTTCAACAACATTAATAACTTATTTCTAGTTACTACTAATGTGAAAACAAGACAAAATATGATTGTTGCTAAGTTGACTGTCTTAATGGTCAAATAATTTAACAGATGTCAATTGTTGTCCAACATCATGGCTCCGCTGTTGGCATCACCTTTTACAGTGGATTACCGCTGTTGTGGGCCTTTAACCATCTGTCTGACTTTGTTGTTCACACAGGAGAGAGGCGGGACAGTCGTGGATCCTCTGAGGAACCTCAACAACCTCATGATGCTGAAGAGGCAGAGAAGAGTCTCTCCAGATCAGAACTCCTCAAGAAACACCAGCAGAGACCCACAGGGAAGAGAACTCACTGCTGCTCTGACTGTGGGAAGAGATTCACCTCATCAGGCATTAAAATTCATCAGAGAACACACACAGGAGAGAAATCTTATAGCTGTACTGAATGTGGGAAGAGTTTTGTTCAATCTGGCCAGCTGACATCGCACCAGAGAATACACACAGGAGAGAAATCTTATGGCTGTGGTCAATGTGGGAAGAGTTTTGTTCAATCTGACATCGCACCAGAGAACACACACAGGAGAGAAACCTTATAGCTGTACTCAATGTGGGAAGAGTTTTGTTCAATCTACAGATCTGAGAGTGCACCAGATAAGACACACAGGAGAGAAACCTTATAGCTGTACTCAATGTGGGAAGAGTTTTGTTCAATCTGGCCAGCTGACATTACACCAGAGAACACACACAGGAGAGAAACCTTATAGCTGTGGTCAATGTGGGAAGAGTTTTACTCAGTCAGTTGGCCAGATTAAACATCAGAAAATACATGGAGTTATTTCATGATATCAATGAATTAATGTCACAATGTAGAATGTTTTAACATTGTAGAAGGAGTATTTTAATGATGTCACAATGTAGAATGTTTTAACATTGTAGAAGGAGTATTTTAGTGATGTCACAATGTAGAATGTTTAACATTGTAGAAGGAGTATTTTAATGATGTCACAATGTAGAACCCTAAACGTTTGTCCCCTGTTCTATTGATTTCAACATGATATGGATATTAACCTCAGGGGGAAAATCCAGGCTCTGTAATGGAAGAGTTACTATTTATGAGATTTAACAAAAAGTACTAACAAAAAAAGAGTTGTGTTACACTTACCACGTTGGTGACCCACTGGAATCAAAATGCAACACTTCAAAATGTAGCGAGCTGTTTTCTACAAATTGTCCTCTAACCAGGGATGTACACATTATTCTCAGATTCCATGTGGTTTTTCAGCTGTTAGTTTAACAGGATGTGCAACCTCATCTCCCTCCTCTCACCCAAATGATTTCAACATGATATCGATGAGTTATGACAAATAAGTGTTGTGTTCCTTTGTTTAGTGACCCCTACATTTAAATGCATCACTCCCAAATGTAGCTGACTGTCTTCTGCAGGTTGTCCTCTAATCAGTGAGGTAGAATATATCTCCATTTCTATGTGTTTTGTTTAGTTGTGTTAGTTTCAACAGCACGTACAACCTGATTTCCCCCCTAATCGATATCAGTGATTTATTGCTACTTGTCAAAACAACAGCGTTTCTGGTGCTTGTGCAGTTTATAAGGTGTTTGTTTAAACAAATACAAGTAATATGATTATTGTGGCAGATGTTTGTGTGTAAATACCACATGTTATGTTTAGGTTTTCAATTTATCCCAAACTGTTTCTGCATATTAGTTATTGATTTGGACACGTTAAAACTGTGACATTGGGGATATCCCACCTAGCACAATGTCATTGAAAAGCTGTTGTACTAGAGCATGACATTGGGGACTGGGCCCCGATCCAATATAGGAGATGAGTTTTGTTTGGGCTCCTTCCAAGGGGACGAGAGTTCTAGAAGCTAGTGAGTTTTCCCCCCAAAATGTATTATTTAGAGATGTTTTTTCTTGTTTATAATTGTTGACAGCCAGTAGACACCATGTTTATATTGGTGAAGGTGAAGCATTGTAGTTGATTATAATGTGAAATGGAAGTTGTTTTCTGTTGGTGGTGAGCAAACTTGTCCAACAAAAATATAGGATATATTTGTTGTCTTAAGGGGGAAGGTGTTACAGGCTTTGGTTTTTCCATTTATGTTTTGAGGTTGGACTTTAGCACGTCTAGCTCGTTAGCACGTCTAGCTCGTTAGCACGTATAGCTCGTTAGCACGTAGGACGCACTGATTGGTGTCACCTCGTTAGTCAGTATGTGTTACACCTGTGCTGGCTTGTCCATCTTGTTAGTGGGAAGGTGTTTCACCTGAGCTGGTCCAGGTTCTATTTAAGAGTGTCTGGCCCAGTGCTCCAGTTGTCTTGATACATGTGGAGAGTCAACACCTTTAGTTGCTCCACCTTTTTGGTTTACTTCCTGTCTTTAAGTTTGGTGTGGGTTTTTCTTTTGTTTTCCTCTTCTTGGGCAGATTTAGTGGGTCTCATGGTGGGTGTCTTTTAGGTCCCAGTTGTTGTTACTAGTCAACTTCCAGTGGACACCCCCATAGTGTCTTTCAGAGCCCCTCCTAAAAAACAAGTTATATTGTGGGTTGGATATAGCATCATATTGTTGATATTTTAATCAATGGCATTTCCTTACAATGCTCATTAGTCTTTCAGTTGTTATTGTTTTTTATCCTCATATTTGTGTACTAAATATTTCTGATTATTTTCATAGTTTTTTCCTGTGAAGCCATTGTGTTGCATCCATGTCTGACATGTGCTGTATAAATAAAGCTTGATTTGATTTGAACACATTGTAAAACAAATTAACCCAATGACTGACCAATCAACAGACTCTTGGTCCACCTTAGTATGAAAAACTGTATCAATCCCACTTTTCCAGCCTGCTGAAGGCGTGGTGGAGCGGTAAACACCACCCCCGGCTCTACCAGGGGCTTGAGGTGGTCTCCCACAGCTCTGCTTATGTCATGTTCTGTGGCCTTGCTGTTCCATTTATTGACTGTCCCTGCAACACAGAAACACATTTAGTCATATTATATAAAACACTCAATGTAATGGATATGGAGCATCTATGGCCTCAGTTACACCTGGCACCTAAATGTGACTTCTGTCATCTGATCACTCCAAGCTGCATTAGGTTCAGATCTACCAGGATGGGCCTTTGACAAAGTCTGGACATAGTCAGGCCACTGAATATGCATAAGCAATGTAAAAAGATGGGGTGAATGAGGGGAAAAGTATATTTGACACAAATGACCTTCATAATAACAAAGAACAAATGTGTGTCTGAGGGGAAATTAACTTTCATACAGCCAAAAGGGGTGAGAAATTACACCAATATCAGTGGACAATTTGCACTAATGTTAATAAACATAGATGATGGAACATATTCCCTTTTGCTGACGTGATGAACCGCTAAGGGGACATAAATATTTACCATCTAAACCATGTGTGACCTCTCACCTCTCTGGCTGTAGAAGTGGTCTTCCTAACCAGTTCCTCAACAGCTCTCTGACTGAGCTCCACCCTCACTGGGTCTTCAGAGGAGAGGAAGGCTGAGGAGGGATGGAAGGATGAATGGATCAGTCAGTCAATAAAGTTTAGAGCTGCTGTCTATGCTGTCTGACAAAATCACTATTTTAGTAGTTTATTAAAGTAAATAAGGCTTTATGACTGCTGAATACCAACTATCAATCACTTAGATCATGTATTTTCAGGTAGAGATACATCCTTGGGACGTCCCTAGCCCATTGAAGTTGACATTTAAAATGGTTAAGGTAGGGGTTAAGGTTAGGGTTTAGGGTAGGGATGTCCCAAGGATCCCAGATAGCATTGACCATTGTGCATTCTTCTCTCTTTTACATAGCAGGTGATGGGTTCTGAACTTGAAAATATGAAATATCCTTATTCATGTCAATGTTTGAGGGGAATGTAGAACGTTTACATTCTGTCAGAATGTGTTATTGTTAGACGTCAGGGATCCTATGGAAGAAGAAGGGCCACAGTCTGGAACAAGTCAACAGGACAGCCGTGAGGTGGGGAGGAGAAGGACCACAGTCTGGAACAAGTCAACAGGACAGCCGTGAGGTGGGGAGGAGAAGGGCCACAGTCTGGAACAAGTCAACAGGACAGCTGTGAGGTGGGGAGGAGAAGGGCCACAGTCTGGAACAAGTCAACAGGACAGCCGTGAGGTGGGGAGGAGAAGGACCACAGTCTGGAACAAGTCAACAGGACAGCTGTGAGGTGGGGAGGAGAAGGGCCACAGTCTGGAACAAGTCATCAGGACAGCCGTGAGGTGGGGAGGAGAAGGGCCACAGTCTGGTACAAGTCAACAGGACAGCTGTGAGGTGGGGAGGAGAAGGACCACAGTCTGGAACAAGTCAACAGGACAGCCGTGAGGTGGGGAGGAGAAGGACCACAGTCTGGAACAAGTCAACAGGACAGCCGTGAGGTGGGGAGGAGAAGGGCCACAGTCTGGAACAAGTCATCAGGACAGCTGTGAGGTGGGGAGGAGAAGGGCCACAGTCTGGAACAAGTCATCAGGACAGCCGTGAGGTGGGGAGGAGAAGGACCACAGTCTGGAACAAGTCAACAGGACAGCCGTGAGGTGGGGAGGAGAAGGGCCACAGTCTGGAACAAGTCAACAGGACAGCCGTGAGGTGGGGAGGAGAAGGGCCACAGTCTGGAACAAGTCAACAGGACAGCCGTGAGGTGGGGAGGAGTGAGGAATTTAGGCTGAGGTCAGGTCAGGTCAAGTGAGGAAGAACTCATGTGACTAAAGTTCTGCCTAGCAACAGAGGTGTAATTCAACATCAGTTCACCGTCTCAACTCATACTGTATTGGAGCTGCAGCAGCTTCTACTAACGTTAGCTTCGTTAACTAACTAACTAAGGACGGTGACCTGTCCAGACCAGATGTTACAACGAACTGAATCGTCAATAGAGGTCTTCCTCTTTATATAGCCTGCTACAGCATGCAATACTATTAACTCACAAGGGGGCAGAACGTTACATGTACAATACTATCCCATTTTGGACACGTTACATGGACAATAGTATCCCATTTTGGAAACGTTACATGTACAATACTATCTCATTTTGGAAACGTTACATGGATAATACTATCCCATTTTGGAAACGTTACATGTACAATACTATCCCATTTTGGAAACGTTACATGTACAATACTATCCCATTTAGGAAACGTTACATGTACAATACTATCCCATTTTGGAAACGTTACATGTACAATACTATCCCATTTTGGAAACGTTACATAGACAATACTATCCCATTTTGGAAACGTTACATGTACAATACTATCCCATTTTGGAAACGTTACATGTCCGCCCCCTTGTGGAGGGAAATTAATATCTTAGATGGTAGCTCTAGATGGGATTCAAATGCATAATGGTATTAATACAGTGTCTAGACTACCTCTTTTGTATAAATGCCCTTCAGAATCCCAACACAGTATTGCCACGCAGCAAAATGTTGCATATAATATATAACACTTACTCTTGAGTTGCTGACTTGTTGCACCCTTGACAACTACTATGATTATTATTATTTGACCATGCTGGTCATTTATGAACATTTGAACATCTTGGCCATGTTCTGTTATAATCTCCACCCCGGCACAGCCAGAAGAGGACTGGCCACCCCTCATAGCCTGGTTCCTCTCTAGGTTTCTTTCTGGGTTTTGGCCTTTCTAGGGAGTTTTTCCTAGCCACCGTGCTTCTACACCTGCATTGCTTGCTGTTTGGGGTTTTAGGCTGGGTTTCTGTACAGCACTTTGAGATATCAGCTGATGTAAGAAGGGCTATATAAATAAATTGTATTTGATACAGATCTCTGTGAGGAACTATAGATCTCTGAGAGGAACTATACATTTACATTTAAGTCATTTAGCAGATGCTCTTATCCAGAGCGACTTACAAATTGGTGCATTCACCTTATGATATCCAGTGGAACAACCACTTTACAATAGTGCATCTAAATCTTTTAAGGGGGGGGGGGGGGTTAGAAGGATTACTTTATCCTATCCTAGGTATTCCTTAAAGAGGTGGGGTTTCAGGTGTCTCCGGAAGGTGGTGATTGACTCCGCTGTCCTGGCGTCGTGAGGGAGCTTGTTCCACCATTGGGGTGCCAGAGCAGCGAACAGTTTTGACTGGGCTGAGCGGGAACTGTGCTTCCGCAGAGGTAGGGGGCCAGCAGGCCAGAGGTGGATGAACGCAGTGCCCTCGTTAGGGTGTAGGGACTGATCAGAGCCTTAAGGTACGGAGGTGCCGTTCCCCTCACAGCTCCGTAGGCAAGCACCATGGTCTTGTAGTGGATGCGAGCTTCAACTGGAAGCCAGTGGAGTGAGCGGAGGAGCGGGGTGACGTGAGAGAACTTGGGGAGGTTGAACACCAGACGGGATGCGGAGTTCTGGATGAGTTGTAGGGGTTTAATGGCACAGGCAGGGAGCCCAGCCAACAGGGAGTTGCAGTAATCCAGACGGGAGATGACAAGTGCCTGGATTAGGACCTGCGCCGCTTCCTGTGTGAGGCAGGGTCGTACTCTGCGAATGTTGTAGAGCATGAACCTACAGGATCGGGTCACCGCCTTGATGTTAGCGAAGAACGACAGGGTGTTGTCCAGGGTCACGCCAAGGTTCTTAGCACTCTGGGAGGAGGACACAATGGAGGTGTCAACCGTGATGGCGAGATCATGGAACGGGCAGTCCTTCCCCGGGAGGAAAAGCAGCTCCGTCTTGCCGAGGTTCAGCTTGAGGTGGTGATCCGTCATCCACACTGATTTGTCTGCCAGACATGCAGAGATGCGATTCGCCACCTGGTTATCAGAAGGGGGAAAGGAGAAGATTAATTGTGTGTTGTCTGCATAGCAATGATAGGAGAGACTATGTGAGGATATGACAGAGCCAAGTGACTTGGTGTATAGCGAGAATAGGAGAGGGCCGAGAACTGAGCCCTGGGGGACACCAGTGGTGAGAGCACGTGGTGCGGAGACAGATTCTCGCCACGCCACCTGGTAGGAGCGACCTGTCAGGTAGGACGCAATCCAAGAGTGGTCCGCGCCGGAGATGCCCAACTCGGAGAGGGTGGAGAGGAGGATCTGGTGGTTCACAGTATCAAAGGCAGCAGATAGGTCTAAAAGGATGAGAGCAGAGGAGAGAGAGTTAGCTTTAGCAGTGCGGAGAGCCTCCGTGACACAGAGAAGAGCAGTCTCAGTTGAATGACCAGACTTGAAACCTGACTGATTTGGATCAAGAAGGTCATTCTGAAAGAGATAGCAAGAGAGCTGGCCAAGGACGGCACGCTCAAGAGTTTTGGAGAGGAAAGAAAGAAAGAAGGGATACTGGTCTGTAGTTGTTGACATCGGAGGGATCGAGTGTAGGTTTTTTGAGAAGGGGTGCAACTCTCGCTCTCTTGAGGATGGAAGGGACATATCCAGTGGTCAAGGATGAGTTGATGAACGAGGTGAGGTAAGGGAGAAGGTCTCCGGAAATGGTCTGGAGGAGAGTGGGGGGATAGGGTCAAGCGGGCAGGTTGTTGGGCGGCCGGCCGTCACAAGTCGCAAGATTTCATCTGGAGAGAGAGGGGAGAAAGAGGTCAAAGCATAGGGTAGGGCAATGTGAGCAGGACCAGCGGTGTCGTTTGACTTAACAAACGAGGAGCGGATGTCGTCAACCTTCTTTTCAAAATGGTTGACGAAGTCATCCGCAGAGAAGGAGGAGGGGGGAGGGGGGAGGAGGATTCAGGAGGGAGGAGAAGGTAGCAAAGAGCTTCCTCGGGTTAGAGGCAGATGCTTGGAATTTAGAGTGGTAGAAATTGGCTTTAGCAGCAGAAACAGAGGAAGAAAATGTAGAGAGGAGGGAGTGAAAGGATGCCAGGTCCGCAGGGAGGCTAGTTTTCCTCCATTTCCGCTCGGCTGCCCGGAGCCCTGTTCTGTGAGCTCGCACTGAGTCGTCGAGCCACGGAGCAGGAGGGGAGGACCGAGCCGGCCGGGAGGATAGGGGACATAGAGAGTCAAAGGATGCAGAAAGGGAGGAGAGGAGGGTTGAGTAGGCAGAATCAGGAGATAGGTTGGAGAAGGATTGAGCAGAGGGAAGAGATGATAGGATGGAAGAGGAGAGAGTAGCGGGAGAGAGAGAGCGAAGGTTGCGACGGCGCAATACCACCCGAGTAGGGGCAGAGTGAGAAGTGTTGGAGGAGAGCGAGAGGGAAAAGGATACAAGGTAGTGGTCGGAGACTTGGAGGGGAGTTGCAATGAGATTAGTGGAAGAACAGCATCTAGTAAAGATGAGGTCAAGCGTATTGCCTGCCTTGTGAGTAGGGGGGAGGGTGAGAGGGTGAGAGGGTGAGGTCAAAAGAGGAGAGGAGTGGAAAGAAGGAGGCAGAGAGGAATGAGTCAAAGGTTGACATGGGGAGGTTAAAGTCACCCATAACTGTGAGGGGTGAGCCATCCTCAGGAAAGGAACTTATCAAGGCGTCAAGCTCATTGATGAACTCTCCAAGGGAACCTGGAGGGCAATAAATGATAAGGATGTTAAGCTTGAATGGGCTAGTGACTGTGACAGCATGGAATTCAAAGGAGGAGATAGACAGATGGGTCAGGGGAGAAAGAGAGAATGTCCACTTGGGAGAGATGAGGATTCCAGTGCCACCCCCCGCTGGCCAGATGCTCTCGGGGTATGCGAGAACACGTGGTCAGACGAGGAGAGAGCAGTAGGAGTAGCAGTGTTTTCTGTGGTAATCCATGTTTCCGTCAGCGCCAAGAAGTCGAGGGACTGGAGCGTAGCATAGGCTGAGATGAACTCTGCCTTGTTGGCCACAGACCGGCAGTTCCAGAGGCTGCCGGAGACCTGGAACTCCATGTGGGTTGTGCGCACAGGGACTAGGTAACCTCGATAGTTTATCTGTACTACACCTTTATCATGATACAAAGGCAACTATGTAGCTAGCTAATGTAACACTAATCAAGACGTTCCTTTGTAATGTATTGAGTTTCTACAGTGCTGCTAGTCGGTAAAGTTGGCTAGCTAGCAGTGGTGTTGACTAAGTTTGACTAGGTTTAGAAAACAGCGTCGCGGCGGACGAAAATAGCTGGCTAGCTAACCTCGAAAATTACTCTAAACTACACAAAGACAGCAAAGACAGCTATGTAGCTAGCTAACACTACACTAATCAAATCGTTCCGTTGTAATGTATTACTTTCTGCAGTGCTACAGTGCTGCTATTGGTAAAGTTGGCTAACTAGCGGTGGCTGTGGAGTTGACTGTTAGGAAAACGGCGCCGCTGCGAGCTGGCTAGCTAACCTCGATAATTTCTCTAAAGTTGGCGGTAAACTACACAATTATCTTTGATACAAAGACAGCAAAGACAACTATGTAGCTAGCTAACACTACACTAATCAAATCGTTCCGTTGTAATGTATTTAGTTTCTACAGTGCTACAGTGCTGCTGTTGGTAATGTAGGCTAGCTAGCAGTGGCTGTGGTGATGACTAGGTTTGGAAAACGGTGTCGCGGCGGACGAAAATAGCTGGCTAGCTAACCTCGATAATTTCTCTAAACTACACCACTATCTTTGATACAACGACAGCAAAGACAGCTATGTAGCTAGCTAAAATTGCTCAGATCAAACAAATCAAACCGTTGTAATGTAGTGAAATGTAATATTACCTGCGGAGCGAAGTGCAGCACGACTACTCGCTCCAAACCCGGAAGTTTCTATAGATCTCTGAGAGGAACTATAGATCTCTGTGAGGAACTATAGACCTCTAGGAGGAACTATAGACCTCTAGGAGGAACTATAGATCTCTAGGAGGAACTATAGATCTCTGTGAGGAACTATAGATCTCTAGGAGGAACTATAGACCTCTAGGAGGAACTATAGACCTCTAGGAGGAACTATAGATCTCTAGGAGGAACTATAGATCTCTGTGAGGAACTACAGACCTCTGTGAGGAACTATAGACCTCTAGGAGGAACTACAGATCTCTGTGAGGAACTACAGACCTCTGTGAGGAACTATAGATCTCTGTGAGGAACTATAGATCTCTGAGAGGAACTATAGATCTCTGAGAGGAACTATAGATCTCTAGGAGGAACTATAGATCTCTGTGAGGAACTATAGATCTCTAGGAGGAACTATAGACCTCTAGGAGGAACTATAGACCTCTAGGAGGAACTATAGATCTCTGTGAGGAACTACAGACATCTAGGATGAACAACAGATCTCTGTGAGGAACTACAGACCTCTGTGAGGAACTATAGATCTCTGTGAGGAACTATAGATCTCTGTGAGGAACTATAGATCTCTAGGAGGAACTATAGATCTCTAGGAGGAACTATAGATCTCTAGGAGGAACTATAGATCTCTAGGAGGAACTATAGATCTCTAGGAGGAACTATAGATCTCTGTGAGGAACTATAGATCTCTGTGAGGAACTACAGACCTCTAGGAGGAACTACAGATCTCTGTGAGGAACTACAGACCTCTAGGAGGAACTACAGATCTCTGTGAGGAACTATAGATCTCTGTGAGGAACTATAGATCTCTAGGAGGAACTATAGATCTCTAGGAGGAACTATAGATCTCTAGGAGGAACTATAGATATCTGTGAGGAACTATAGATCTCTGTGAGGAACTATAGATCTCTAGGAGGAACTATAGATCTCTGTGAGGAACTATAGATCTCTGTGAGGAACTATAGATCTCTAGGAGGAACTATAAATCTCTGTGAGGAACTATAGATCTCTATGTTACTATCCAAACATCAGATTAAGACTCAGTCACACAACTCTCATATCCACAGTCACACAACTCTCATATCACAGTCACACAATGCTATTCCCAAACATACCTAATCAATTAGTTGTTTTTCAACAATATTTTAACCTGCAGGAATATCTTCACATTTCTATCTCATGGTTAGTTGCTAGGATAATGTAACTCATACATGTACATATTTCAATACTTCTAAAATGGGGTCCAGGTTTAAAACAATTACAGGTTTAAAACAATTACAGGTGCACCGTACTATCATAAATGGTCTGTGTGGTTTCCCTGAGATCCCAAGTTTGAGGGATCCCTCATGCACCCTTTACCCAGGTCGTCAGGAGCGGTCACCAAGTCAAGATTCACATTCCCATCGCCAAATGTGGTGGTTAATTTCTTTAATATCAAATGAGGAGACAAACTTATGACACAAGTCAGAGTTATTCTTAAAATCAATCTTTATTCACTTATAAAGGAGCAGGTCAATACA
Organism: Salmo salar; assembly: GCF_965601325.2. NCBI lineage: Eukaryota > Metazoa > Chordata > Actinopteri > Salmoniformes > Salmonidae > Salmo > Salmo salar. The sequence goes on from NW_027675424.1 coordinate 796,028, forward strand.
ACGTACACATATAAAGTGAATCAATTGAGTGCTCTACGATAAATGATGGCTGGTCGACGAATCACCCCCAGATGATTCGTTGAGAGCCACGATACAAAAGTACAAAGGTCTTTTACAGCCAAGACACACCCCTTTTAACCTACATGACCAACAACAGATGTATAGAACGGGTCACAAGGTTAAGACTTGTATGAAAGATACTTATAAATTCTCAGCAGAGACTATCTGCTGTAAAAACAGTACTCTTTGTGTAGAGACCAGGGTCTGGCCCTGGGGTCATCTCTCCCTGGTACCATATAGAACAGAAACATTAACTCATGCTCTGGAATGCAGTCTCTTTAGGTTTTATCACCCAAAAGACATTGTAAATCTCCTGTCAGTGTTTTCTCCCAGAGGCCCATCCTCAGTAAAACACACAGACACAATAGTTCCAAGAACCCTCTATTCTGTTGCATAAAACAACCATTTGATGCAATAAAAGTATTATAACATAATGTTGCAATTTTGCTCTCAGTGTCCACTGAAAGTTGACTAGTAACAACAACTGGGACATAAAAGACACCCACCATGAGACCCACTAAATCTGCCCAAGAAGAGGCAAACAGAAGAAAAACCCACACCAAACTTAAAGACAGGAAGCAAACCAAAAAGGTGGAGCAACTAAAGGTGTTGACTCTCCACATGTATCAAGACAACTGGAGCACTGGGCCAGACACTCTTAAATAGAACCTGGACCAGCTCAGGTGAAACACCTTCCCACTAACGAGATGGACAAGCCAGCACAGGTGTAACACATACTGACTAACGAGGTGACACCAATCAGTGCGTCCTACGTGCTAACGAGCTAGACGGGCTAACGAGCTAGACGTGCTAACGAGCTAGACGTGCTAAAGTCCAACCTCAAAACATAAATGGAAAAACCAAAGACTGTAACACCTTACGAGAATGCTCACCACCAACAGAAAACAACTTTTATTTCACATTATAATCAACTACAATGCTTCACCTTCACCAATATAAACATGGTGTCTACTGGCTGTCAACAATTAAAAACAAGAAAAAAAAATTTTTTTCCCCCCACTAGAACTCTCGAACGAGCCCAAACAACACATATCCAAAACGGAAAAACGTGCAGTCAAGATAAGATCCATGACAACTCACAGGCTAAACGCAAAACACAAAACAGCCCACCTTGAGAAAATCAGAAACCAAGATGTCCTCACCATGGACACTCACCATGGACTGCAATATCCATAGTAACTTTCCACACCTCACTGCAGAGCTTCTCTCTCTTTTCAGGGTTCACTAGATAGGCATGTTGTTGGATCAGGCCCAGTCCAAAATGTCATGCTCTAGTACATTTGGTTTGGCACATCTGAGAATGAACCCTGATATTCTAAAAGCAGGGCAACAATGTCAATATAATTGTACCAAAAATGTCAGTTGGTTGCATTAAAAATAATCATTACTAAATGTTACATGAAATGTAAATATGAAATATTTGGTTGCATAGTCTACTTTCAACAGCTTTTCAATGACATGTTGCTAGGTGGGATATCCCCAATGTCAAAACACAGTTTTAACGTGTCCAAATCAATAACCAATATGCAGAAACAGTTTGTGATATTGAAAACCTAAACATAAAATGTGCTATATACACAAACATCTGCCACAATAATCATATTACTTGGATTTTTTTTAAACAAGCACCTTTATAAAACTGCACAAGTAGCAATAAATCACTGATATCGATTAGGGGGGAAATCAGGTTGTACGTGCTGTTGAAACTAACACAACTAAAAAAACACATGGAAATGGAGATATATTTTACCTCACTGGTTAGAGGACAACATGCAGAAGACAGTCAGCTACATTTTGGAGTGATGCATTTAAATGTAGGGGTCGCTAAACAAAGGAACACAACACTTATTTGTCATAACTCATAGATATCATGTTGAAATCATTTGTGCGAGAGGAGGGAGATGAGGTTGCACCTCCTGTTAAAACTAACAGCTCAAAAACCACACAGAATCTGGGAATAATGTGTACATCACTGGTTAGAGGACAACTTGTAGAAAACAGCTAGCTACATTTTGAAGTGGTGCATTTTGATTCCAGTGGGTCACCAACATGGTAAATGTAACACAGCTCTTTTTGTGTTAGTCACTTTTAGTTAAATCACATAAATAGTAACTCTTCCATTTCAGAGCCTGGATTTTCCCCCTGAGGCTAATATCCATATCATGTTGAAATCAATAGAACAGGGGACAAACGTTTAGGGTTCTACATTGTGACATCATTAAAATACTCCTACTACAATGTTAAAACATTCCACATTGTGACATTAATTCATTGATATCATGAAACAACTCCTTCATGTATTTTCTGATGTTTGATCAGATGTCTTTTATCGGAGTATCTCTTGTTACATTGATCACAGCTACAAGGTTTCTCTCCTGTGTGTGTTCTCTGGTGTAGAGTCAGAGTGCTAGATGTAGTAAAACTCTTCCCACATTGATCACAGCTATAAGGTTTCTCTCCTGTGTGTGTTCTCTGGTGTTGAGTCAGAGTGCTAGATGCAGCAAACCTCTTCCCACATTGACCACAGCTATAAGGTTTTTCTCCCGTGTGTGTTCTTTGGTGTATCTTCAGTTTGCCAGATTGAACAAAACTCTTGCCACATCGAGTACAGCTATAGGGTTTCTCTCCTGTGTGTCTTCTCTGGTGCATCTTCAGTTCTCCAGATTGAACAAAACTCTTCCCACATTGAGTACAGCTATAGGGTTTCTCTCCTGTGTGTCTTCTTTGGTGTATCGTCAGATGGTTAGATTTTAAAAAAAACTTCCCACATCGAGTACAGCTATAGGGTTTCTCTCCTGTGTGTGTTCTCTGGTGAAGAGTCAGATTGCGCAAGCAAGTAAAACTCTTCCCACACTCATCACAGATATACGGTTTCTCTCCTGTGTGTATTCTCTGGTGTGATATCAGGCTGCTTCGATGAGTAAAACTCTTCCCACATTGATCACAGCTAAAAGGTTTCTCTCCTGTGTGTTTTCTCTGGTGGAATTTCAGGCTGGTTGATTGAGTAAAACTCTTCCCACATTCATCACAGCTATATGGTTTCTCTCCTGTGTGTGTTCTCTGGTGTGTTATCAGGTTGCCTAGTTGAGTAAAACTCTTCCCACATTGATCACAGCTAAAAGGTTTCTCTCCTGTGTGTGTTCTCTGGTGTAATTTCAGGCTGGTTGAACGAGTAAAACTCTTCCCACATTCATCACAGCTAGAAAGTTTCTCTCCTGTGTGTATTCTCTGGTGTGATATCAGGCTGCTTCGATGAGTAAAACTCTTCCCACATTCATCACAGCTATAAGATTTCTCTCCTGTGCGTGTTCTTTGGTGTACAATAAGATGGCTAGATGTATCAAAACTCTTCCCACATTGAGTACAGCAATAAGCTTTCTCTACTGTGTGGCTTCTCCGATGAATTTTAATGCCTGATGAGGTGAATCTCTTCCCACAGTCAGAGAGGTTAATTATCTTCCCTGTGGGTCTCTGCTGGTGTTTCTTGAGGAGTTCTGATCTGGAGAGACTCTTCTCTGCCTCATCAGCATCATGAGGTTGTTGAGGCTCCCCAGAGGATCCACGATAGTCCCGTCTCTCTCCTGTGTGAATGACAAAGTCATACAGATGGTTAAAGGCCCACAACAGCAGAAATCCACTGTAAAAGGTCATGCCAACAGCGTAGCCATGATGTTGTACAACAATTGACATCTGTAATGAATGTAATGATTACTTGACATTTGTCTTAAAATGAGCAACAATAGTCATATTTTGTCTTGTTTTCACATTAGTAGTAACATCTAAGATTGGAGGCCCTTTTCTATGTTTGCTGGTGAGAAAAGATTTTTGCTCAGGGGAGTAACCTCCATTACCAGGTTGCTTATGAGTTCATTTCACACTACTTTGGATTATAATTGTCAGGCTCGCTTGAATCTCCTGCTTAATATGTTTGTGTCGTCATCGCAAATCAACCGCTTTGTACTTAAAAAACACTTCAACCAGTAAAATGCTCTTTGGCTTTTCCATCAGCCTGACAATGAGGGTTTGTACACTGTTTGCCAAATTGGCCCATAACTTCACCTAACAACAAATATAGACCTACTGTTGGACCCATAACTTCACCTAACAATAACATAGACCTACTGTAGGACCCATAACTTCACCTAACAATAACATAGACCTACTGTAGGACCCATAACTTCACCTAACAACAACAACATAGACCTACTGTAGGACCCATAACTTCACCTAACAACAAATATAGGAAAATAGCTCTGTGTGTTGAACAATAGCCTATCCATCAAGGAACAGTTCTCTACACATTATGAGCTAAGTATCTCAGTTTCCAAACGGACTAACGAGACCCTACAGTAAATCAAGCAGACAATAACACATTATAAACATCAATTTGTTAGGGATGTTGGATCCAACGTGGAGCACGGCATAACTGTCTTTACCAGAGTAATGAATGAAGAAGCACTTTGGTTGTTGTTGCATGTCGTGATGTTTGTAATTTGACTGGCATTCAGAAAAGTATTTCCTGGATCTTCTGATAGTTGATCATGTGACTGTAACTAAACATCTACAGTATTAAGTATTATGTGTAATTATTGAAGAACTGCGTTAATGACAGTATCCATTTGAGTGTTGTCAATAAAGCTAAGATTAAAAAAAATAAAAAATGTATTTCACCTTTATTTAACCAGGTAGGCTAGTTGAGAACAAGTTCTCATTTACAACTGCAACCTGGCCAAGATAAAGCAAAGCAGTGCGACAAAAACAACAGAGTTACACGTTGGATAAACAAACGAACAGTCAATAACACAATAGAAAAATCTATATATAGTGTGTGCAAATGGAGTACGGAGGTAAGGCAATAAATAGGCCATAGTAGTGAAGTAATTACAATTTAACACTGGAGTGATAGATGTTCAAGTAGAAATACTGGTGTGCAAAAGAGCAAAAAAACGTAAATAAAAACATGGGGATGAGGTAGGCAGTTGGATGGGCTATTTATAGATGGGCTGTGTACAGCTGCAGCGATCGGTTAGCTGCTCAGATAGCTGATGCTTAAAGTTAGTGAGGGAGATATAAGTCTCCAACTTCAGCGATTTTTGCAATTCGTTCCAGTCATTGGCAGCAGAGAACTGGAAAGAAATGTGTCCAAAGTAGGTGTTGGCTTTGGTGATGACCAGTGAGATATACCTCCTGGAGCGCGTGCTATGGGTGGGTGTTGCTATGGTGACCAGTGAGCTGAGTGAAGTCGGCCTAGCAAAGACTTATAGATGACCTGGAGCCAGTGGGTTTGGCGACGAATATGTATACCAGGTCGATTAGAAAGGCCTGCTCGCAGAAGTGTTCTAGGGAGCATTTGACAGTGATGAGGGGTGGCCGTTTGACCGCAAACCCATAACGGATGCAAGCGATGAGGCAGTAATCTCTGAGATCCTGATTGAAAACAGCAGAGGTGTATTTGGAGGGCAAGTTGGTCAGGATAATATCTACGCGGGTACCCATGTTTACAGATTTAGGGGTTGTACCTGGTGGGTTCCTTGATAATTTGTGTGAGATTGAGGGCATCTAGCTTGAATTGTTAACCTCACTAGGGTAAACTTGGTAGATTTGGATAGAAAACACTCTAAAGTTTCCAAAACTGTTAAAATAATGTCTGTGAGTATAACAGAACTGATATGACAGGCGAAAACCTGAGAAGAATACATCCAGGAAGTGGGATTTCTTGTTGTTGTAGTTTTCCATTGACTGCCTATACAGATTCCATTGACTTAGGTCTCAAATTGCACTTCCTATGGCTTCCACTAGATGTCAACAGTCTTTAGAAATAGTTTCAGGCTTGCATCCTGAAAAATGAGAGTGTAAGACCACTCTGAATGAGTGGACCATTCAGTATCTCAGAGATTTTTCATGCGCGAGACCGAGAGCGCACCTTTCTTGTTTACCTTTTATATTGACGACGTTATTGTCCGGTTGAAATGTTATATATTATTTAGGCTAAAAACAACCTGAAGATTGATTATAAACATCGTTTGACATGTTTCTACGAACTTTACTGATACTTTTCGGATTTTTCGTCTGGCTGTTGTGATTGCCTTTGAGCCTGTGGATTACTGAACAAAACGCATGAACAAAACGGAGGTTTTTGGATAAAAAGAGAGACTTTATCGAACAAAACGAACATTTATTGAGTAAATGGGAGTCTTGTGAGTTGCAACGATATGAAGATCATCAAAAGTAAGTGATTCATTTTATCGCTATTTCTGACTTGTGTAACTCCTCTACTTGGCTGGTAACTGTTACTAATGATTTGTCTGCTGGGCGCTGTTCTCAGATAATCACATGGTATGCTTTCACGGTAAAGCCTTTTTGAAATCTGACACCGTGGTTTGATTAACAAGAAGTTAATCTTTAAACCGATGTATAACACTTGTATGTTTTATGAATTCTTATAGTGAGTATTTCTGTTTTTGAATTTGGTGCTCTGCAATTTCACTGGATGTTGGCCATGTGGGACGGTAGCGTCCCACACCCCCTAGAGAGGTTAAGCATATCCCAGTTTAGGTCACCTAACAGAACAAACTCTGAAGATAGATGGGGGCCAATCAATTCACATATGGTGTCCAGGGCAGCTGGGAGCTGAGGGGGGTCTGTAACAGGCGGCAACAGTGAGAGACTTATTTCTGGAGATTCATTTTTTTAATTAGAAGCTCGAACTGTTTGGGCTTAGACCTGGAATGTATGATAGAACATTGCAGGCCATCTCTGCAGTAGATTGCAACTCCTCTCATTTTGATGGAAAATGTTGTAGTTGGGGATGGAAATTTCAGAATTTTTGGTGACCTTCCAAAGCCAGGATTCAGACACGGCAAGGACATCAAGGTTGGCGGAGTGTGCTAAAGCAGTGAGTAAAACAAACTTAGGGAGGAGGCTTCTGATGTTAACATGCATGAAACCAAGGCTTTTACGGTTACAGAAGTCAACAAATGAGAGCGCCTGGGGACACACAGGGCCTGGGATAACCTCTACATCACCAGAGGAGTAGGGTGAGGGTACGGCAAAAGGCTTTCAGAACTGGTCGGCTCCCTCCAGTCAGGTTATAGTGATGACTGGCTCCCTCCCTCTAGTCAGGTTATAGTGATGACTGGCTCCCTCCCTCTAGTCAGGTTATAGTGATGACTGGCTCCCTCTAGTCAGGTTATAGTGATGACTGGCTCCCTCCCTCTAGTCAGGTTATAGTGATGACTGGCTCCCTCTAGTCAGGTTATAGTGATGACTGGCTCCCTCTAGTCAGGTTATAGTGATGACTGGCTCCCTCCCTCTAGTCAGGTTATAGTGATGACTGGCTCCCTCCCTCTAGTCAGGTTATAGTGATGACTGGCTCCCTCCCTCTAGTCAGGTTATAGTGATGACTGGCTCCCTCCCTCTAGTCAGGTTATAGTGATGACTGGCTCCCTCCCTCTAGTCAGGTTATAGTGATGACTGGCTCCCTCCCTCTAGTCAGGTTATAGTGATGACTGGCTCCCTCCCTCTAGTCAGGTTATAGTGATGACTGGCTCCCTCCCTCTAGTCAGGTTATAGTGATGACTGGCTCCCTCCCTCTAGTCAGGTTATAGTGATGACTGGCTCCCTCCCTCTAGTCAGGTTATAGTGATGACTGGCTCCCTCTAGTCAGGTTATAGTGATGACTGGCTCCCTCCCTCTAGTCAGGTTATAGTGATGACTGGCTCCCTCTAGTCAGGTTATAGTGATGACTGGCTCCCTCTAGTCAGGTTATAGTGATGACTGGCTCCCTCCCTCTAGTCAGGTTATAGTGATGACTGGCTCCCTCCCTCTAGTCAGGTTATAGTGATGACTGGCTCCCTCCCTCTAGTCAGGTTATAGTGATGACTGGCTCCCTCCCTCTAGTCAGGTTATAGTGATGACTGGCTCCCTCCCTCTAGTCAGGTTATAGTGATGACTGGCTCCCTCCCTCTAGTCAGGTTATAGTGATGACTGGCTCCCTCCCTCTAGTCAGGTTATAGTGATGACTGGCTCCCTCCCTCTAGTCAGGTTATAGTGATGACTGGCTCCCTCCCTCTAGTCAGGTTATAGTGATGACTGGCTCCCTCCCTCTAGTCAGGTTATAGTGATGACTGGCTCCCTCCCTCTAGTCAGGTTATAGTGATGACTGGCTCCCTCCCTCTAGTCAGGTTATAGTGATGACTGGCTCCCTCCCTCTAGTCAGGTTATAGTGATGACTGGCTCTCTCCCTCTAGTCAGGTTATAGTGATGACTGGCTCCCTCCCTCTAGTCAGGTTATAGTGATGACTGGCTCCCTCCCTCTAGTCAGGTTATAGTGATGACTGGCTCCCTCCCTCTAGTCAGGTTATAGTGATGACTGGCTCCCTCCCTCTAGTCAGGTTATAGTGATGACTGGCTCCCTCTAGTCAGGTTATAGTGATGACTGGCTCCCTCCCTCTAGTCAGGTTATAGTGATGACTGGCTCCCTCCCTCTAGTCAGGTTATAGTGATGACTGGCTCCCTCCCTCTAGTCAGGTTATAGTGATGACTGGCTCCCTCCCTCTAGTCAGGTTATAGTGATGACTGGCTCCCTCCCTCTAGTCAGGTTATAGTGATGACTGGCTCCCTCTAGTCAGGTTATAGTGATGACTGGCTCCCTCTAGTCAGGTTATAGTGATGACTGGCTCCCTCCCTCTAGTCAGGTTATAGTGATGACTGGCTCCCTCTAGTCAGGTTATAGTGATGACTGGCTCCCTCTAGTCAGGTTATAGTGATGACTGGCTCCCTCCCTCTAGTCAGGTTATATTGATGACTGGCTCCCTCTAGTCAGGTTATAGTGATGACTGGCTCCCTCTAGTCAGGTTATAGTGATGACTGGCTCCCTCCCTCTAGTCAGGTTATAGTGATGACTGGCTCCCTCCCTCTAGTCAGGTTATAGTGATGACTGGCTCCCTCTAGTCAGGTTATAGTGATGACTGGCTCCCTCCCTCTAGTCAGGTTATAGTGATGACTGGCTCCCTCTAGTCAGGTTATAGTGATGACTGGCTCCCTCTAGTCAGGTTATAGTGATGACTGGCTCCCTCCCTCTAGTCAGGTTATAGTGATGACTGGCTCCCTCTAGTCAGGTTATAGTGATGACTGGCTCCCTCTAGTCAGGTTATAGTGATGACTGGCTCCCTCCCTCTAGTCAGGTTATAGTGATGACTGGCTCCCTCTAGTCAGGTTATAGTGATGACTGGCTCCCTCCCTCTAGTCAGGTTATAGTGATGACTGGCTCCCTCTAGTCAGGTTATAGTGATGACTGGCTCCCTCTAGTCAGGTTATAGTGATGACTGGCTCCCTCCCTCTAGTCAGGTTATAGTGATGACTGGCTCCCTCCCTCTAGTCAGGTTATAGTGATGACTGGCTCCCTCTAGTCAGGTTATAGTGATGACTGGCTCCCTCTAGTCAGGTTATAGTGATGACTGGCTCCCTCCCTCTAGTCAGGTTATAGTGATGACTGGCTCCCTCCAGTCATTTGTGTGTTTTAATTATTTAATGAAATAGCATGCTTAAAGCATCAGACAAGTTCAGTACATATAGTTGATTTTATTAAAACACATGGGGTGATTGGTAGAAAGAACAGATGACTCTTGGTTGACCAAGATGTATTTTAGGTGAGGACAGCACTAGAACATGATGTTGGGGCTCCCGAGTGGCACAGCGGTCTAAGACACTGCATCTCAGTGCTAGAGGCGTCACTACAGACACCCTGGTTCGAGTCCAGGCTGTGTCACAACCGGCCGTGATTGGGAGTTACAGTGAGGGAAAAAAGTATTTGATCCCCTGCTGATTTTGTACGTTTACCAACTGACAAAGAAATGATCAGTCTATAATTTTAATGGTAGGTTTATATGAACAGTGAGAGACAGAATAACAACAAAACAAATCCAGAAAAACGCATGTCAAAAATGCAGCATCATGCTGTGGGGATGTTTTTTAGTGGCAGGGACTGGGAGACTAGTCAAGACCAAGGGAAAGATGAATGGAGCAAAGTACAAAGATGTTTCTACTGATGAAGCTCATATCACGCTGAAATCAATAGAACAGGGGACAAACGTTTAGGGGTTTACATTGTGACATCATTCAAATACTCCTTCTACAATGTTAAAACATTCTACATTGTGACATCATTAAAATACTCCTACTACAATGTTAAAACATTCTACATTGTGACATCATTAAAATACTCCTACTACAATGTTAAAACATTCTACATTGTGACATCATTAAAATACTCCTACTACAATGTTAAAACATTCTACATTGTGACATTAATTCATTGATATCATGAAACAACTCCTTCATGTATTTTCTGATGTTTGATCAGTGATCTATTATCAGAGTATCTCTTCCCACATTGATCACAGCTATAAGGTTTCTCTCCTGTGTGTTTTCTCTGGTGTGATACCAGGTTGCTTGACTGAGTAAAACTCTTCCCACATTGATCACAGCTATAAGATTTCTCTCCTGTGTGTTTTCTCTGGTGTGATAACAGGCTGCCTAAGTGAGTAAAACTCTTTCCACATTGAGTACAGCTAAGATATTTCTTTCCTTTATGTGTTCTCTGGTGTACAATCCATTTGCTAGATGTAGTGAAACTCTTCCCACATTGAGTACAGCTATATGGTTTATCTCCTGTATGTGTTCTCTGATGAATAGTCAGACAGCTAGAAAGAGTAAAACCCTTCCCACATTGATCACAGCTATAAGGTTTCTCTCCAGCGTGAATTCTCAGGTGTACTTTTAGTGAATTTGATCTTGAGAAACGTTTCCCGCAGTCAGAGCAGCAGTATTGTTTCTCTCCTGTGTGTACTCGCTGGTGTATTTTCAGTTCTGATGAAGATTTGCAACCTTTCCCACAATCAGAGCAGCAGTGAGGTTTCTTTCCTGTGGGTCTCTGCTGGTGTTTCTTGAGGTGTTCTGATGTGGAGAGACTCTGCTCTGCCTCGTCAGCATCATGAGGTTGTTGAGGCTCCCCAGAGGATCCACGATAGTCACATCTCTCTCCTGTGTGAACAACATGTCAGACAGATGGTTTAAGGCACACAACAGCAGAAATCCACTGTAAAAGGTGATGCCAACAATTGATGTCTGTAATGAATGTTAAAATGATTTGATAGTCAAGTCAGAAACTATAGTGATATTCTGTCTTGTTGTCACAGTAACATCGATGATCGTAGACTAGAAATAAGTTATTACAGTTGTTGAAATCCTAACCAGACGACATTTGGTCTCCAATGTAGGCCCCTTTCTGTGTTTGCTAAAATAGATGCACAATTTGGTTGCAGAAACTCCTCCATGCTAATGCAGAAACTGCTAGTTATACCAATACCATAGACCTACTGTAGGACCCATAACTTCACCTAACAATAACATAGACCTACTGTACGACCCATAACTTCACCTAACAATAACAGAGACCTACTGTAGGACCCATAACTTCACCTAACAATAACATAGACCTACTGTACGACCCATAACTTCACCTAACAATAACATAGACCTACTGTAGGACCCATAACTTCTCCTAACAACAACATAGACCTACTGTAGGACCCATAACTTCACCTAACAACAATACCATAGACCTACATAGAACTAGGACTATAAATCATTTCATATTTCAGGTGAAACATGGAAACTAAAATGTATTTGTCATGACATTTCATAACCTGATCACCAGATAATTTTGTGAATAATCCCATTAGGCTACTCTGTAATGGGTTGTCATTCTAAATGTCCTGAATAAAGGAAAATAGCTCTGTGTGTTGTACAATAGCCTATCCATCAAGGATAAGTATCTCTGCGTGCAAACAGACTAACGAGACCGGACTGTAAATCAAGCAGACAAAAACATTATAAACACCAATTTGTTAGCTGCAATGTTTATATTTGTTGGCTTTATGAAGGCTATTTTTACATAGTTGGCAATGGCAATAAATGTTACTTTTAGATTTGTATAATTTCAGATAGAATGTAGATTATAGATTAATCACAGACAATAATTTTGAGATATTATTATAAATTAAATGAAACAATTCCACGAAAATGTGCATATGAAAATCTTAACTGGCACACAGATTGGTAGAAATGGTAAGATAACTTGCCACTCCAAATGGAAAAGGTTGCCAACCGCTGGTGTAGCCCATTACCGGAAACTTCAGGAGCATAACGGCAGAATTTCTCTCTCTTCTGGTTAGGTTATCTTGATCTCTGGCTCCCTCAAGTCATTTGTGTGTCTTAAAACCTGTTGGGGCTAGGGGGCAGTATTTGCACGGCCGGATAAAAAACGTACCCGATTTAAACTGGTTACTACTCTTTCCCAGAAACGAGAATATGCATATAATTAGTAGATTTGGATAGAAAACACTCACAAGTTTCTAAAACTGTTTGAATGGTGTCTGTGAGTATAACAGAACTCATATGGCAGGCCAAAACCTGAGAAGATTCCATACAGGAAGTGCCCTGTCTGACAATTTGTTGTCCTTCTGTTGCATCTCTATCGAAAATACAGCATCTCTGCTGTAACGTGACATTTTCTAAGGCTTCCATTGGCTCTCAGAAAGCGCCAGAAAGTGGAATGGGGTGTCTGCTGTCTCTGGGCGAAGAACAGCAGGACAATTTGTGAGTGGTCAGCCTGGGAACAGTGACACTGGAGATGCGCGTTCATGAGAATTCTCCATTATTTTCTTTCAGCCTTTGAATGAATACAACGTCGCCCGGTTGGAATATTTTACGAGAAAAATAGCATAAAAATTGATTTTAAACAGCGTTTGACATGCTTCGAAGTACGGTAATGGAATATTTTGAATTTTTTTGTCACGAAATGCGCTCGCACGTCACCCTTCGGTTAGTGACCTGAACACACGAACAAAATGGAGGTATTTGGATATAACTATGGATTATTTGGAACCAAAACAACATTTGTTGTTGAAGTAGAAGTCCTGGGAGTGCATTCTGACGAAGAACAGCAAAGGTAATCCAATTTTTCTAATAGTAATTCTGAGTTTAGGTTGTCCAAAACTTGGTGGGTGTCAAATTAGCTAGCCGTGATGGCCGGGCTATGTACTCAGAATATTGCAAAATGTGCTTTCGCCAAAAAGCTATTTTAAAATCTGACACCGCGATTGCATAAAGGAGTTCTCTATCTATAATTCTTAAAATAATTGTTATGTATTTTGTGAACGTTTATCGTGAGTAATTTAGTAAATTCACCTGAAGTATGCTAGTTCTGAACATCACATGCTAATGTAAAAAGCTGGTTTTTGATATAAATATGAACTTGATTGAACAAAACATGCATGTATTGTATAACATAATGTCCTAGGAGCGTCATCTGATGAAGATCATCAAAGGTTAGTGCTGCATTTAGCTGTCTTCTGGGTTTTGGTTTTTGTGACATATATTCTTGCTTTGAAAATGGCTGTGTGATTATTTTTGACAGGGTACTCTCCTGACATAATCTAATGTTTTGCTTTCGCTGTAAAGCCTTTTTGAAATCGGACAATGTGGTTAGATTAACGAGAGTCTTGTCTTTCAAATGGTGTAAAATAGTCATATGTTCTAGAAATTGAAGTTATAGCATTTTTTAGGTATTTGTATTTCGCGCCACACGATTCCACTGGCTGTTGACTAGGGTGGGACCTAGCCCAGGGAAGTTAATTATTTAATCAAACAGCATGCTAAAAGCATCAGACCATTTCAGTACATATAGTTGATTTTATTAAAACACATGGGGTGTGTCTATATATGGAAAAATACACATAACATTTCAACCAATCGATTGGTAGAAATGACAGATGACTCTTGGTTGACCAAGATTTATTTTAGGTGGGGACAGCACTAGAACATGATTTTGGGGCTCCTGGGTGGAGTAGTGGTCTAAGACACTACATCTCAGTGCTTGAGGTATCACTACAGACACCCCGGTTCGAGTCCAGGCTGTCACAACTGGCCGTGATTGGGAGTTAAATAAAGGTTACATGTCTTCATGGTTCTGGGTTTGTTGTGTTCATGTCTTCATGGTTCTGGGTTTGTTGTGTTCATGTCTTCATGGTTCTGGGTTTGTTGTGTTCATGTCTTCATGGTTCTGGGTTTGTTGTGTTCAGGTCTTCATGGTTCTGGGTTTGTTGTGTTCATGTCTTCTTGGTTTGTTGTGTTCATGTCTTCATGGTTCTGGGTTTGTTGTGTTCATGTCTTCTTGGTTTTGGGTTTGTTGTGTTCATGGTTCTGGGTTTGTTGTGTTCAGGTCTTCTTGGTTCTGGGTTTGTTGACTGTACTGTAGAGAACAGAGGGGTCCTCCTCAGCTGCTTGTTCCACCGTGGGCCTGGAGAAAGAAACATCCATTAAACTGAATGTGACTCCCAAATGGCACCCTACTCCCTTATAGTGCACTACTTTTGACCAGTAGTGAACTAAATAGGGAATAGGGTGCCATTTAGAATGGAACCAGAGCCATTCCTTAAAACCCTCATCACATCACTCCTGTTGGGGCTAGGGGGCAGTATTGAGAAATTTTTAAGAAAATATGTGCCCATTTTTAACTGCCTCCTACACCAACTCAGAAGCTAGGATATGCATATTATTAACACATTCGGATAGAAAACACTCTGAATTTTCTAAAACAGTTTGAATGGTGTCTGTAAGTATAACAAAACTCATATTGCAGGCAAAAACCTGTGAAAAATAGATAAAACATTTTTTTTGAATTTTGTGACTGTACTATTTAGTGTCATTGTTTTATAGATACCATAGTGAGAAAGGATTCATTTCGCAACTCCTACGGCTTCCACTAGATGTCAACGATCTTTATAAAGTTGTTTGAAGCGTCTATGATAAACAGAGAGCAAATTAGAATGCATGGAAGTTGACATGTCGTCACTTCATTTTTTTGCGCCTGCGCATAAATCTGAGAAGCGTGAGTTTGTCATAATTGTTTATCTAGACATAGGATAGGTTGTGTGAAAATATTACTGATGTTTAACGTTAAAAATGGACCAAAAGATTAATGCTAAACAACGTTTGACATGTTTGAACGAACGTAAATAGATTATTTACTAGGTTTTTTTAGCTTTTCGGCGTGATTTTACACCCCCCCCACCACGTTTTGTGGGAGCATAATGAACGCTAACTACTTGGTGTTATTTGGACATAAATTATGAACTTTGTCAAAAGAAACCACATTTGTTCTGGACCTGGGATTCCTGGCAGTGCCTTCTGGTGGAGATAATCAAAGGTAAGGGGATATTTACAATGTTATTATCGATATTAGATGATGCTAACTGTATAGCATAGCTTATTGTTCTTAGCATAGCACCCCGTTTATTGCAAAATGTGATTTCCCAGTAAAGTTATTTTGAGATCTGGCCATTCGGTAGCAATTACGAGATGATAATATATTATTCTTTGAATGACAATATTATAATTTACCAATGTTTTCGAATAGTAATTTTGTTATGTTCACCGGAAGCATTTCAGAGAAGAAAAAAATCGGAATTTCACGCCATTGTAAAAAGCTGTTTTTTTATATAAATATGAACTTGATGGAACAAAAAATGCATGTATTGTATAACATAATGTCCTAGGAGTGTCATCTGATGGAGATTGTCAAAGGTTGGTGCATAATTTTAGCTGGTTTCTGCTTTTGGTGACGCCTGACCTTGAATTGAAACTGGATGTTTGTACTTTTGTGGCTATGTACTGTCCTAACATAATCTAACTTTATGCTTTTGCCGTAAAGCCTCTTTGAAAATCGAACAATGTGGTTAGATTAAGGAGATGTTTATCTTTTAAATTGTGTAAAATAGTTGATTGTTTGAGAAATTGAAATTATTAGATTTTTGATGTTTTGAATTTCCAGCCTTGTTAGCAATCCCGTCTCGGGGTTCATTGCTAACCTGTAGCCCCAACAGGTTATAGACATGTCATAGTAATTGTCTTGAGATGTATATTGTAGAGTGCAGTTTCAGGAAATGCCATTTGGCCTGAAGAATACCCCTGGAACCTTTAAGACATTAAAACTGTGACTTTTCAAAATGCCTACTTTTACACCATAGTATGAGTTCAATGAAATGTCATCAGATAGTGATGGAGGGAGTTCTCAGAGAACAATGAAATGTCATCAGATAGTGATGGAGGGAGTTCTCAGAGAACAATGAAATGTCATCAGATAGTGATGGAGGGAGTTCTCAGAGAACAATGAAATGTCATCAGATAGTGATGGAGGGAGTTCTCAGAGAACAATGAAATGTCATCAGATAGTGATGGAGGGAGTTCTCAGAGAACAATGAGGGGTCACTAATGGTCAACTGTTTTGCTTATTTGAATGACTTTGTCTACTCCTCCAATAAGCAGCAACATATGAATGACCTTGATGCTGTCTGTGTGTTCACAATGTTGTATACAGTATTGACTCTATGTTGTTGTAATGGTAGAATATGCTCAGAGGGTGGCAGCACTGGAGAGGTTGAATTTCACAGCAGCTTACTGGACATCCTCGTCCTGTTCCTGGTCGAAGGTGGCCACTGTCTGTGCTGCAGCAGGGGTCATGGCCATGCCTGAGATGTTGCCATACACTGCACTAGAGTCTCCCTGACGGAGAGAGAGAACAGACAATATAAATAGACCTGGGGACAGACAGCATGAAGAGTGGACATTTCCCACAAAGCAACAAAAATGATCTTCCATCTGTCTGAACAGACTCACCTGTCCGTCGTCTGCTGTGTGTCTTGTGTCAAAGGTGGATTTGGAGGCCTTCTTCCTGTTTTATAAATGAACGAATGAATGAATGAACAAATTAATGAAGATAATAAAGTGAAATAATCTTTAAAATATGCATTTTCACTCACCTGAACCACATGAAGCCAGAGAGACATGAAGCCAGTATGACACCCAGAACAACCACTATGATTCCTACAGCAGCAGTTAGAACTGAGGTTTGGTTCTCTAAAAGATAATATAGATGATATGAGTACATGTTATTATGAACTGAAAATTAATATACTGCAATACAGGACATTAATGCAATACTTGTATGTATAAGACTATGTATAGTTTTAAACCAAAGTGTAATGATGCAAACTAGAAGAAGATTACCTTGAAACATCATTTCTTATTGAACATCATTTTGTATTGAAGTATTGAAGATGTAACTTCACCTGCTATAATGATCATCAGAGCTGTAGAGTTATTAGATGCTATTGTATTCTCAGCCTCACAGTAGTATTCTCCTCTGTCCTCAGAGATGATGTTAGTGATGCTGTAACTCTGTCCTGATGCTTTTGGTGAGGTAACATTCTTCTTGTACCAGGTGTATTTGTCCACAGGTGGGTTGGATTCACTGCTGCAGGTCAGAGTCACTGAACTGCCCTCCATTATTTCACCAGAGGGACTGACTGACACTGAGGTGTTCCTTGGACCATCTGGTGTAGAAGACCAGATTCATTTATAGCAACATTTGTGTTTACATTTTACAGGTGAGTTTGAAATCATTTAATTCAGAGTAAAAGACAATCAGAAAAATAATAATTAAAAAGAATGATGGTGGTGGTATGGTGGTAATACAAATTCAAGGAAATGGATGTTACACACAAAAATATTTATTCATATTTATTCATATGGAAAACAATCTATTCCCAATTCAAGAATCAACATAATCAGTATATCAAATGAAACCCACAATGTACTGACATGTGACAGTGAGAGTCTCTTCAGCAGAGGGGAGATCCTCATGGCCTTCTACAGCACAGGAGTATCGGCCTGTATCCTCACTGCTGACTGAGAATAGGCTATAGACAGGAGAGGAGGTGTTGCTGTTTGGTATAGGCTGTCCATTCTTATACCAACTGTAGGCTGTGATGGGGTCCAGTGTACATTTGGTTCTACATATCAGTGTGACATTCTCCCTCTCTGACACAGATGTAGGATCCATCTCCAACACAACATCTAGAGTATGAGGAAACAAATCATTATTCTCCTCCTTTGTGTCTGTATAGCTGCCCTTTATAAGGTAATTATAGTCATTCATTAATGAATTTGATTTATTTAGCCAGGATAGTCAACTCTGTAATACTTTCCACTGTTTTCCAGGAAGTATTGGGTTCAATAGAGTCAATTTAAACAGATTTTAACACAACATTCTCATTAGCATACATGCTAAAATCACAGCATACACTGAAGCACACACATCATATGCTTTAGCATACATACAGAACCACACTCACATTACAACTATCTAGATAGATGTGAGATGAGTGACAGATACTGTAAAAACAAACCAAGACCATTTTCTTGAACTAAATGGAATTCAACAGTTGAACTATATTGAATGTACGTAACTGTACCTGTGACAGACAGAGTGACTCCAGGACTGCCAATATATTTCCCTCCGGTCTGATCTGTTAATAATCTGAACTTGTATTCAGCAGAGTCACTCTCTCTCAGGTCTGTGATCCTCAGTGTGTGACAATTCTTCTGATCTCCATGACACTCCAGACGACCTGCATACTCTGGGTCCTGACCTAGATCTCCATGACACTCCAGACGACCTGCATACTCTGGGTCCTGACCTAGATCTTTAGGTTCTTTACCAGTCCCAGATTCAGTGAACCAGAGGGTTGTTGTGACTGTACCACTGGGATATGTATAAGAGCAGTGCAGCTCCACTGTTGACCCCTTCAAGGCACAGATACTTTTCTTGGTGTAAGTCACACTCCAGACATTCTGACCCAGTACCACTGAAACAAGGTCACACAACACAATGCTATCAGAATTAAGCCAATGTATCTCTGTAATGTGTCTGTATCTATGTAATGTGTCTGTATCTCTGTAATGTGTCTGTGTCTCTGTAATGTTTCTATATCTGTAATGTGTCTGTATCTCTGTAATGTGTCTGTATCTCTGTAATGTGTCTGTATCTATGTAATGTGTCTGTATCTCTGTAATGTGTCTGTATCTCTGTAATGTGTCTGTATCTCTGTAATGTGTCTGTATCTCTGTAATGTGTCTGTATCTCTGTAATGTGTCTGTATCTCTGTAATGTGTCTGTATCTGTAATGTGTCTGTGTCTCTGTAATGTGTCTGTATCTCTGTAATGTGTCTGTATCTCTGTAATGTGTCTGTATCTATGTAATGTGTCTGTATCTCTGTAATGTGTCTGTGTCTCTGTAATGTGTCTGTATCTATGTAGTGTGTCTGTGTCTCTGTAATGTTTCTATATCTCTATAATGTGTCTGTATCTCTGTAATGTGTGTCACGTCCTGGCCAATATAAGGGTTAATTGTTATTGTAGTTTGGTCAGGACGTGGCAGAGGGTATTTGTTTTATGTGGTTCGGGGTGGTGTTTTGGTAGAAGGGCGTTTGATTTATTATTTCCGGGTTTTTGGTTTATGGTCTATGTTTATGTATTTCTATGGTTAATGTATTTCTATGTTAGGTTGATTGGGGTTTGGGACTCTCAATTGGAGGCAGGTGCTTCCTCGTTGCCTCTGATTGAGAGTCCTATATATGGGTAATTGTTTGGTGTAGGTTTTTGTGGGAGATTGTTTCTTGTCTAGCGTGTGTGAGCCTGAGAAGACTGTTCGGGGATCGTGAGTTTGTTTTGTTGTTTTGGTGTTCATTTTGAGTTTAATAAATGTTCAAGATGAACAAACACAGTCCTGCTGGATTTTGGTCCTCCTTCACCATCGATAACTGTGACAGAATCTCCCACCACAAAAGGACCAAGCAGCAGAGGAAGGAGCAACAGGTGGACTGGAAGGAGCAGAGGGAATTTGAATTGGACAAACGGGAGAAATGGACATGGGAGCAAGTTATGGCCGGAGAGGGCCCATGGAAGAAATGGAGCAAAGACCGGGAATGCTACCGAGGAACACGACTGCCGATTAAACCCGAGAGGCAGCCCCAAGAATTTTTTTTGGGGGGGCATATGGGTAGTTTGGCGGGGCAAGTTTGGAGCCCCAGGCCAAATCCCCGGACTGTGTCACAGAAGCCAGTTAATGGACATGTCTCGTGCTTCGGGGTAATGAGTATTATGGCGAGGCCAAGTGTTTTTAGGCCAGTACACGCTATACCAGCACCCCGCATTTACCAGGGGGTAGTAGGCATTCAGCCAGAAAGGGCGATGCCAGGTTTAAGCTCGAGACCGCCAGTAAGCCTCCACGGTCCTATATATCCTGTTCCCGCTCCACGCACTAGCCTAGAGGTGCGTGTTCCCAGTCTGGCACGTCCAGTACCAGCACCACGCACCAGGTTTCAAGTGCATCAGCCCAGTCCGACTCGTCCTGTTCCCGCTCCCCGCATTAGCCTGGAAGTGCGTGTTCCCAGGCTGATAACCCCAGTACCAGCACCACGCACCAGGCTTCCAGTGCGTCGGCTCAGTCAGAAGTCGCCAGAGCTGCCCGTCAGTCAGGAGTCGCCAGAGCCGCCCGTCAGTCAGGAGTCGCCAGAGCCGCCCGTCAGTCAGGAGTCGCCAGAGCCGCCCGTCAGTCAGGAGTCGCCAGAGCCGCCCGTCAGTCAGGAGTCGCCAGAGCCGCCCGTCAGTCAGGAGTCGCCAGAGCCGCCCGTCAGTCAGGAGTCGCCAGAGCCGCCCGTCAGTCAGGAGCCGCCAGAGCCGCCCGTCAGTCAGGAGCCGCCAGAGCGGCCCGACTGCCCGGAGATGCCAGAGCGGCCCGACTGCCCGGAGATGCCAGAACGGCCCGACTGCCCAGAGATGCCAGAGTGGCCCGACTGCCCGGAGATGCCAGAGCGGCCCGACTGCCCGGATCAGCCAGAGCGGCCCGTCGGCCAGGATCAGCCAGATCGGCCCGTCGGTCAGGATCAGCCAGAGCGGCCCGTCGGCCAGGATCAGCCAGAGCGGCCCGTCAGCCAGGATCAGCCAGAGTGGCCCATCTGCCCAGAGTCTGCTGATGACCAAAAATCAAGGGAGTCTAGCAGCAACCCTAAACTGAGTAAGCCTGACATTTCAGAACTTAAAGTAATTAACGGTTTAATTGATGAGTCTGCATACAGGGTGGAGAGGAGGAGGTCTGCCCATGATCCAGAGCAGGGGGAGTCTGCCTACGGTCCGAGGCAGATCGGGTCGGTCGGCACTCTGGAGGACAATAGGCCGGAGCCTGAACCACCACCTGTATAAGTGGGTTGGGGAGGGGGGGTGTAGCACAAGTGCCGTCGGTGACGGCAGCCACCCTCCCTTTAGTTTAGGGGGGATTTTTTGTTGTTTGGGGTTTTTGTTATTCTTGAGGTGCTTCCGGGGTTAGCACCTTTAGGGGGGGGGGGGGTACTGTCACGTCCTGGCCAATATAAGGGTTAATTGTTATTGTAGTTTGGTCAGGACGTGGCAGAGGGTATTTGTTTTATGTGGTTCGGGGTGGTGTTTTGGTAGAAGGGCGTTTGATTTATTATTTCCGGGTTTTTGGTTTATGGTCTATGTATTTCTATGTGTAGTCTGGTTAATGTATTTCTATGTTAGGTTGATTGGGGTTTGGGACTCTCAATTGGAGGCAGGTGCTTCCTCGTTGCCTCTGATTGAGAGTCCTATATATGGGTAATTGTTTGGTGTAGGTTTTTGTGGGAGATTGTTTCTTGTCTAGCGTGTGTGAGCCTGAGAAGACTGTTCGGGGATCGTGAGTTTGTTTTGTTGTTTTGGTGTTCATTTTGAGTTTAATAAATGTTCAAGATGAACAAACGCAGTCCTGCTGGATTTTGGTCCTCCTTCACCATCGATAACCGTGACAATGTGTGTGTATCTCTGTAATGTGTCTGTATCTCTGTAATGTATCTCTGTAATGTGTCTGTATCTCTGTAATGTGTCTGTATCTCTGTAATGTATCTCTGTAATGTATCTCTGTAATGTGTTTATATCTGCAATGTGTCTGTATCTATGCAATGTGTCTGTATCTATGCAATGTGTCTGTATCTATGCAATGTGTCTGTATCTATGCAATGTAAATGTGTTTATGTAAAACATAGGCACCACAATGTAAATAAGTCCCAGACTTTATTGTCCTTTAAATCAACAATCCTGGTCACTGTAAATAAACTGTGTGTACATGTGTGTATGTATTTTTTTTAACTGACCAATAAAATCAATCAATCCAAACTGTGCAGCAGCCATTTGATGAATGGAAAGAGACATTTGTTACAAAACACTAGAAAGCTGAATGACATTCAGAGATTGTCAAGCCTTCGATACTGGGTAAGCCTACAAGGTAAGGTGGGATGTATTCCTATTTGTTCAGATTGATTGTGGTTTTAAAAACGTAAACCATGCTATAGAAGCTCCAAGTCGTTATGCTTTTGTTTATTGGTTGTGTGGTGCATTGGCACAGAAACCTGTTGGTAGAAAATGTGAATATATTTTATATAATTATAAATATGGCATCAAAATTTTGAAAATCTGATTTCCCCCTGGCTGATCACTGTCTGCAGCCGGCTCTGATCGTAATAATGAAATAGGCAGGGAGAGTGAGCTCATCCGTGGTGGTCGGCGAACCCTGAACCTTCTGGGCCAATATCCCCTGTGTGCCATTGACTGTGCCACAAAAGCATGCTGAAGCGGCAAAGTCAATTTTCACATGAATAAACACACAGTCGCTATGTAATGATTACTAACTGGGTGGGTTGAGATTATTACATATAAAAGCACTAAACCTCTCTCTAAAAGCTTCACTTATACAAACGTTTTACTTGAACCCTAAATGGTTCTCCAGTAGATTAATAAGAAAAGCTCATCCATTGTTTAAAAATGGCCTTTTTGCCTTTGTGCAGATTGCCATGTCTCATTTTAGATTAATTGACAATTATACTTTTTTCAAAAGTATCTGTCTTTTTCAAACAAGCATTGCAGAGCTGGTTACAATTTCATCCCCCTGAAAAGGGAGAACAAATATTACAACAAATATTATGGCTGAACTCAAATGGTTGATAAAATACCTGTAATTATGGGAAAGATGTTTGAACGTTGTGGATGCTTGTGCTTTTTTTTCACCTTAAAGATGCATCAATTTCAAAATGAGTAGGGTTTGTCCACACCATGTTGCCATAGTTGGTGAGTTGAGTGTGAAACCACAGACAAGAATCACTCAGTGAGGTGTGAAAGATACCTATTTAAAGGGAAGTGGAGACGCCTAACACCAGAATAACATTATGATTCATATCCTTTAGAAATGTCTGTAGAGAAACAGAACAACTAAAAGATAAGAATGAGACCATACCTGTCACAGACCAGAGAAATACCAGCAACACACTTCCTGCTGTTCTCAAGGCCATTGTTGCATCTCCCACCCTGCAGTCTTAGAAACATAAACAACAACTCACTCTATAGCAGGTGAATAACTCCACCTGATACATTGAAGTAGAAACTGTAAATGGGGTACAGGGCCTCATTACTGAAAATGAACCAGGCTCATATTGTGTTGTGTTGTATTGTGCTATATGGTTGTCTATGTGAATACTGTCTGTCTGTAAGTCTATTGCACTATGTATGTAATGTGTGTGACGTGTTGCATGTCTGTCTTCGTCTGTCTATTTAAGATGACATGCTGTCTGATGCAAAAACTATTTCCTAATGGATACAATAAAGTCATCAACATCACAAACAACAAAAACAATCACTTATTGAACAGATGTGTAGAACTGTAAACACATATTTCAACATTGATTGTTGTGAAGCTGTTTATTCTCGGATCCCCAGATACAGGAGGATAAATGTTCAATTCTCTATGGTCCGTCAAGCTGTACAGCAGCCTAAAGACTGACCACCAGGTTCAATAACTCCTATCCCCAAGCTGTGAGGCTAAACAACAATTGACTCTCTCTCTCACACACACACACACACACACACACACACACACACACACACACACACACACACACACACACACACACACACACACACACACACACACACACACACACACAGACACACAGACACACACACACACACACACACACACACACACACACACACACACACACACACACACACACACACACACACACACACACACACACACACACACCATCTGTAGTGAAGGCCCATAAGGCCCATAGAGTCTGTATCAGTCTAGAGAGCTGGTTGTTATGGATGTAGAAAAGTTAAAACACACATCCTACACAGTATAGATGTCAACCCTACTCCCTATCAGTCCCAGTATAGATGTCAACCCTACTCCCTATCAGTCCCAGTATAGATGTCAACCCTACTCCCTATCAGTCCCAGTATAGATGTCAACCCTACTCCCTATCAGTCCCAGTATAGATGTCAACCCTACTCCCTATCAGTCCCAGTATAGATGTCAACCCTACTCCCTATCAGTCCCAGTATAGATGTCAACCCTACTCCCTATCAGTCCCAGTATAGATGTCAACCCTACTCCCTATCAGTCCCAGTATAGATGTCAACCCTACTCCCTATCAGTCCCAGTATAGATGTCAACCCTACTCCCTATCAGTCCCAGTATAGATGTCAACCCTACTCCCTATCAGTCCCAGTATAGATGTCAACCCTACTCCCTATCAGCCCCAGTATAGATGTCAACCCTACTCCCTATCAGTCCCAGTATAGATGTCAACCCTACTCCCTATCAGTCCCAGTATAGATGTCAACCCTACTCCCTATCAGTCCCAGTATAGCTGTCAACCCTACTCCCTATCAGTCCCAGTATAGATGTCAACCCTACTCCCTATCAGTCCCAGTATAGATGTCAACCCTACTCCCTATCAGTCCCAGTATAGATGTCAACCCTACTCCCTATCAGTCCCAGTATAGATGTCAACCCTACTCCCTATCAGTCCCAGTATAGATGTCAACCCTACTCCCTATCAGTCCCAGTATAGATGTCAACCCTACTCCCTATCAGTCCCAGTATAGATGTCAACCCTACTCCCTATCAGTCCCAGTATAGATGTCAACCCTACTCCCTATCAGTCCCAGTATAGATGTCAACCCTACTCCCTATCAGTCCCAGTATAGATGTCAACCCTACTCCCTATCAGTCCCAGTATAGATGTCAACCCTACTCCCTATCAGTCCCAGTATAGATGTCAACCCTACTCCCTATCAGTCCCAGTATAGATGTCAACCCTACTCCCTATCAGTCCCAGTATAGATGTCAACCCTACTCCCTATCAGTCCCAGTATAGATGTCAACCCTACTCCCTATCAGTCCCAGTATAGATGTCAACCCTACTCCCTATCAGTCCCAGTATAGATGTCAACCCTACTCCCTATCAGTCCCAGTATAGATGTCAACCCTACTCCCTATCAGTCCCAGTATAGATGTCAACCCTACTCCCTATCAGTCCCAGTATAGATGTCAACCCTACTCCCTATCAGTCCCAGTATAGATGTCAACTCTACTCCCTATCAGTCCCAGTATAGATGTCAACCCTACTCCCTATCAGTCCCAGTATAGATGTCAACCCTACTCCCTATCAGTCCCAGTATAGATGTCAACCCTACTCCCTATCAGTCCCAGTATAGATGTCAACCCTACTCCCTATCAGTCCCAGTATAGATGTCAACCCTACTCCCTATCAGTCCCAGTATAGATGTCAACCCTACTCCCTATCAGTCCCAGTATAGATGTCAACCCTACTCCCTATCAGTCCCAGTATAGATGTCAACCCTACTCCCTATCAGTCCCAGTATAGATGTCAACCCTACTCCCTATCAGTCCCAGTATAGATGTCAACCCTACTCCCTATCAGTCCCAGTATAGATGTCAACCCTACTCCCTATCAGTCCCAGTATAGATGTCAACCCTACTCCCTATCAGTCCCAGTATAGATGTCAACCCTACTCCCTATCAGTCCCAGTATAGATGTCAACCCTACTCCCTATCAGTCCCAGTATAGATGTCAACTCTACTCCCTATCAGTCCCAGTATAGATGTCAACCCTACTCCCTATCAGTCCCAGTATAGATGTCAACCCTACTCCCTATCAGTCCCAGTATAGATGTCAACCCTACTCCCTATCAGTCCCAGTATAGATGTCAACCCTACTCCCTATCAGTCCCAGTATAGATGTCAACCCTACTCCCTATCAGTCCCAGTATAGATGTCAACCCTACTCCCTATCAGTCCCAGTATAGATGTCAACCCTACTCCCTATCAGTCCCAGTATAGATGTCAACCCTACTCCCTATCAGTCCCAGTATAGATGTCAACCCTACTCAGTCTGGTCCTAAAGGACCCTCAGATAAATCCACTGTGTCATTCACACACATTCCAACACTCCTCCACTGAGACACTTTATGAATACAGGCCCTGATGTAACAACCAACACTGTCTCACCCTGATCTGTTTCACCTGTCTTGTGCTTGTCTCCACCCGCCCTCCAGGTGTCGCCAGTTTCCCCCCTTATCCCCTGTGTATTTATACAGTGGTGGAAAAGTACCCAATTGTCATACTTGAGTAAAAGTGAGTCACCCAGTAAAATACGACTTGAGTAAAAGTCTAAAAGTATTTGGTTTTAAATAATATGATATAAAGTATCAAAAATAAATGTAATTGCAAAAATGTACTTAAGTATCAAAAGTAAAAGTATGAATCATTTCAAATTCCTTGTTAAGCAAACCAGATGGCACAACTGTTTGTGTTTTGTTTGTATGTGCAGATAGCCAGGGGCACACTCCAACACTCAGTACTCATTCAGAAACAAAGCGTTTGTGTTTAGTGAGTTTTCACATCAGAAGCAGTAGGGATGACCAGGGATGTTCTCTTGATAAGTGCGTGAATTGGACCTTTTCTGTCCTGCTAAGCATTCAAAATTTAACGAGGACTTTTGGGTGTCAGGGGAAATGTATTGAGTAATAAGTACATTATTTTCTTTTAGGAATGTAGTGAAGTAAAAGTGAAAGTTGTCAAAAATAAAAATAGTAAAATAAAGTACAGATACCCCAAAACAACTACTTCAGGAGTACTTGAAAGTATTTTTACTCAAGTACTTTACACCACTGCCTTTATACCTGTATTTTCTGTTTGTCTGTTGCCAGTTCGTCTCGCCAAGCCTACCAGCCTGGTTCTCCCTAGCCCCTGTTTCTCTCTAGCCCCTGGTTCCCCCTAGCCCCTGGTTCTCCCTAGCCCCTGGTTCCCCCTAGCCCCTGGTTCTCCCTAGCCCCTGGTTCTCTCTAGCCCCTGGTTCCCCCTAGCCCCTGTTTCTCCCTAGCCCCTGTTTCTCCCTAGCCCCTGGTTCTCCCTAGCCCCTGGTTCTCTCTAGCCCCTGGTTCTCCCTAGCCCTGGTTCCCCCTAGCCCCTGGTTCTCCCTAGCCCCTGGTTCCCCCTAGCCCCTGGTTCCCCCTAGCCCCTGGTTCCCCCTAGCCCCTGGTTCTCCCTAGCCCCTGTTTCTCCCTAGCCCCTGGTTCTCCCTAGCCCCTGGTTCTCTCTAGCCCCTGGTTCCCCCTAGCCCCTGGTTCCCCCTAGCCCCTGGTTCTCTCTTGCCCCTGGTTCTCTCTAGCCCCTGGTTCCCCCTAGCCCCTGGTTCTCCCTAGCCCCTGTTTCTCCCTAGCCCCTGGTTCTCCCTAGCCCCTGGTTCTCTCTAGCCCCTGGTTCCCCCTAGCCCCTGGTTCCCCCTAGCCCCTGGTTCTCCCTAGCCCCTGGTTCTCCCTAGCCCCTGTTTCTCCCTAGCCCCTGTTTCTCCCTAGCCCCTGTTTCTCTCTAGCCCCTGGTTCCCCCTAGCCCCTGGTTCTCCCTAGCCCCTGGTTCTCCCTAGCCCCTGGTTCTCTCTAGCCCCTGTTTCTCCCTAGCCCCTGTTTCTCCCTAGCCCCTGGTTCTCTCTAGCCCCTGGTTCTCTCTAGCCCCTGGTTCTCCCTAGCCCCTGGTTCTCCCTAGCCCCTGGTTCTCTCTAGCCCCTGGTTCTCCCTAGCCCCTGTTTCTCCCTAGCCCCTGGTTCTCCCTAGCCCCTGTTTCTCCCTAGCCCCTGGTTCTCTCTAGCCCCTGGTTCTCCCTAGCCCCTGGTTCTCCCTAGCCCCTGGTTCTCCCTAGCCCCTGGTTCTCCCTAGCCCCTGTTTCTCCCTAGCCCCTGGTTCTCCCTAGCCCCTGGTTCTCTCTAGCCCCTGGTTCTCCCTAGCCCCTGTTTCTCCCTAGCCCCTGGTTCTCCCTAGCCCCTGGTTCTCTCTAGCCCCTGGTTCTCCCTAGCCCCTGGTTCTCCCTAGCCCCTGGTTCTCCCTAGCCCCTGTTTCTCCCTAGCCCCTGGTTCTCCCTAGCCCCTGGTTCTCCCTAGCCCCTGGTTCTCCCTAGCCCCTGGTTCTCCCTAGCCCCTGTTTCTCTCTAGCCCCTGTTTCCCCCTAGCCCCTGGTTCTCCCTAGCCCCTGGTTCTCTCTAGCCCCTGTTTTTCTAGTTTTTCCGGTTTTGACCACTCTGCCTGTCCTGACCCTGAGCCTGCCTGCCGTTCTGTACCTTACTGACTCTACCCTGGATTACTGACCTCTGCCTGCCCTTGACCTGTCGTCTGCCTGCCCCCTGTTTTGTTAATAAACATCTGTTATTCAAACTGTCTGCATCTGGGTCTTATCTGACACAGTTCTGATCCAAAACACAGCTCAAAACATAACAAGAAGTAAAATTATACATTCCCCTCAAGAATATGACTAATGACTAAAATCAAATAACCCAAAACTATTTTTCAAGATATTGTCACGCGTACTTATAGAGTGAAGTGAAGGAGAGAGGTCCTGTACAGAGAGTCAACCAGTTGATACATATTTAAAGTAGTCAGGGCACAAGTAGCTGATGCAGAACTGTCCTTTCCTCTTTAAGTCATTAACATGCATGACGACGAGAACAACATGTCAGAGAAGGGAGGTTACTGTATTAGAATGGGCCCTACATTTCTAAAATGGACAAAATGTCCCCCATTTCCACTTTTATTTAAATACAGAATCATGTTAACAATATGTTGACTATTCTTTATGGAATGTTTATAATATCTTAGAATGTGTTGCCTTGTCCCTCTGAGTTCTACATGGAACAGGTCAAAGTTCCATTTACATTTGGTCAGTTCCATGAAGTCATTCATTCTATTCTATAAACACATTCAATTTACACTCCTCATCAGCTGCATCAAAGTGATACTGAAGGTTTCAGTGTTCTAGACTAGAGCTCTCCCTACTGGCATCTCAGCATTACTGTAGTGTCTCTTCGTACGATGGGCAGTAATATAATGCCTTGATCATATTCAGTTACACTGGCTTCTTCCCAAATGGCACCCTATGTCAAAAGTAGTACACTATTAAGGGAACAGGGTGCCATTTGGGAGAGAACCACTGTTGGCCATCGTGTATAGTACTGGTACCTAATAATAATGTCCTCAATAATGTTGGGCTAATAACAACATAACAAACTAATGAAACGCAACACTGGTGTTAAAAAGTAAAATTTAAGCACACAAAAATTGATGTCTGTTCTATAGAACATGCCGCTATCATATTCTGTTCCACTGTTGGCCCTTGTGAACAGCAGATGGCAAGCAGTGGATAGCAGCCGATTTACGGGCTCCTGACCTACTCCGCTATTTTGTGTCTTTTTTGTGCTGATTTTAACTTTACTCTGACCGAAAACAGCTTCCGGACATCAGAACAGTGATCATTTAACTTGATATGGACAAACATTTCTACCTCAACGAGATGGCAAATTATGGACGTTCTGCTTACTCCGGACCAGGCCCTAATCCCCCGGGACTCGAAAGAGGAAGTGGCGGCAATAGAGAGGCAAGCGAGCAGGCATCCTGACGAGATTACGTTGGCGATCAAATAGACCACCATTGCCCTCTGTTCTATTGTAAATAAGATTGTGTTCTTAACTGACTTTCCTAGTTAAATAAAGGTTAAATACAAAATGTATTTAATAAATTAATATTGGCGAACGTGCAGTCACTGGAGAACAAACTGGATGAGCTATGTTCTATCCTATCACTGGAAAACTGTAATACGTTTTTCTTGAGTTGTGGCTGAATGAGGACCTGGATATACATCTTGCTGGTTTTTCTACACAAAAATGTTTTGCTTTCTAGAACCTTAAAGGGTTATTTGGCTGATGCCATAGGAGAACCCTTTGAAGAATCCTTTTAGGTTCCAGGAAGAACCTTTTTGAATTACAGGTAGAACCTTTTTGGGTTCCATGTAGAACCCTTTCCACAGAGTGTTCTACATGTAAACGAAAGGGGTTCTACCTAGAACCAAAAAGGGTGCTCCTATTGGGACAGCCGAGGAACCCTTTTGGAACCCTTTTCTCTAAGAGCATCTTCAAGAATGGATGGCAGACTCTGGTAAGTCGAAGGGAGGAGGGGTGTGTCTCTTTGTTAAGGAAGTCTCAAGTTTTTGCTTGCCTGAGTTAGAATACCTTGTGATAAGCAGTAAACAATACTGTTTACCAAGAGAGTTTTCATCTACACTGAACAAAAATATAAACGCAACATGCAAAATATTTTAAGATTTTACTGACTTACAGTTCATATAAGGAAATCCGTTAATTTAAATAAATGTATTAGGACCTAATAGATTTCATATGACTGGGAATACACATATGCATCTGTTGGTCACAGATACCTTAAAAAAAAGGAGGGGCATGGATCAGAAAACTAGTCAGTATCTGGTGTGACCACTTTTTGTCTCATGCAGCGCGACATCTCCTTTCCATAGAGGCCTGTCGAATGTTGTCCAACTAATCTTTAATGGCTGTGAGAAGTTGCTGAATATTGGCAAGAACTGGAACATGCTGTCGTACACGTCGATCCAGAGCATCCAAAAGCATTCTCAATAGGACAGTGGTGAGTATGCAGGCCATAGAAGAACTGGGACATTTTCAGCTTCCAGAAATTGTGTATGATTCTTGCGACATGGGGCCATGCATTTTGATGCTGAAACATGAGGTGATGGCGGTGGATGAATAGCACAAAAATGGGCCTCAGGATCTCGTCACAGTATCTCTCTGTATTCAAATTGACATCGATAAAATGCAATTGTGTTCGTTGTCCATAGCTTATGCCTAACCATACCATAACCCCACTGCCACCATGGGGTATACTGTTCACAACGTTGGCATCAGCAAAACGCTTGCCCAGACTACGCCATACGTCTGCTATCTGCCCGGTACAGTTGAAAACGGGATTCATCCGTGAAGAGCACACTTCTCCAGCGTGCCAGTGGCCATCGAAGGTGAGTATTTGCCCACTGAAGTCGATTACGATGCCAAACAGCAATCAGGTCAAAATATGCAGTTCTGTCCTTGAGCAAGGCAGTTAACACCCAACAACAACTGATCCCTGGTGCCGATGATGTCGATTAAGGCAGATCCCGCAGTGTTGCTCTGTTTCAGAGGGGTTAGGTTAACTGTAGAAGAAGTTTACAATTGGTTCATTCATCCCCTTCCTCTCCCCTGTAACTATTCCCCAGGTCGTTACTGTAAATGAGAACGTGTTCTCAGTCAACTTACCTGGTAAAATAACGGATAAATAAAATAAAGAAGACACATTTTAGTTGAATGCATTTAGTTGTGCAACTGACTGGGTATCCCCCTTTCCCTTACATGTGTGTACATTTTTATTTTACCTTTATTTAACTAGGAAAGTCAGTTAAGAGCAAATTCTTATTTTCAATGATGGCCTAGGAACAGTGGGTTAACTGCCTTGTTCAGGGGCAGAACGACAGATTTGTACCTTGTCAGCCCAGGGATTCAATCTGCAACCTTTCAGTTACGAGTCCAACACTCTAACCACTAGGCTACCTGCCGACCCATAACCACCTCAATTATTTCATACCCCTGCACATCAACTAGGTACTGGTAAATAGACATGTTATTTTTTACTCATTATTGTTATTTGTTATTCACTGTGTATTTATTCCTTGTGTCACTATTTAAAATGTTTTTACTCTGCATTGTTGGAAATGGACCCGTTAGTAAGCATTTCAATCCACCGTCACTGTGTCTCACGTAAATAATACTCCTAAACACAACCCTCCATCACTGTGTTTCATATTAATACTGTATTACTCCTAAAAGCTAAACACCCAATCCCCTCTTACTTTAGCCCATTTTCAAACACGTCTCCACAAAAATCTATTACTGTCAGAGTCCTTAAAATAGCAGGAAAAAGTATTATATATGAAACCACATGTACAATACTGTATCAGATTAATATGCAGAAATACATCTACAGAGTACATAACAGAAAAACAAAACAACATACATTCCAATAGCATCGCCATGCACATAACAGGATACAGAAGTTCATGGTTACAAACAAATTATAAAATATACATATTTTAAGATATCGTCAAGCATACTTACAGAGTGAAGGGTAGACGTGTTGTAAGTTAACTTACTGTCAGTAAACAGACACTGAGTGTGAAGTTTGAGATCTGTGGTTAACCCAACATTGAAGTAGTCTGTGTCCATAGAGTTTAATAGAGGGCGCACTTGCTTCAAAACTAAAGCCATTGAATACAAACTTTCAGTTGGTTTACCGACTGTCATTAAAGTTATGGAAGTTGAAGAAGAAGACATTAACTACTTTAAAATGGAGATAGTCCTCAATTGCTCTTCTCATTCTGTTGCAGACGACATAATGACAAATATGCATAGATGGACCCTCTAGACAAATCTATGTCAGGAACTAAGAAGCTGATGCAGAGAGGGCTTCCTTCCTCAGTCACACATACAGTGTTCGAGAGCATCAAAACTGTGATGCATCGTGGGTAAATTGTGACTGACTGACTGACTGAGTGAGTGAGTAGTTATTTATCATGCAAGGTCATTTGTAGATCTCGACTCGTCTATAAAGTCGGCTGCAATGTCAAACACTCCTACATTTACATAACATTATAGCATTTGTAGCAAAAATCTAATTCAAATCATGGGACCGATAATATGATTTGTCAGATTAACATTAGCACATCATGTTCAAATCATCTATAAGTGACTTTGTTGAGCTTCACATTGAATTTTATACATTTGGATGATTTGGACATGATTTGGACATGATAAAATGACTAAAAGAAATGTGCAAAAAATGCTAATATTGGTCGGATGACTTGAATGGGATTTATGCCACAAATGCTAAAACATTAGCAAGTGGAAACAGTACCAGGGGAAACTAAACCAAAGCATGGATTGCTGACATAGGAGGACATGAGGATGATGAGGGTGATGTGTTGATGAGGATGATGTGTTGATGAGGATGATGTGTTGATGAGGATGATGTGTTGATGATGATGATGTGTTGATGATGATGATGTGATGATGAGGATGATGAGGATGATGTGTTGATGAGGATGATGTGTTGATGAGGATGATGTGTTGATGATGATGATGAGGATGATGAGGATGATGTGTTGATGATGATGATGAGGATGATGAGGATGATGTGTTGATGATGTGTTGATGAGGACGATGAGGATGATGTGTTGATGAGGATGATGTGTTGAATAGGATGATGTGTTGATGAGGGTGATGTGTTGATGAGGATGATGTGTTGATGAGGATGATGAGGGTGATGTGTTGATGAGGATGATGTGTTGATGAGGATGATGTGTTGATGAGGATGATGTGTTGATGAGGACGATGTGTTGATGAGGATGATGTGTTGATGAGGATGATGTGTTGATGAGGATGATGTGTTGATGAGGATGATGTGATGATGATGTGTTGATGAGGATGATGAGGATGATGTGATGATGAGGATGTTGTGTTGATGAGGATGATGAGGATGATGTGTTGATGAGGATGATGATGTGTTGATGAGGATGATTATGTGTTGATGAGGATGATGAGGATGATGATGTGTTGATGAGGATGATGAGGATGATGTGATGATGAGGATGATGTGTTGATGAGGACGATGTGTTGATGATGTGTTGATGAGGATGATGATGTGTTGATGAGGATGATGAGGATGATGTGTTGATGAGGATGATGTGTTGATGAGGATGATGATGTGTTGATGAGGATGATGTGTTGATGAGGATGATGATGTGTTGATGAGGACGATGTGTTGATGTAGGATGCAGCTAAACAGCTTGACACAATAATTTCTGAGGTAGAGCCTCTACTGATTGAAGATAGCATGTAAATGGCTGTGAGAAACCTATCTAGTAACTGGACCTCTCTGTCTTTTAGAGTCCTGTAAAAGGCTGTGAGAAACCTATCTAGTAACTGGACCTCTCTGTCTTTTAGAGCTCTGTAAAAGGCTGTGAGAAACCTATCTAGTAACTGGACCTCTCTGTTTTTTAGAGTCCTGTAAAAGGCTGTGAGAAACCTATCTAGTAACTGAACCTCTCTGTCTTTTAGAGCCCTGTAAAAGGCTGTGAGAAACCTATCTAGTAACTGGACCTCTGCCTTTTAGAGTCCTGTAAAAGGCTGTGAGAAACCTATCTAGTAACTGGACCTCTGTGTT
Organism: Salmo salar; assembly: GCF_965601325.2. Taxonomy (NCBI): domain Eukaryota; kingdom Metazoa; phylum Chordata; class Actinopteri; order Salmoniformes; family Salmonidae; genus Salmo; species Salmo salar. The sequence continues at coordinate 830,534 of NW_027675424.1, forward strand.
TTAGAGTCCATAGCATCCAAAGGCATATACATCTGTCAGCTGGTGTGACCTCAACAAGAAATGTCCAAAATTCCAACGCAATTCCAACGTTAAAACAGACAACCCCCAACCTCACGTATGTGGACACTGCCCTGTCTGTAAAGGTATGTGGTATCCTACACTGCCCTGTCTGTAAAGGTATGTGGTATCCTACACTGCCCTGTCTGTAAAGGTATGTGGTATCCTACACTGCCCTGTCTGTAAAGGTATGTGGTATCCTACACTGCCCTGTCTGTAAAGGTATGTGGTATCCTACACTGCCCTGTCTGTAAAGGGTCTTTGAAAAGCAGAGACACTGAAGTGGTTCAAGAAGTGGAACATGAGTGCTACCTTCAACCATTGGATGAAGATGAACATTCAGAGACATTTGTGTTTTATGACTTTGAGAGTAATCAACAATCAGGGGTTTATCTGCCTATTGTTGTTTCCACCATGACTTTCAAGGGTGAAAAGTGGTCAGCAGACGGCCTCAACTGTGCTAACATTTATAAAACCCCAGTACTAAAACACTGTGCTCTACTCTGTCTACAACATTTATAAAACCCCAGTACTAAAACACTGTGCTCTACTCTGTCTAAAACATTTATAAACCCCCAGTACTAAAACACTGTGCTCTACTTTGTCTAAAACATTTATAAAACCCCAGTACTAAAACACTGTGCTCTACTCTGTCTAAAACATTTATAAACCCCAGTACTAAAACACTGTGCTCTACTCTGTCTAAAACATTTATAAACCCCAGTACTAAAACACTGTGCTCTACTCTGTCTAAAACATTTATAAACCCCAGTACTAAAACACTGTGCTCTACTCTGTCTAAAACATTTATAAACCCCCAGTACTAAAACACTGTGCTCTACTCTGTCTAAAACATTTATAAACCCCCAGTACTAAAACACTGTGCTCTACTCTGTCTAAAACATTTATAAAACCCCGGTACTAAAACACTGTGCTCTACTCTGTCTAAAACATTTATAAACCCCCAGTACTAAAACACTGTGCTCTACTCTTTCTAAAACATTTATAAACCCCAGTACTAAAACACTGTGCTCTACTCTGTCTAAAACATTTATAAAACCCCTGCTACTAAAACACTGTGCTCTACTCTTTCTAAAACATTTATAAACCCCAGTACTAAAACACTGTGCTCTACTCTGTCTAAAACATTTATAAACCCCCAGTACTAAAACACTGTGCTCTACTCTGTCTAAAACATTTATAAACCCCCAGTACTAAAACACTGTGCTCTACTCTGTCTAAAACATTTATAAACCCCTGCTACTAAAACACTGTGCTCTACTCTTTCTAAAACATTTCTAAAACCCCTGCTACTAAAACACTGTGCTCTACTCTGTCTAAAACATTTATAAACCCCAGTACTAAAACACTGTGCTCTACTCTGTCTAAAACATTTATAAAACCCCAGTACTAAAACACTGTGCTCTACTCTGTCTAAAACATTTATAAACCCCCAGTACTAAAACACTGTGCTCTACTCTTTCTAAAACATTTATAACCCCCAGTACTAAAACACTGTGCTCTACTCTGTCTAAAACATTTATAAACCCCCAGTACTAAAACACTGTGCTCTACTCTGTCTAAAACATTTATAATCCCCCAGTACTAAAACACTGTGCTCTACTCTGTCTAAAACATTTATAAACCCCAGTACTAAAACACTGTGCTCTACTCTAAAACATGTATAAACCCCAGTACTAAAACACTGTGCTCTACTCTGTCTAAAACATTTATAAACCCCTGCTACTAAAACACTGCTCAACTCTGTCTAAAACATGTATAAACCCCAGTACTAAAACACTGTGCTCTACTCTGTCTAAAACATTTATAAACCCCCAGTACTAAAACACTGTGCTCTACTCTGTCTAAAACATTTATAAACCCCAGTACTAAAACACTGTGCTCTACTCTGTCTAAAACATTTCTAAACCCCAGTACTAAAACACTGTGCTCTACTCTGTCTAAAACATTTATAAACCCCAGTACTAAAACACTGTGCTCTACTCTGTCTAAAACATTTATAAACCCCAGTACTAAAACACTGTGCTCTACTCTGTCTAAAACATTTATAAACCCCAGTACTAAAACACTGTGCTCTACTCTGTCTAAAACATTTATAAAACCCAAGTACTAAAACACTGTGCTCTACTCTGTCTAAAACATTTATAAACCCCAGTACTAAAACACTGTGCTCTACTCTGTCTAAAACATTTATAAACCCCAGTACTAAAACACTGTGCTCTACTCTGTCTAAAACATTTATAAACCCCAGTACTAAAACACTGTGCTCTACTCTGTCTAAAACATTTATAAACCCCAGTACTAAAACACTGTGCTCTACTCTGTCTAAAACATTTATAAACCCCCAGTACTAAAACACTGTGCTCTACTCTGTCTAAAACATTTATAAACCCCAGTACTAAAACACTGTGCTCTACTCTGTCTAAAACATTTATAAACCCCAGTACTAAAACACTGTGCTCTACTCTGTCTAAAACATTTATAAACCCCCAGTACTAAAACACTGTGCTCTACTCTGTCTAAAACATTTATAAACCCCAGTACTAAAACACTGTGCTCTACTCTGTCTAAAACATTTATAAACCCCCAGTACTAAAACACTGTGCTCTACTCTGTCTAAAACATTTATAAAACCCCAGTACTAAAACACTGTGCTCTACTCTGTCTAAAACATTTCTAAACCCCAGTATTAAAACACTGTGCTCTACTCTGTCTAAAACATTTATAAACCCCAGTACTAAAACACTGTGCTCTACTCTGTCTAAAACATTTATAAACCCCAGTACTAAAACACTGTGCTCTACTCTGTCTAAAACATTTATAAACCCCAGTACTAAAACACTGTGCTCTACTCTGTCTAAAACATTTATAAAACCCCAGTACTAAAACACTGTGCTCTACTCTGTCTAAAACATTTATAAACCCCAGTACTAAAACACTGTGCTCTACTCTGTCTAAAACATTTATAAACCCCCAGTACTAAAACACTGTGCTCTACTCTGTCTAAAACATTTATAAAACCCCAGTATTGAAACTTTTATAGCTCCCAGTTCTAGATCCTATGATTCCTATGTTCTTTTGAACCCCCCTGATCAAATCAAATTATATTTGTGAAATGCTCCGAATTCAACAGGTATAGAAATTGCAGTGAAATGCTTACTTACAAGCCCTTAACCAACAGTGCATTTGTACGAAAAAAAGGTTTTAAGAAAGTAGAAAATAAAAAATAAAATAAGACAAATGTTAAAATAAAAAATAGAGAGCAACAAAAAATAACAGTAGCGAGGCTATATACAGGGTATTACGGTACAGAGTCAATGTGGAGGCTATATACAGGGTATTACGGTACAGAGTCAATGTGGAGGCTATATACAGGGTATTACGGTACAGAGTCAATGTGGAGGCTATATAAAGGGGGTACCGGTACAGAGTCAATGTGGAGGCTATATACAGGGTATTACGGTACAGAGTCAATGTGGAGGCTATATACAGGGTATTACGGTACAGAGTCAATGTGGAGGCTATATACAGGGTATTACGGTACAGAGTCAATGTGGAGGCTATATACAGGGTATTACGGTACAGAGTCAATGTGGAGGCTATATACAGGGTATTACGGTACAGAGTCAATGTGGAGGCTATATACAGGGTATTACGGTACAGAGTCAATGTGGAGGCTATATACAGGGTATTACGGTACAGAGTCAATGTGGAGGCTATATACAGGGTATTACGGTACAGAGTCAATGTGGAGGCTATATACAGGGTATTACGGTACAGAGTCAATGTGGAGGCTATATACAGGGGGTACCGGTACAGAGTCAATGTGGAGGCTATATACAGGGGGTACCGGTACAGAGTCAATGTGGAGGCTATATACAGGGGGTACCGGTACAGAGTCAATGTGGAGGCTATATACAGGGTATTACGGTACAGAGTCAATGTGGAGGCTATATACAGGGTATTACGGTACAGAGTCAATGTGGAGGCTATATACAGGGGGTACCGGTACAGAGTCAATGTGGAGGCTATATACAGGGGGTACCGGTACAGAGTCAATGTGGAGGCTATATACAGGGGGTACTGGTACAGAGTCAATGTGGAGGCTATATACAGGGGGTACCGGTACAGAGTCAATGTGGAGGCTATATACAGGGTATTACGGTACAGAGTCAATGTGGAGGCTATATACAGGGGGTACCGGTACAGAGTCAATGTGGAGGCTATATACAGGGGGTACCGGTACAGAGTCAATGTGGAGGCTATATACAGGGGGTACCGGTACAGAGTCAATGTGGAGGCTATTTACAGGGGGTACCGGTACAGAGTCAATGTGGAGGCTATATACAGGGGGTACCGGTACAGAGTCAATGTGGAGGCTATATACAGGGGGTACCGGTACAGAGTCAATGTGGAGGCTATATACAGGGGGTACCGGTACAGAGTCAATGTGGAGGCTATATACAGGGGGTACCGGTACAGAGTCAATGTGGAGGCTATATACAGGGGGTACCGGTACAGAGTCAATGTGGAGGCTATATACAGGGGGTACCGGTACAGAGTCAATGTGGAGACTATATACAGGGGGTACCGGTACAGAGTCAATGTGGAGACTATATACAGGGGGTACCGGTACAGAGTCAATGTGGAGGCTATATACAGGGGGTACCGGTACAGAGTCAATGTGGAGGCTATATACAGGGTGTACTGGTACAGAGTCAATGTGGAGGCTATATACAGGGGGTACAGAGTCAATGTGGAGGCTATATACAGGGGGTACCGGTACAGAGTCAATGTGGAGGCTATTTACAGGGGGTACCGGTACAGAGTCAATGTGGAGGCTATATACAGGGGGTACCGGTACAGAGTCAATGTGGAGGCTATATACAGGGGGTACCGGTACAGAGTCAATGTGGAGGCTATATACAGGGGGTACCGGTACAGAGTCAATGTGGAGGCTATATAAAGGGGGTACCGGTACAGAGTCAATGTGGAGGCTATATACAGGGTATTACGGTACAGAGTCAATGTGGAGGCTATATAAAGGGGGTACCGGTACAGAGTCAATGTGGAGGCTATATACAGGGTATTACGGTACAGAGTCAATGTGGAGGCTATATACAGGGTATTACGGTACAGAGTCAATGTGGAGGCTATATACAGGGTATTACGGTACAGAGTCAATGTGGAGGCTATATACAGGGTATTACGGTACAGGGTCAATGTGGAGGCTATATACAGGGTATTACGGTACAGAGTCAATGTGGAGGCTATATACAGGGTATTACGGTACAGAGTCAATGTGGAGGCTATATACAGGGGGTACCGGTACATATACAGGGGGTACAGAGTCAATGTGGAGGCTATATACAGGGGGTACCGGTACAGAGTCAATGTGGAGGCTATTTACAGGGGGTACCGGTACAGAGTCAATGTGGAGGCTATATACAGGGGGTACCGGTACAGAGTCAATGTGGAGGCTATATACAGGGGGTACCGGTACAGAGTCAATGTGGAGGCTATATACAGGGGGTACCGGTACAGAGTCAATGTGGAGGCTATATACAGGGGGTACTGGTACAGAGTCAATGTGGAGGCTATATACAGGGGGTACCGGTACAGAGTCAATGTGGAGGCTATATACAGGGGGTACCGGTACAGAGTCAATGTGGAGACTATATACAGGGGGTACCGGTACAGAGTCAATGTGGAGACTATATACAGGGTGTACCGGTACAGAGTCAATGTGGAGGCTATATACAGGGGGTACCGGTACAGAGTCAATGTGGAGGCTATATACAGGGGGTACCGGTACAGAGTCAATGTGGAGGCTATATACAGGGGGTACCGGTACAGAGTCAATGTGCGGAGGCTATATACAGGGGTTACCAGTACAGAGTCAATGTGGAGGCTATATACAGGGGGTACCGGTACAGAGTCAATGTGGAGGCTATATACAGGGGGTACCGGTACAGAGTCAATGTGCGGAGGCTATATACAGGGGGTACCGGTACAGAGTCAATGTGCGGAGGCTATATACAGGGGTTACCAGTACAGAGTCAATGTGGAGGCTATATACAGGGGGTACCGGTACAGAGTCAATGTGGAGGCTATATACAGGGGGTACCGGTACAGAGTCAATGTGCGGAGGCTATATACAGGGGGTACCGGTACAGAGTCAATGTGCGGAGGCTATATACAGGGGGTACCGGTACAGAGTCAATGTGCGGGGGAACTGGCTAGTCAATATTGAGGTAATATGTCCATGTAGGTAGCGGTAAAGTGACTATACATGGATAACTGGGTAGAAGAAGGTACTTGTGGTAATATGTACATGTAGGTAGAGGTAAAGTGACTGTGGATAACTGGGTAAAAGGTGTTGCCCCCAGTGTCAAAGCCCAAGGTAGTCAAGTCTTGTTATTTTTGTAGACCTAGCCTTCAACCAGTGATACATTGTTTAAGTTTCTTTCCCATGAGATTCGGCTTAGGGAAGGGGTATCGTGTGGCTACAGCTTTGTAGTGTGGAACTTTCCCAGGAAATCAGACACTCTTTTTAAAGAGTACGTCAATACCTTCTTGAGAGGCCAACAAATGGCTTCAGGATATCCTACATCAGGCACTGATCAGGAAAGCGAAGACAGATACATTCAGGACTATTATGAAAAAGAGGGCATATGTCTTGACCCTGACAGAATAGAGGTCACCAAAGCCAAAATAAACGTGTGTAAACTTCTCTTGAACAGTTTGTGGGGCGAATTTGCTCAGAGAAGTAATATATTAACATCTATCATTAAAGATCCCGAATAATTATTGGAATAAATTTTTTTCAGACCAATATGAAATTTCAAATGTTTAGTTCTTGAGTCAAGACGTATCTCTGTTGTAATGGAGACGTAACAAGAAGAGGGGTCTACCAGCTTCTACCACGGCCTATGGACTATATACCCTCATGGAGCAGCTGCAGAGGAGGGGTCTACCAGCTCCTACCACGACCTATGGACTATATACCCTCATGGAGCAGCTGCAGAGGAGGGGTCTACCAGCTCCTACCACGGCCTATGGACTATATACCCTCATGGAGCAGCTGCAGAGGAGGGGTCTACCAGCTTCTACCACAGCCTATGGACTATATACCCTCATGGAGCAGCTGCAGAGGAGGGGTCTACCAGCTCCTACCACGGCCTATGGACTATATACCCTCATGGAGCAGCTGCAGAGGAGGGTTCTACCAGCTTCTACCACGGCCTATGGACTATACACCCTCATGGAGCAGCTGCAGAGGAGGGGTCTACCAGCTCCTACCATGACCTATGGACTATATACCCTCATGGAGCAGCTGCAGAGGAGGGTTCTACCAGCTTCTACCACGGCCTATGGACTATACACCCTCATGGAGCAGCTGCAGAGGAGGGTTCTACCAGCTTCTACCATGGTCTATGGACTATACACCCTCATGGAGCAGCTGCAGAGGAGGGGTCTACCAGCTTCTACCACGACCTATGGACTATATACCCTCATGGAGCAGCTGCAGAGGAGGGGTCTACCAGCTTCTACCACGGCCTATGGACTATATACCCTCATGGAGCAGCTGCAGAGGAGGGGTCTACCAGCTTCTACCACGGCCTATGGACTATATACCCTCATGGAGCAGCTGGAGAGGAGGGTTCTACCAGCTTCTACCATGACCTATGGACTATACACCCTCATGGAGCAGCTGCAGAGGAGGGGTCTACCAGCTTCTACCACGGCCTATGGACTATATACCCTCATGGAGCAGCTGCAGAGGAGGGTTCTACCAGCTCCTACCACGGCCTATGGACTATATACCCTCATGGAGCAGCTGCAGAGGAGGGGTCTACCAGCTTCTACCACAGCCTATGGACTATATACCCTCATGGAGCAGCTGCAGAGGAGGGTTCTACCAGCTCCTACCACGACCTATGGACTATATACCCTCATGGAGCAGCTGCAGAGGAGGGTTCTACCAGCTTCTACCACGGCCTATGGACTATATACCCTCATGGAGCAGCTGCAGAGGAGGGTTCTACCAGCTTCTACCACGGCCTATGGACTATATACCCTCATGGAGCAGCTGCAGAGGAGGGTTCTACCAGCTTCTACCATGACCTATGGACTATATACCCTCATGGAGCAGCTGCAGAGGAGGGTTCTTTACCATGACACAGACTCTGTGGTCTATGTAAGTGTAACCGATGTGAAATGGCTAGTTAGTTAGCGGTGGTGCACGCTAATAGCGTTTTTAATCGGGTGACGTCACTCGCTCTGAGACCTTGAAGTAGTTCTTCCCCTTTGCTCTGCAAAGGGCCGTGGCTTTTGTGGCGCGATGGGTAACGATGCTTCGTGGTTTTATGTGAGGAAACCTGGTGATTGGACCCCCTCCTCCTCTCAGCAAGTATCTGGGTGGTTTACCATGACACAGACTCTGTGGTCTATGGAAGGAAACCTGGGGATTGGAACCCCTCTCTTAGTAACTATCTGGGTGGTTTAACCAGTGAACTGGAAGATGGTGACCATATGATAGTGGTCATCCTGTGGACCCAAAAGCTATGCTTTTAGGACTAAAAACAATCACGTAGTGTTGAAAGCCAAAGGCAAAACAATGAAAATGCCCCACGTGTAAACTAGTCGAGGGTTTTATAAACGACCGGAATAGTGAATTAGAAATGTTGACCTCCTACAAAGAGATTCCATCTACATAATGCCCCACTTACTAAAAGATTCCAGGCAGTCTATGATAAGAGATTGTTAGGGATACAAAAGGGTTCCATCTACGTAATGCCCCACTTACTAAAAGATTCCAGGAAGTCTATGATAAGAGATTGTTAGGGATACAAAGGGGTTCCATCTACGTAATGCCCCACTTACTAAAAGATTCCAGGTAGTCTATGATAAGAGATTGTTGGGGATACAAAGGGGTTCCATCTACGTAATGCCCCACTTACTAAAAGATTCCAGGTAGTCTATGATAAGAGATTGTTGGGGATACAAAGGGGTTCCATCTACGTAATGCCCCACTTACTAAAAGATTCCAGGTAGTACATTTACATTACATTTACATTTAACCTGTTGGGTCTAGGGGGCAGCATTTGCACGTCTGGATAAAAAAAATGTACCCGATTTAATCTGGTTACTAATCCTACCCAGTAACTAGAATATGCATATACTTATTATATATGGATAGAAAACACTCTAAAGTTTCCAAAACTGTTTGAATGGTGTCTGTGAGTATAACAGAACTCATTTGGCAGGCAAAACCCTGAGACATTTTCTGACAGGAAGTGGATACCTGATGTGTTGTATTGACTTTAAACCTATCCCATTGAAAAACACAGGGGTTTAGGAATATTTTGGCACTTCCTATTGCTTCCACTAGATGTCACCAGCCTTTACAAAGTGTTTTGAGTCTTCTGGAGGGAGATCTGACCGAACAAGAGCCATGGAACGATGATGTCCCATTAGACACCTGGCGCGCGAGTTCATGTTGGGTACCCTCGTTCCAATACGTTATAAAAGAGTATGCATTCGTCCACCTTGAATATTATTCATGTTCTGGTTAAAAAAGGCCCTAATGATTTATGCTATACAACGTTTGACATGTTTGAACGAACGGAAATATATTTTTTCCCCTCGTTCATGACGAGAAGTCCGGCTGGCTTACATCATGTGCTAACGAGACGGAGATTTTTGGACATAAATGATGAGCTTTTTTGAACAAAACTACATTTGTTATGGACCTGTGATACCAGGAAGTGACATCTGATGAAGAGAATCAAAGGTAATGGATTATTTACATAGTATTTTCGATTTTAGATCTCCCCAACATGACGTCTAGTCTGTATCGCAACGCGTATTTTTCTGGGCGCAGTGCTCAGATTATTGCAAAGTGTGATTTCCCAGTAAGGTTATTTTTAAATCTGGCAAGTTGATTGCGTTCAAGAGATGTAAATCTATAATTCTTTAAATGACAATATAATATTTTACCAATGTTTTCTAATTTTAATTATTTAATTTCTGACGCTGACTTGACTGCCGGTTATTGGAGGGAAACGATTTCCTCAACATCAATGCCATAGTAAAACGCTGTTTTTGGATATAAATATGAACTTGATAGAACTAAAAATGCATGCATTGTCTAACATAATGTCCTAGGAGTGTCATCTGATGGAGATTGTAAAAGGTTAGTGCATCATTTTAGCTGGTTTTATGGTTTTGGTGACCCTGTCTTTGACTTGACAAAACATTACACACAACTCTTGTAAATGTACTGTCCTAACATACTCTAAATTTATGCTTTCGCCGTAAAACCTTTTTGAAATCGTAAAACGTGGTTAGATTAAGGAGATGTTTATCTTTCAAATGGTGTAAAATAGTTGTATATTTGAAAAATTTGAATTTTGACATTTATTTGGATTCAAATTTGCCGCTCTTGAAATGCACCTGCTGTTGATGGAGTGCACCACGGGTGGCACGCTAGCGTCCCACCTAGCCCCAAGAGGTTAAGTCATTTAGCAGACGCTTTTATCCAGAGCGACTTACAAATTGGTGGATTCACCTTATGATATCCAGTGGAACAACCACTTTACAATAGTGCATCTAAATCTTTTAAGGGGGGGGGGGGGTTAGAAGGATTACTTTATCCTATCCTAGGTATTCCTTAACCTGTTAGGGCAAGGGGGCAGTATTTACACCGCCGGATAAAAAACGTACCCGATTTAATCTGGTTACCACTCCTACCCAGTAACTAGAATATGCATATACTTATTACATATGGATAGAAAACATCCTAAAGTTTCTAAAACTGTTTGAATGGTGTCTGTGAGTATAACAGAACTCATTTGGCAGGCCAAAACGTGAGAAGATTCTGTACAGGAAGTACCCTGTCTGACCATTTCTTGCTATTCTTTGTCATCTCTATTCATTACAAGGATCTCTGCTGTTACGTGACACTTCCCACGGCTCCAATGGGCTCTCAGAGCCTGGGAAAAACCTGAATGACGTAATTCAAAGCCCTGGCTGAAACACACGAGCGCTTTTGCTAAGTGGTCTATCAGAGGACAAAGGGCTTAGGCTCGTGCACTGGCCGCCCCCGTCTTTCTGTTTTTCCCTCTATTTAGCGAAACACAGATTCCCGGTCGGAATAATATCGCTTTTTTACGAGAAAAATGGCATAAAAATTGATTTTAAACAGCGGTTGACATGCTTCGAAGTACGGTAATGAAATATTTAGAAATCTTTTGTCACGAAATGCGCCATGTGCGCGACCGTTATTTACCATTGGGATAGTGTCTAGAACGCACGAACAAAACGCCGCTGATGGAACATAACTATGGATTATTTTGGACCAAACCTACATTTGTTATTGAAGTACAAGTCCTGGGAGTGCATTCTGACGAAGAACAGGAAAGGTAATCAAACTTTTATAATAGTAAACCGGAGTTTGGTCAGGGCTAAACTTGGTGGGTGTCTAAATGGCTAGCCCTGTGATGCCGGGCTATCTACTGAGAATATAGCAAAATGTGCTTTCACTGAAAAGCTATTTTAAAATCGGACATATCGAGTGCATAGAGGAGTTCTGTATCTATAATTCTTAAAATAATTGTTATGCTTTTTGTGAACGTTTATCGTGAGTAATTTAGTAAATTGTTAGTAAATTCATCGGAAGTTTGCGGGGGGTATGCTAGTTCTGAACGTCACATGCTAATGTAAAAAGCTGGTTTTTCATATAAATATGAACTTGATTGAACAAAACATGCATGTATTGTATAACATAATGTCCTAGGTGTGTCATCTGATGAAGATCATCAAAGGTTAGTGCTGCATTTAGCTGTCTTCTGGGTTTTTGTGACATTATATGCTAGCTTGAAAAATGGGTGTCTGATTATTTCTGGCTGGGTACTCTGCTGACATAATCTAATGTTTTGCTTTCGTTGTAAAGCCTTTTTGAAATCGGACAGTGTGGTTAGATTAACGAGAGTCTTGTCTTTAAATAGCTGTAAAATAGTCATATGTTTGAGAAATTGAAGTAATAGCATTTCTAAGGGATTTGAAAATTGCGCCACAGGATTCAACTGGCTGTTGAGTGGGTGGGACGCAAGCGTGCACGCGCGTCCTCAGTCTCATTGTTCTCAGATCGACCACTTACCAAATGCGCTACTGTTTTTCAGCCATGGCCTGCAAAGTCATCATTCAACGTTCTGGCGCCTTCTGAGAGCCTATGCGAGCGTTAGAAAATGTCACGTTACAGCAGAGATCCCCTGTTTTGGATAGAGATGATCAAGAAGGCCAAGAAATAGTCAGAGAGGGCACTTCCTGTTTGGAATCTTCTCAGGTTTTGGCCTGCCAAATGAGTTCTGTTATACTCACAGACACCATTCAAACAGTTTTAGAAACTTTGGAGTGTTCTCTATCCAAAGCTAATAATTATATGCATATTCTAGTTTCTGGGCAGGAGTAATAATCAGATTAAATCGGGTACGTTTTTTATCCGGCCGTGAAAATACTGCCCCCTATGCATAACAAGTTATGCAACCGCTGTGATAGATTTCGAAAAAGCTTCACGGGGAAAGCACACTTTGCAATAATCTGAGTATGGCGCTTAGAAACATACACTAGGCAATACAGATACCTGCCATTTTGGAGTCATCTAAAATCATAAATAGCATCATAAATATTCACTTACCTTTGATTATCTTCATCAGAAGGCATTTCCAGGAATCCCAGGTCAACAATAAATGTTGTTTTGTTCGATAAAGTCCATCATTTATGTCCAAATACCTCCTTGTTATTTGCACGTTCAGCAAGCTACTCCAAATGTAGGAAGCATGCCCAAAATTTCACGACGAAAAGTTTTAAAAAGTTCTATTTACGTTCGTTGAAACATGTCAAACGTTGTATAGCATCAATCTTTAGGGCCTTTTTAACATGGAACTTCAATAATATTCCCACCCAACGATTCCAATGTCTTGAAAAATGTTTTGGAACACAACTACCTCATCACGTAAATGCGCGGCAATGAACTCATGTCCTTCCCTGAGTCACCAACTCCCCGGCCTTCTTGTTCACTCTCTGTTCACTGCAAAAGCCTGAAACTAGGTTCTAAAGACTGTTGACATCTAGTGGAAGCCTTAGGAAGTGCAAAATGAACCCGAAGTCACTGTGTGTTGGATAGGCAATGACTTGAAAAGACTACAAGCTCCAGATTTCCCACTTCCTGGTTAGATTTGTCTCAGGTTTTTGCCTGCCATATGAGTTCTGTTATACTCACAGACATCATTCAAACAGTTTTAGAAACTTCAGAGAGTTTTCTATCCAAATCTAATAATAATATGCATATTCTAGTTCCTGGGCCCAAGAAGTAGGCTGTTTAATTTTGGTACGTTTTTCATCCGGCTGTGAAAATACTGCCCCCTACCCTACAGAGGTTAACGGGACTTTCAATAAGAATGACACACACAGCCCTGATTCCATTTTCTGCTTTGTGTTTCAATTAGGTCTTAGTAGAATAGAGGCATGTGATTCATGAACCATTACTGCGGTTGGAAAACATCAGAAAGAGAGAAAGGAAGCAGTCCATCCTGAACTGCTTCAAGGTCAGAAATCAGTCATGATGTTTCTCTAAAACACAGAACACTAAAGTTGGTCATGATGTTTCTCTAAAACAGTAAAGACTAAAGTTGGTCATGACGTTTCACTAAAACACAGAACACTAAAGTTGGCCATGATGTTTCTCTGAAACAGTAAAGACTAAAGTTGGTCATGATGTTTCACTAAAACACAGAACACTAAAGTTGGTCATGATGTTTCTCTAAAACACAGAACACTAAAGTTGGCCATGATGTTTCTCTGAAACACAGAACACTAAAGTTGGCCATGATGTTTCTCTAAAACACAGAACACTAAAGTTGGCCATGATGTTTCTCTAAAACAGTAAAGACTAAAGTTGGTCATGATGTTTCTCTAAAACACAGAACACTAAAGTTGGTCATGATGTTTCTCTAAAACACAGAACACTAAAGTTGGCCATGATGTTTCTCTGAAACAGTAAAGACTAAAGTTGGTCATGATGTTTCTCTGAAACACAGAACACTAAAGTTGGTCGTGATGTTGCCTTAGTGGAGGAGAAATCTCAGTGATCAATTGCTCAACTCTGATTTACCCAAAATACCTTGCACAACGTCTATTTGCACCTCTACCGGATGGAAACTATAAGTGTAATGGCTGATATGGCACTTACAATGTAGATTAATCACCCCCAAACAGGGAAACAAATCCCAATCAAAGGTTTTATCCCATGCTCCACTAAGGCAGTTATTTATCTTATAACTTGTCCTTGTTTTAAGAATTATGTGGGTAAAACTAACTAATTTAAAACTTCTTGCAGCGCATATCCCGTTAGCGGGATCGAGTTTTGTGAAATATCAGAGCGCCATATTCAAAACCACAAATCTAATAATTTCTATTTCTCAAACATAGGACTATTTTACACCATTTTATAGATATACTTCTCCTGAATCGAACCACGTTGTCCGATTTCAAAAAGGCTTTACAGCGAAAGCAAAACATTAGATTATGTTAGGAGAGTACATAGACACAATAACCACACAGCCATTTTCTAAGCAACTACATGCATCTCAAATACCCAAAACACAGCTAAATGCAGCACTAACCTTTGACGATCTTCATCAGATGACACTCCTAGGACATCATGTTACACAATACATGCATTTTTTTGTTCGATAAAGTTCATATTTATATATAAAAACAGCATTTTACATTGGCGCATGATGTTCAGAAAATATTTTCCCTCCAATACCGCCGGTGACTCAGCACCATAATTTACAAAAATACTCGTCATAAACGTTAATAAAATATTATACTGTCATTCAAATAATTATAGATTAACATCTCGTGAATGCAACCGCATTGCCAGATTTCAAAATAACTTTACTGGGAAAGCACACTTTGCAATAATCTGAGTACTGTGCTCAGAAAAATACACTAGCCGATACAGACCAGCACCATTTTGGAGTCATCTAAATCCATAAATAGTATTAGAAATATTCACTTACCTTTGATGATCTTCATCAGAAGGCACTTCAAGGAATTCCAGGTCCACAACAAATGTTGTTTTGTTCGATAAAGTTCATAATTTATGTCCAAATAGCTCCTTGTTGTTCACGCGTTCAGTAGGCTACTCAAAATGTACGAAGCGCGCGGAAAATGTCACGACGAAAAGTTTAAAAAAAATCTATTTACGTTCGTTCAAACATGTCAAACGTTGTATAGCATAAATCTTTAGGGCCTTTTTCAATCAGAACTTCAATAATATTCCAACCGGACGATTGCATTGTCTTATAAAACGTTTTGGTACAAAGCACCCCCCCACATGAACGCACGCCAATGTAGTGATGGCCCTCCCCTTGTAACCAACTTTCCAGGCTTCTCGTTCGGTCTGTGTTTACCGGAGAAGCCTCAAACAACTTTTTAAAGACTGTTGACATCTAGTGGAAGCCTTAGGAAGTGCTAAATGAGTGACCAGTCCCTGGTTGTTTCATAGGCAAAGGCTTGAAAATGATCCCACACATCAGATTTCCACTTCCTGCTAAGATTTGTCTCAGGTTTTTGACTGCCATATGAGTTCTGTTATACTCACAGACATTATTCAAACCGTTTTAGAAACTTCAGAGTGTTTTCTATCCAAATCTACTAATAATATGCATATCCTAGCTTCTGAGTTGTTTGAGTAGGAGGCCGTTTAATATGGGCACATATTTTTTTCAAAACTGTCAATACTGCCCCCTATCCCTAAGTAGTTGTAAGAGGTTTAAAGTATGAATTTTGGAGCATCGTAGCACCATTAGGTGCAAAAACTTGACGTACCCAGTTGCGGCCCACTTTTTGGAAGCGATTTCGTCCCTACATTATATCGGCATCGAACATGTCACCCTGCCTAGGAGAGGGGGTGACCTATATAATTTATTGTTAACCTGTTATGGCTAGGGGGCAGTATTTTCACGGCTGGATAAAAAACGTACCCGATTTAATCTGGTTACTACTCCTGCCCAGTAACTAGAATATGCATATAATTATTGGCTTTGGATAGAAAACACCCTAAAGTTTCTAAAACTGTTTGAATGGTGTCTGTGAGTATAACAGAACTCATATGGCAGGCAAAAACCTGAGAAGATTTCATGCAGGAAGTGGCCTGTCTGACAAGGTGTCGTTCTTCTTGTCTCTGTTTATTGAAGAGTGAGGATCTTAGCTGTCCCGTGACACTTCCTACGGCTGCCATAGGTTCTCAGAAGGCGGCAAAACGCTGAATCGTGGCTTTGCAGGCTCTGGCTGAAACAAAGTAGCGCGTTTGGGTAGTGGCTGGTTACAGTACTGTGAGACTCAGGCTCGTGCCCGCGTCGACCGAAAGCTTTGTTTTCTTTCCTCTGTTTAGCTAAATGGACATTCCCGGTCGGAATATTATCGCTTTTTTACGAGAAAAATGGCATAAAAATGGATTTTAAACAGCGGTTGACATGCTTCTAGGTACGGTAATGGAATATTTAGATTTTTTTTGTCACGGATTGCGCCATGCGCGCGACCCTTCTTTACCATTCGGATAGTGTCTGGGACGCACGAACAAAACGCCGCTATTCGGATATAACGATGGATTATTTTGGACTAAACCAACATTTGTTATTGAAGTAGCAGTCCTGGGAGTGCATTCTGACGAAGACAACAAAAGGTAATCAAACTTTTATAATAGTAAATCTGATATTGGTGAGTGCTAAACTTGCCGGGTGTCTAAATAGCTAGCCCGTGATGCCTGGGCTATGTACTTAGAATATTGCAAAATGTGCTTTCACCAAAAAGCTATTTTAAAATCGGACATATCGAGTGCATAGAGGAGTTCTGTATCTATAATTCTTAAAATAATTGTTATGCTTTTTGTGAACGTTTATCGTGAGTAATTTAGTAAATTGTTAGCAAATTCCCCGGAAGTTTGCGGGGGGTATGCTAGTTCTGAACGTCACATGCTAATGTAAAAACTGTTTTTTGATATAAATATGAACTTGATTGAACAAAACATGCATGTATTGTATAACATAATGTCCTAGGTGTGTCATCTGATGAAGATCATCAAAGCTTAGTGCTGCATTTAGCTGTCTTCTGGATTTTTGTGACATTATATGCTAGCTTGAAAAATGGGTGTCTGATTATTTCTGGCTTTGTACTCTGCTGACATAATCTAATGTTTTGCTTTCGCTGTAAAGCCTTTTTGAAATCGGACAGTGTGGTTAGATAAAGGAGAGTCTTGTCTTTAAAATGGTGTAAGATAGTCATATGTTTGAAAAATTTAAGTTGTTGTATTTTTGAGGAATTTGTAATTCGCGCCACGCCTATCATTGGATATTGGAGCAGGTGTTCCGCTAGTGGAACGTCTAGATGTAAGAGGTTAAAACGAGAGGCTGCCTAGATCTTTAATTTGCTCCCTTCGGTCTTCACGTAGACTTTGATCTGAAGTCACTCTTGTGATTTTGCTATTCATTGTAAATATTTGTAGGTCTATGTAGTCATATTGTATCTATGATCGCATGCTATCCATTTATGCTTTTTATATCTGTAAATGAACCAATGATATCAAGCTACACCGGGCCATGATTACAGACACCTGTGTTTCCTTTGACGCTATATATACTAGTGACCCGCAGTGTTTGTCATTATACCCTGATGAAGACAGCTTGTCTGTCTAAACGTTGGTTATTAGGTTATTAAATTATTGTATCTGAGCACTCCTTTAACTTACAAATATTATAATAGACTACATGAGGCCTACATGTAACGGTCGTCGTATGTAATGGACCAAGGCGCAGCGGGTTGAGTGTTCATTTTAACGTTTATTAGAACACTGAAAAAAACAAAACAAGAAAACGAACGAACGAACGAACGAACAGTAATGCAGGCTACATACAGCTATGCAAAAACAACTTCCCACAAACCACAGGTGAAAAAGGGCTACCTAAGTATGACTCCCAATCAGCAACAACGATGTACATCTGTTCCTGATTGAGAGCCATACCAGGCCAACAAAGAAATACACAACCTAGAAAATATAGAAATACAAAACCTAGAACATAAACCTTAAACCCCGGAACACTCTAAACAAACATCCCCTCTACATAAACACATAACCCAACAAACCCCGAACCACATAAAACAAACACCCCATGCCACGTCCTGACCAAACTACAATAACAAATAACCCCTTATACTGGTCAGGACGTGACACTACATGAGAACTACAGTCAGTGTCCAGACTTCAGTTAATATTATAATAGGCTACATGAGGCCTACAGTCAGTGTCCAGACTTCAGTTAATATTATAATAGACTACATGAGGCCTACAGTCAGTGTCCAGACTTCAGTTAATATTATAATAGACTACATGAGGCCTACAGTCAGTGTCCAGACTTCAGTTAATATTATAATAGACTACATGAGGACTACAGTCAGTGTCCAGACTTCAGTTAATATTATAATAGACTACATGAGGACTACAGTCAGTGTCCAGACTTCAGTTAATATTATAATAGACTACATGAGGCCTACAGTCAGTGTCCAGACTTCAATGAATAGTTTCTGACATGTTGACTTAGTCAGTGTGAACACTTGGTAGAGTTTCTGACATGTTGATTTAGTCAGTTTCAACACACTCTCTCTGTTCTGGCTCTTCCATGAGTCGTGCGGCTATTAACATGACTCTGTATGAGGTACGCTAACACAGACATGCTCCAGCACGCACAAACACACACACACACACCCACACACCCACACAAATTCTGAGCTGCCTATTTAACTCCAGAGGTCAACAGGGACTTGGTAACAGGTGGAGAATAATAGGTCTGACACACACACTGTCCAGACGTGACCCAACGGATAAATCATTCCCAATTGGACCAGATTATTTATGCATATTATTATTTATTTATTCATGAGGTTGTTTCTCTCCCTCTCTCTTTATTTGTGGTGACACTTCCTCTTATGCTGTCAGAAGAGAGTGTGTGGATGTGTGAGCACATGTGTAGTGTTTAGGAGAGAAGGCCTTTTGTGAGGGTTCATTTATCTATTTAACTACTAGATGGTAATAGACCCTAATAGACAGTATTGAAGACATCTCCCTACTAGATGGTAATAGGTCCTAGTAGACAGTATTGAAGACATCTCCCTACTAGATGGTAATAGACCCTAGTGGACAGTATTGAAGACATCCTGGGGACCTGGACAAACTTTGAATACTGCAGTGGATCTGGTGTGACCTGGAGACTCAACTAAAGCGGTCACATGTTCTACATCATATATCTAGATGTAAACGATTCATAACATCAGACTGCACGCTGCACTAGCAGGGAAGAGGAGGAAGATGAGGAAGAGAGGGAGGAATAAGGGGAGGAGAGAGAAGACAGGGAGAAGGAGGAAGATGAAGATGGAACAATTAGAGGAAGAGGAGGAGAAGGAGGAGGAAGATGAAGAGGAGGAATAAGAGGGGGAAGAGGGAGAAGGAGGAAGAAGAGGAGGAGGAATAAGAGGAGAGAGAAGAGGGTTAAAGGCATGTGTCCCCGTCGGTAAAGAAAAAAATAATAATAATGTGTCCCCGTCGAGGGCCGATGACTCATCACAACACCTGAGGCGTTTAGTGATGACATCATCACTACTGTGACATCACGATCCCGACTGATGATGGCTTTAACATCTCATGGCAAAAGGTCCCAGCATTGATATAATGTACCACGCATGTGAGTGTGTGTGTGTGTGTGTGTGTGTGTGTTGTGTGTGTGTGTGTGTGTGTGTGTGTGTGTGTGTGTGTGTGTGTGTGTGTGTGTGTGTGTGTGTGTGTGTGTGTGTGTGTGTGTGTGTGTGTGTGTGTTGTGTGTGTGTGTGTGTGTGTGTGTGTGTGTGTGTTGTGTGTGTGTTGTGTGTGTGTGTGTGTGTGTGTGTGTGTGTGTGTGTGTGTGTGTGTGTGTGTGTGTGTGTGTGTGTGTTGTGTGTGTGCATTAGCATTCTGTAAAAGCCCCCAGGGTTCCTTCTCTGTCCAGTTTAAATATAAACATGTAAACACAGAAACACACGTCAACACGTGACACAGATGCTTGATGTCCTCAGTCTTGCAGTGAGGAGCAGAATGAACAGTGTAATGGTGAATGTTATGTGTTAACTTGAAAACATAACGTCAAAAACAAAATGAAACATTGCCCCTAAAAATGATTAAATGATAAAACTATAAAATGTATGTGTTGATATATGTACAATGGCAAGAAAAAGTATGTGAACCCTTTGGAATTACCTGGATTTCTGCAAAAATTTGTCATAAAATTTGATCTGATCTTCATCTATGTCACAACAATAGGCAGACACTGTCTGCTTCAACTAATAACACAAAAATTATTGTATTTTTGTTGTCTATATTGAATACATAATTAAAAATTCACAATGTAGGTTGGAAAAAGTATGTGAACCCCTAGGCTAATGACTTCTCCAAAAGCTATTTGGAGTCAGGAGTCAACTGACCTGGAGTCCAATCAATGATACGAGATTAGATATGATGGTTAGAGCTGCTTTTCCCTATAAAAAACACTCACACAATCTGAGTTTGCTATTCACAAGAAGCATTACCTGATGTGAACCATGCCTCTGTCACGCCCTGGCAATAGAGAGGGTTTTGGTTCTCTATTTTGGTTAGGCCAGGGTGTGACTGGGGTGGGCGTTCTATGTTTCTTTTTCTATGTTTTTGTATTTCTTTGTTTTGGGGTTCCTAATCAGAGGTTCCTAATCAGAGGCAGCTGTCTATCGTTGTCTCTGATTAGGAATCATACTTAGGCAGCCTTTTCCCACCTGTGCTTTGTGGGATCTTGTGTTTGTGTAGCTGCCTGTGAGCAGCCCAGAATGTCACGCTTCGTCTTCATCTGTATTGTTTTGGTGAGTTTTCATATTTATTAAACATGTGGAACTCTAAGCACGCTGCGCCTTGGTCTGCTCCTTTAGACGATTGTGACAGAAGATCCCACCAACAGAAGACCAAGCAGCGTGGTTTGGAGCATCGGGGGGAAGGCTGGACATGGGAGTTGGAACGTCAACTCTGGGAGGACAAGTGAAGGGAGCTATGGGAACCTGAGAGGCAGCCCCAAAATATGTTTTTGGGGGGGCACACGGGTAGTTTGGCTGGGCCAGGGGTGAGACCTAAGCCAACTCCCCGTGCTTATTATGGGGAGCGTTTGGCCTGGAGAGCCCCGTGCTATGCGGAAGTGCGCACGGTCTCGCCCATCTGCATGCACAGACCGGTGCGGTCAATACCAGCCCCCCGCAAATGCCATACTAGAATGGGCAACTTTCCAGGACAGGTTGTGCAGGCCGTGCGCTCCAGACCTCCAGTGCATCTCCAGGACCCGGTCTATCCTGTGCCTGCTCCCAGAGCCAGGCCTCCTGCATGTCTCCCCAGCCTGGTGAGTCCTGTGCCTGCGCCCAGAGCCAGGCCTCCTGCATGTCTCCCCAGCCTGGTGAGTCCTGTGCCTGCTCCCAGAGCCAGGCCTCCTGCATGTCTCCCCAGCCTGGTGAATCCTGTGCCTGCGCCAAGAGCCAGTCCGGAGCCACCAGACCCGCCCGCCAGTCTGGACCCGCCAGAGCCGCCCGCCAGTCCGTAGCCGCCAGAGCCACCCGCCAGTCCGGAGCCGCCAGAGCCGCCCGCCAGTCCGGAGCCGCCAGAGCCGCCCGCCAGTCCGTAGCCGCCAGAGCCACCCGCCAGTCCGGAGCCGCCAGAGCCGCCCGCCAGTCCGGAGCCGCCAGAGCCGCCCGCCAGTCCGGAGCCGCCAGAGCCGCCCGCCAGTCCGGAGCCGCCAGAGCCGTCCGCCAGTCCGGAGCCGCCAGAGCCGCCCGCCAGTCCGGAGCCGCCAGAGCCGCCCGCCAGTCCGGAGCCGCCAGAGCCGTCCGCCTGTCCGGAGCCATCAGAGCCGCCCGAGCCGTCCGCCTGTCCGGAGCCATCAGAGCCGCCCGAGCCGCCCGCCTGTCTGGAGCCGCCGGAGCCGCCCGCCTGTCCGGAGCCGCCGGAGCCGCCCGCCAGTCCAGGGCCGGCAGAGCCACCCGCCAGTCCGGAGCCGCCAGAGCCTCCCGCCAGTCCGGAGCTGCCAGGGCCGCCCGCCTGTCCGGAGCCGCCAGAGCCGCTCGCCAGTCCGGAGCCGCCAGGGCCGCCCGCCTGTCCGGAGCCGCCAGGGCCGCCCGCCTGTCCGGAGCCGCCAGAGCCGCCCGCCAGTCCGGAGCCACCAGAACAGCCCGCCAGTTCGGAGCCGCCACAGCCGCCCGCCAGTCCGGAGCCGCCCGCCTGTCCGGAGCCGCCGGAGCCGCCCGCCTGTCCGGAGCCGCCGGAGCCGCCTGCCTGTCCGGAGCCGCCCGCCTGTCCGGAGCCGCCGGAGCCGCCCGCCTGTCCGGAGCCGCCGGAGCCGCCCGCCTGTCCGGAGCCGCCGGAGCCGCCCGCCTGTCCGGAGCCGCCGGAGCCGCCCGCCTGTCCGGAGCCGCCGGAGCCGCCCGCCTGTCCGGAGCCGCCGGAGCCGCCCGCCTGTCCGGAGCCGCCCCGGAGCCGCCCGAGCCACCCGCCTGGTGCCACCGGAGCCGCCCGCCAGTCCGGAGCCGCCGGAGCCGCCCGCCAGTCCGGAGCCGCCGGAGCCTCGAACAAAAGAGATCTCAGAAGACCTAAGATGAAGAATTATTGGGTTACAAAAGTATCTCTAAAGGCCTTGATGTTCATCAGTCCACGGTAAGACAAATTGTCTATAAATGGAGAAAGTTCAGCACTGTTGCTACCCTCCCTAGGAGTGGCCGTCCTGCAAAGATGACTGCAAGAGCACATACTAGAATTCTCAATAAGTTTAACCTGTTAGGGCTAGGGGGCAGCATTGACACGGCTGGATAAAAAACATACCCGATTTAATCTGGTTACCACTCCTACTCAGTAACTAGAATATGCATATACTTATTACATATGGATAGAAAACACCCTAAATTTTCTAAAACTGTTTGAATGGTGTCTGTGAGTATAACAGAACTCAAATGGCAGGTCAAAACTTGAGAGATTCCTTTACAGGAAGTGGCCTGTCTGACCATTTCTGGAACTTCTTTGCCATCTCTATCATTTACTAAGGATCTCTGCTCTAACGTGACACTTCCCACGTCTTCCATAGGCTCTCATAGCCCGGGAAAAAAGAGAATGTCGTCATTCCAGCCCCAGGCTGAAACACATTATCGCCTTTCTCAAGTGGCCCATCAAGACACACTAGCTTATGCGCGTGACCCCGACCGCCCCCGCCTTTGGGATTTTTTCCTCTGTTTGCCGAAAAGGAGATTCCCTGTCGGAATATTATCGCTTTTCTACGAGAAAAATGACGTAAAAATTGATTTTAAACAGCGGTTGACATGCTTCGACGTACGGCAATGGAATACTTTGAATTTTATTGTCAGGAATTGCGCCAAGCGCGCGACACTTCTTTACTATTTCGGATAGTGTCTGGAACGCACGAACAAAACGCCGCTATTCGGATATAACGATGGATTATTTTGGACCAAACCAACATTTGTTATTGAAGTAGACGTCCTGGGTGTGCATTCTGACGAAGACAACAAAAGGTAATGACATTTTTATAATAGTAAATATGATTATGGTGAGTGCTAAACTTGCCGGGTGTCTAAATAGCGAGCCCGTGATGCCTGGGCTATGTACTTAGAATATTGCAAAATGTGCTTTCACCAAAAAGCTATTTTAAAATCGGACATATCGAGTGCATAGAGGAGGTCTGTATCTATAATTCTTAAAATAATTGTTATGCTTTTTGTGAACGTTTATCGTGAGTAATTTAGTAAAATGTTAGCGAATTCCCCGTAAGTTTGCGGGGGGTATGCTAGTTCTGAACGTCACATGCTAATGTAAAAAGCTGGTTTTTGATATAAATATGAACTTGATTGAACAAAACATGCATGTATTGTATAACATAATGTCCTAGGGTTGTCATCTGATGAAGATCATCAAAGGTGAGTGCTGCATTTAGCTGTCTTCTGGGTTTTGGTGACATTATATGCTGGCTTGAAAAATGGGTGTCTGATTATTTCTGGCTTGGTACTCTGCTGACATAATCTAATGTTTTGCTTTCGTTGTAAAGCCTTTTTGAAATCGGACAGTGTGGTTAGATTAACGAGAGTCTTATCTTTAAATGGCTGTAAAATAGTCATATGTTTGAGAAATTGAAGTAATAGGATTTTGAAGATTTTGAAAATCGCGCCACAGTCTGGCAGTGGCTGTTACGTAGGTGGGACGAATTCGTCCCGCCGGTCCCATAGAGGTTAAGAAGAATCCTAGTGTCAGCTAAAGACTTACAGAAATCTCTGGAACATGCTACAATCTCTGTTGACGAGTCTGCGATACGTAAAACACTTAACCTGTTGGGTCTAGGGGGCAGCATTTGCACGTCTGGATAAAAAAAATGTACCCGATTTAATCTGGTTACTAATCCTACCCAGTAACTAGAATATGCATATACTTATTATATATGGATAGAAAACACTCTAAAGTTTCCAAAACTGTTTGAATGGTGTCTGTGAGTATAACAGAACTCATTTGGCAGGCAAAACCCTGAGACATTTTCTGACAGGAAGTGGATACCTGATGTGTTGTATTGACTTTAAACCTATCCCATTGAAAAACACAGGGGTTTAGGAATATTTTGGCACTTCCTATTGCTTCCACTAGATGTCACCAGCCTTTACAAAGTGTTTTGAGTCTTCTGGAGGGAGATCTGACCGAACAAGAGCCATGGAACGGTGATGTCCCATTAGACACCTGGCGCGCTAGTTCATGTTGGGTACCCTCGTTCCAATACGTTATAAAAGAGTATGCATTCGTCCACCTTGAATATTATTCATGTTCTGGTTAAAAAAGGCCCTAATGATTTATGCTATACAACGTTTGACATGTTTGAACGAACGGAAATATATTTTTTCCCCTCGTTCATGACGAGAAGTCCGGCTGGCTTACATCATGTGCTAACGAGACGGAGATTTTTGGACATAAATGATGAGCTTTTTTGAACAAAACTACATTCGTTATGGACCTGTGATACCTGGAAGTGACATCTGATGAAGAGAATCAAAGGTAATGGATTATTTACATAGTATTTTCGATTTTAGATCTCCCCAACATGACGTCTAGTCTGTATCGCAACGCGTATTTTTCTGGGCGCAGTGCTCAGATTATTGCAAAGTGTGATTTCCCAGTAAGGTTATTTTTAAATCTGGCAAGTTGATTGCGTTCAAGAGATGTAAATCTATAATTCTTTAAATGACAATATAATATTTTACCAATGTTTTCTAATTTTAATTATTTAATTTCTGACGCTGACTTGACTGCCGGTTATTGGAGGGAAACGATTTCCTCAACATCAATGCCATAGTAAAACGCTGTTTTTGGATATAAATATGAACTTGATAGAACTAAAAATGCATGCATTGTCTAACATAATGTCCTAGGAGTGTCATCTGATGGAGATTGTAAAAGGTTAGTGCATCATTTTAGCTGGTTTTATGGTTTTGGTGACCCTGTCTTTGACTTGACAAAACATTACACACAACTCTTGTAAATGTACTGTCCTAACATACTCTAAATTTATGCTTTCGCCGTAAAACCTTTTTGAAATCGTAAAACGTGGTTAGATTAAGGAGATGTTTATCTTTCAAATGGTGTAACATAGTTGTATTTTTGAAAAATTTGAATTTTGACATTTATTTGGATTCAAATTTGCCGCTCTTGAAATGCACCTGCTGTTGATGGAGTGCACCACGGGTGGCACGCTAGCGTCCCACCTAGCCCCAAGAGGTTAACAAGAAAGGTGTTCATGGGTGGACACCACGGAAGAAGCCACTGCTGTCCAAAAAACACATTGCTGCAGGTCTGAAGTTCGCAAAAGAGCACCTGGATGTTCCACAGCGCTGCTGGCAAAATATTCTGTGGACAGATGAAACTACAGTTGAGTTGTTTGAAAGGTACACACAACACTATGTGGAGAAAAAAAGGCACAGCACACCAACATCAAATTTCAAATCAAATCAAATTTATTTTTATATAGCCCTTCGTACATCAGCTGATATTCTCAAAGTGCTGTACAGAAACCCAGCCTAAAACCCCAAACAGCAAGCAAAGCATGTGAAAGAAGCACGGTGGCTAGGAAAAACTCCCTAGGAAAAACTCCCTAGAAAGGCCAAAAACCTAGGAAGAAACCTAGAGAGGAACCAGGCTATGAGGGGTGGCCAGTCCTCTTCTGGCTGTGCAGGGTGGATAATATAACAGAACATGGTCAAAATGTTAAAATGTTCATAAATGACCAGCATGGTCAAATAATAATAATCATAGTAGTTGTCGAGGGTGCAACAAGCACGTCCGGTGAACAGGTCAGGGTTCCATAGCCGCAGGCAGAACAGTTGAAACTGGAGCAGCAGCACGGCCAGGTGGACTGGGGACAGCAAGGAGTCATCATACCAGGTAGTCCTGAGGCATGGTCCTAGGGCTCAGGTCCTCCGAGAGAAAGACAGAAAGAGAGAAAGAGAGAATTAGAGAGAGCATATTTAAATACACACAGGACACCGGATAAGACAAGAGAAATACTCCAGATGTAACAGACTGACCCTAGCCCCCCGACACATAAACTACTGCAGCATAAATACTGTAGGCTGAGACAGGAGGGATCAGAAGACACTGTGGCCCCATCCGATGATACCCCTGGACAGGGCCAAACAGGCAGGATATAACCCCACCCACTTTGCCAAAGCACAGCCCCCACACCACTAGAGGGATGTCTCCAACCACCAACTTACCGTCCTAAGACAAGGCCGAGTATAGCCCACAACGATCTCCGCCATGGCACAAC
Source organism: Salmo salar (assembly GCF_965601325.2). Lineage (NCBI taxonomy): Eukaryota > Metazoa > Chordata > Actinopteri > Salmoniformes > Salmonidae > Salmo > Salmo salar. Next base: position 857,578 of record NW_027675424.1, read on the forward strand.
CCAAGGGGGGGGGGGGGGGGGGCGCCAACCCAGACAGGAAGACCACATCAGTGACTCAACCCACTCAAGTGACGCACCCCTCCCATGGACGGCATGGAAGAACACCAGTAGGCCAGTGACTCAGCCTCTGTAAAAGGGTTAGAGGCAGAGAATCCCAGTGGAAAGAGGGGAACCGGCAAGGCAGAGACAGCAAGGGCGGTTCGTTGCTCCAGCCTTTCCGTTCACCTTCACACTCCTGGGCCAGACTATACTTAATCATAGGACCTACTGAAGAGATAAGTCTTCAGTAAAGACTTAAAGGTTGAGACTGAGTCTGCGTCTCTCACATTGGTAGGCAGACCATTCCATAAAAATGGAGCTCTATAGGAGAAAGCCCTACCTCCAGCCGTTTGCTTAGAAATTCTAGGGACAATTAGGAGGCCTGCGTCTTGTGACCGTAGCGTACGTGTAGGTATGTACGGCAGGACCAAATCGGAAAGATAGGTAGGAGCAAGCCCATGTAATGCTTTGTAGGTTAGCAGTAAAACCTTGAAATCAGCCCTTGCCTTAACAGGAAGCCAGTGTAGGGAGGCTAACACTGGAGTAATATGATCAAATTTTTTGGTTCTAGTCAGGATTCTAGCAGCCGTATTTAGCACTAACTGAAGTTTATTTAGTGCTTTATCCGGGTAGCCGGAAAGTAGAGCATTGCAGTAGTCCAGCCTAGAAGTAACAAAAGCATGGATTAATTTTTCTGCGTCATTTTTGGACAGAAAATTTCTGATTTTTGCAATGTTACGTAGATGGAAAAAAGCTGTCCTTGAAACAGTCTTGATATGTTCTTCAAAAGAGAGATCAGGGTCCAGAGTAACGCCGAGGTCCTTCACAGTTTTATTTGAGACGACTGTACAACCATCCAGATTAATTGTCAGATTCAACAGAAGATCTCTTTGTTTCTTGGGACCTAGAACAAGCATCTCTGTTTTGTCCGAGTTTAAAAGTAGAAAGTTTGCAGCCATCCACTTCTTTATGTCTGAAACACAGGCTTCTAGCGAGGGCAATTTTGGGTCTTCACCATGTTTCATTGAAATGTACAGCTGTGTGTCGTCCGCATAGCAGTGAAATTTAACATTATGTTTTCGAATGACATCCCCAAGAGGTAAAATATATAGTGAAAACAATAGTGGTCCTAAAACGGAACCTTGAGGAACACCGAAATTTACAATTGATTTGTCAGAGGACAAACCATTCACAGAGACAAACTGATATCTTTCCGACAGATAAGATCTAAACCAGGCCAGAACTTGTCCATGTAGACCAATTTGGGTTTCCAATCTCTCCAAAAGAATGTGGTGATCGATGGTATCAAAAGCGGCACTAAGATCTAGGAGCACGAGGACAGATGCAGAGCCTCGGTCTGACGTCATTAAAAGGTCATTTACCACCTTCACAAGTGCAGTCTCAGTGCTATGATGGGGTCTAAAACCAGACTGAAGCGTTTCGTATACATTGTTTGTCTTCAGGAAGGCAGTCAGTTGCTGTGCAACAGCTTTTTCTAAAATTTTGGAGAGGAATGGAAGATTCGATATAGGCCGATAGTTTTTTATAATTTCTGGATCAAGATTCGGCTTTTTCAAGAGAGGCTTTATTACTGCCACTTTTAGTGAGCTTGGTACACATCCGGTGGATAGAGAGCCGTTTATTATGTTCAACATAGGAGGGCCAAGCACAGGAAGCAGCTTTTTCAGTAGTTTAGTTGGAATAGGGTCCAGTATGCAGCTTGAGGGTTTGGAGGCCATGATTATTTTCATCATTGCGTCAAGAGATATAGTACTAAAACACTTTAGTATCTCCCTTGATCCTAGGTCCTGGCAGAGTTGTGCAGACTCAGGACAATGGAGCTTTGGAGGAATACCCAGATTTAAAGAGGAGTCTGTAATTTGCTTTCTAATGATCATGATCTTTTCCTCAAAGAAGTTCATAAATTTATTACTGCTGAAGTGAAAGCCATCCTCCATTTGCGAAGGCTGCTTTTTAGTTAGCTTTGCGACAGTATCAAAAAGAAATTTCGGATTGTTCTTATTTTCCTCAATTAAGTTGGAAAAATAGGATGATCGAGCAGCAGTAAGGGCTCTTCGATACTGCACGGTACTGTCTTTCCAAGCTAGTCGGAAGACTTCCAGTTTGGTGTGGCGCCATTTCCGTTCCAATTTTCTGGAAGCTTGCTTCAGAGCTCGTGTATTTTCTGTATACCAGGGAGCTAGTTTCTTATGACAGATGTTTTTAGTTTTTAGGGGTGCAACTGCATCTAGGGTATTGCGCAAGGTTAAATTGAGTTCCTCGGTTAGGTGGTTAACTGATTTTTGTCCTCTGACGTCCTTGGGTAGGCAGAGGCAGTCTGGAAGGGCATCAAGGAATCTTTGGGTTGTCTGAGAATTTATAGCACGACTTTTAATGCTCCTTGGTTGGGGTCTGAGCAGATTATTTGTTGCAATTGCAAACGTAATAAAATGGTGGTCCGATAGTCCAGGATTATGAGGAAAAACATTTAGATCCACAACATTTATTCCATGGGACAAAACTAGGTCCAGAGTATGACTGTGGCAGTGAGTAGGTCCAGAGACATGTTGGACAAAACCCACTGAGTCGATGATGGCTCCGAAAGCCTTTTGGAGTGGGTCTGTGGACTTTTCCATGTGAATGTTAAAGTCACCAAAAATTTGAATATTATCTGCTATGACTACAAGATCCGATAGGAATTCAGGGAACTCAGTGAGGAACACTGCATATGGGCCAGGAGGCCTGTAAACAGTAGCTATTAAAAGTGAGTGAGTAGGCTGCATAGATTTCATGACTAGAAGCTCAAAAGATGAAAACGTCATTGTTGTTTTTTTTTTTGTAAATTGAAATTTGCTATCGTAAATGTTAGCAACACCTCCGCCTTTGCCGGATGCACGGGGGGTATGGTCACTAATGTAACCTGGGGGTGAGGCCTCATTTAACACATTAAATTCATCAGGCTTAAGCCATGTTTCAGTCAGGCCAATCACATCAAGATTATTATCAGTGATTAGTTCATTGACTATAACTGCCTTGGAAGTGAGGGATCTAACATTAAGTAACCCAATTTTGAGATGTGAGGTATCACAATCTCTTTCAATAATGGCAGGAATGGAGGAGGTCTTTATACTAGTGAGATTGCTAAAGCGAACACCGCCATTTTTAATTTTGCCCAACCTAGATCGAGGCACAGACACGGTCTCAATGGGGAAAGCTGAGCTGACTACGCTGACTGTGCTAGTGGCAGACTCCACTAAGCTGGCAGGCTGGCTAACAGCCTGCTGCCTGGCCTGCACCCTATTTCATTGTGGAGCTAGAGGAGTTAGAGCCCTGTCTATGTTCGTAGATAAGATGAGAGCACCCCTCCAGCTAGGATGGAGTCCGTCACTCCTCAACAGGCCAGGCTTGGTCCTGTTTGTGGGTGAGTCCCAGAAAGAGGGCCAATTATCTACAAATTCTATCTTTTGGGAGGGGCAGAAAACAGTTTTCAACCAGCGATTGAGTTGTGAGACTCTGCTGTAGAGCTCATCACTCCCCCTAACTGGGAGGGGGCCAGAGACAATTAATCGATGCCGACACATCTTTCTAGCTGATTTACACGCTGAAGCTATGTTGCGCTTGGTGACCTCTGACTGTTTCATCCTAACATCGTTGGTGCCGACGTGGATAACAATATCTCTATACTCTCTACACTCGCCAGTTTTAGCTTTAGCCAGCACCGTCTTTAGATTAGCCTTAACGTCGGTAGCCCTGCCCCCTGGTAAACAGTGTATGATCGCTGGATGATTAGTTTTAAGTCTAATACTGCGGGTAATGGAGTCGCCAATGACTAGGGTTTTCAATTTGTCAGAGCTAATGGTGGGAGCCGTCGGCGTCTCAGACCCCACAACGGGAGGAGTAGAGACCAGAGAAGTCTCGGCCTCCGACTCCGACTCGCTTAATGGGGAGAACCGGTTGAAAGTTTCTGTCGGCTGAATAAGCGACACCGGTTGAGCATTCCTACAGCGTTTCCCTCCAGAAGCCATGAGAAAGATGTCCGGCTGCGGGGACCGTGCGAGGGGGTTTATACTAACGTTACTATCTGTACTTACTGGTGGCACAGACGCTGTTTCATCCTTTCCTACACTGAAATTACCCTTGCCTAACGATCGCGTCTGAAGCTGGGCTTGCAGCACAGCTATCCTTGCCGTAAGGCGATCGTTCTCCTGTATATTATAAGTACAACGACTGCAATTAGAAGGCATCATGTTAATGTTACTTAGCTTCGGCTGTTTGAAGTCCTGACGAACCATGTCCAGATAAAACCTCCGGGGTGAAAAAGTTGAATGAAAAAAGTTGAGTGAGGGAAAAAGTAAAAATATACGGTAATGAAAAAGTAAAAAACCGTCAGGTATCAAAGTAAGATCGGCAACAAAAACGCACAGCAGCGTAAACAAGTCTGCAAGTTGTGACCGGAAACAGGAAATACTGGATGACAGTGGATCTACACTCTGTCTGTGGTGATTGATAATTGCTTTTCCTTTTAGTAACAGTCAAGGTCCTCATTCCAGTCAAGTAACATCAAAACCTCATTCCAACTGTAAAGTATGGTGGAGGGAGCATCATGGTTTGAGGCTGCTTTGCTGCCTCAGGGCCTGGACAGCTTGCTATCATCGCCGTAAAAATTAATTCACAAGTTTATCAAGACATTTTGCAGGAGAATGTAAGGCTATCTGTCCGCCCAATTGAAGCTCAACAGAAGTTGGGTGATGGACAACAACCCAAAACACAGAAGTAAATCAACAACAGAATGGCTTCAACAGAAGAATATACACCTTCTGGAGTGGCCCGGTCAGAGTCCTGACCTCAACCCGATTGAGATGCTGTGGCATGACCTCAAGAGAGCAGTTCACACCAGACATCCCAAGAATATTGCTGAACTGAAACAGTTTTGTCAAGAGGAATGGTCCAAAATTCCTCCTGACCGTTGTGCAGGTCTGATCCGCAACTACAGAAAACATTTGGTTGAGGTCAACCAGTTATTAAATCCAAGGGTTCCACCCTGCACTGTGAATGTTTACACAGTGTGTTCAATAAAGAAATGAAAACATATCATTGTTTGTGTGTTATCAGTTTAAGCAGACTGTGTTTGTCTATTGTTGTGACCTAGATGAAGTTCAGATCACATTTTATGGCCAATTTATGCAGGAATCCAGGTAATTCACATACTTTTTCTTGCCACTGTACTTACTAACACAATGTATTGTGATGATAGTTGGCCAAGCCTATGTTAACACAATGTGTTGTGGTGATAGTTGGCCAAGCCTATGTTAACACAATGTGTTGTGGTGATAGTTGGCCAAGCCTATGTTAACACAATGTGTTGTGGTGATAGTTGGCCAAGCCTATGTTAACGCAATGTATTGTGTTGATAGCTGGCCAAACCTATGTTAACACAATGTATTGTGATGATAGTTGGCCACGCCGATGTTAAAGGGCTGAGTCGGGCCATTAGCGATGAAAAATTATACCTTTCTGATAGGGTTAAAACATTAAGTTTAGCCCCTAATTATGAATGGTTAAGGTTTGGGATAGACTTAAAACAGTACTGTCTACCCCCAATCCACCACCCTCCGTCTCTACCACTGGGATCAACCTTCTGGTCCAGAGTCATGGGACGTCCTCAGGACTTGGATAGGTGTGTGTGTGTGTGTGTGTGTGTGTGTGTGTGTGTGTGTGTGTGTGTGTGTGTGTGTGTGTGTGTGTGTGTGTGTTTAGAAGGAAATATTTAAGTTCCTGATGGAGTAGACACCACCTCTACAGGAAGTGGAGGAGGAGGAGAGAGAGAGAGAGAGAGAGAACAGATGCAGGGAGAGAAAAAGAACAGGAGGAGGAGGAGGAGGAGGAGGAGGAGGAGGAGGAGGAGGAGGTCCAAAGAGAAGATGAGGGAGAGGAATGAAGGAGTAGGAGAAGGATGGATGGATGAAGGGAGAGGAAGATGAGGGAGAAGAAGAAGAAGTAAACAGATGTGGATGTGGAGGAAGAGGAGGAAGGAGAAGAAAGTGGATGCTCAGTAGGTGGCAGTGTTGCTCTTTAAACTGAGGAGAGGAGGGGTAGTGGAGAGAGGAGGAGGAGAGAAGAAGAGGAGGAGAGAAGAAGGAGGAGGGAGGAGAGAAGGAGAAGAAATAAACAGATGTGGATGTAGAGGAAGAGGAGGAAGGAGAAAAAAGTGGATGCTCAGTAGGTGGCAGTGTTGCTCTTTTTAAACAGATGAGAGGAGGTTGAGGGAGGAGAGAAGGTGGAGGGAGGAGGAGGAGGAGAGATGTTAGGGAGAAGAAGATGGAGGGAGGAGGTGGAGGAGGGAAGATGGAGGGAGGAGGAGAAGAAGATGGAGGGAGGAGAGGAGGAGAGAAGAAGATTGATGGAGGGAGGAAGAGAGAAGAGGGAGAGGAAGAGGGAGAGTGAAGGAATCTGTGAATATGCCAATGGATATGGAGGGAAAGATGAAAAATTAAACAAGGTCTGAAAATAAGAGCTATTATTATATACTGTAACCCACCAATGAGAGAGGAAACATTCTGTTTCTACCTCCTCTCCCCCTTCTTCCTAAAGTGTGCGATCGTTCACTCCCCCGCTAGAATGTGAAATCATTGGATTGGCGTGAGTATGGTGCTTGACAGAGTTTCCACAATATTTCTTTAAAATCCATGAGGGGTAGTGAACAAGTGTACACTTCAGGGAGAGGTGTGAGAAAGGGGAGAAAGAGAATTTGATTTGTGACGTCAAGGTTTCTCCCTGCTACACCCCTTCTACCATCTCAGCTCTACATCAAAGCTTTCTTAGTGTCCTGAACCTTGTTCTGAACACCACCAAAACAAAGGTCATGTGGTTTGGTAAGAAGATTGCCCCTCTTCCTACAGGAGTGATTACTACCTCTGAGGGTTTAAAGCTTGAGTTGGTCAACTCATACAAGTACTTGGGAGTATGGCTAGACAGTACACTGTCCGTCTCTCAGCACATATCAAAGCTGCAGGCTAAGGTTAAATCTAGACTTGGTTCCCTCTATAGTAATCGCTCGTCTTTCACCGCAGCTGCCAAACTAACCCTGATTCAGATGACCCTCCTACCCGTGACCCTCCTACCCGTGCTAGATTACGGAGATGCTAGCCTCTCTGGGGTAAATCGTCCCACCTTCTCAACAGCCAGTGGAATCCCGTGGCGTGATATTCAAATACCTTAGAAATGCTATTACTTCAATTTCTCAAAACATATGACTATTTTACACCATTTTAAAGACAAGACTCTCGTTAATCTAACCACACTGTCCGATTTCAAAAAGGCTTTACAACGAAAGCAAAACATTAGATTATGTCAGCAGAGTACCCAGCCAGAAATAATCAGACACCCATTTTTCAAGCTAGCATATAATGTCACATAAACCCAAACCACAGCTAAATGCAGCACTAACCTTTGATGATCTTCATCAGATGACACTCCTAGGACATTATGTTATACAATACATGCATGTTTTGTTCAATCAAGTTCATATTTATATCAAAAACCAGCTTTTTACAATAGCCTGTGACGTTCAGAAGTAGCATACCCACCGCAAACTTCCGGTGAATTTACTAAATTACTCACGATAAACGTTCACAAAAAACATAACAATTAGTTTAAGAATTATAGATACATAACTCCTTTATGCAATCGCTATGTCCGATTTTAAAATAGCTTTTCGGCAAAAGCACATTTTGCAATATTCTGAGTAGATAGCTCGCCATCACGGGCTAGCTATTTTGACACCCACCAAGTTTGGCCCTCACCAAACTCAGATTTACTATAAGAAAAATTGGATTACCTTTGCTGTTCTTCGTCAGAATGCACTCCCAGGACTTCTACTTCAATAACAAATGTTGGTTTGGTTCAAAATAATCCATAGTTATGTTCAAATATCCTCTGTTTTGTTCGTGCGTTCAAGACACTATCCGAAGGGTGACGCGCCAGACGCGTTTCGTGACAAAAAAATACTAAATATTCCATTACCGTACTTCAAAGCATGTCAACCGCAGTTTAAAATCAATTTTTATGCGAATTTTCTCGTAAAAAAGCGATAATATTCCGACCGGGAAACCCTGTTTTCGTTCAAAGACAAAAAAATAAAAACATGGAGTCTTCTCGTGCACGCGCCCCCAGTCTCATTGTTCTCTGATCGACCACTATCCAAATGCGCTACTGTTTTTCAGCCATGGCCTGCAAAGTCATCATTCAACGTTCTGCCGCCTTCTGAGAGCCTATGGGAGCCGTAGGAAGTGTCACATTACAGCAGAGATCCTCAGTTTTCAATAAAGAGAGTGTAGAAGGCCAAAAAATAGCCACCGTGCTTCTACACCTGCATTGCTTGCTGTTTGGGGTTTTAGGCTGGGTTTCTGTACAGCACTTTGAGATATCAGCTGATGTAAGAAGGGCTATATAAATACATTTGATTTGATTTTGATTTGATTTATGTAACCGGATAGTGCATCTGATTAGGGTAAACCATGCGTATGCATTAAAGCTGTCAAGATGATTGATGTTTATTGACCTTGTTGAACTGTGTAATGTGTTTGAACATTTTAAAGAGTAGGGTGAGATTATGGCCTGACTGTTGTATATGAAACAGTATTTTCCGGGGGGGGGGGGGGGGTATTGGTCAGTATAAGTAAACAGCTGTGAACACTACGAGCGACAAGAAACCTCGAGAGATAAACCACAGAAGACTCTAAAGAAGAAATAAATAAAACATGTCTCTCAATTGTCGATTTATTGTGTCCTTCGTGTCATGAACACAATGACAAAACCAGATGCCATTCTTTGTGAGGCCCCTGATTGTTTTAATGGTGTGCTGGATATGAGAGATGAACATATGGGTTACACTTTCCAACCGGACGTTTCAACGGTGAAGATTTTCACAAACAGCTGCCTCAGCAACCTTTTTTCAACCAAAAACAGGCAGTTTTTCTCCTGCGTTGTGGATGAGAGAATGGCTTAAGATAAGACTTGCTCTATGTCAGATCGAACAGGCCCTGAGTGGAACATCCCTGCCTGGGTACGCACTGGAAGAGGAAGTCTGCGGGCGAGATGATTTGAAAGCCATAAGAATCTCTTCAGTGGCATATAGTCCAGACTCCATATTTTAGGTTGTGCCGAATTCAATAGTTCAGATGCCACCAAATCCGTTAGTTCATATGTATTTTCCAAAGAAAGAGGTCAACTATTTTTGTGCCTGTCTTTAGCTTCAGGTGGGGTGATTATGATAAAGTCCTTGACATGATGAAACAAGTGGAAAAGCTTTTCCAACATCGTGAACATTTACGTCGATTGGCCCTTCTGTCCTCAAGACAGAACCTGGGCCTAAAGGCAAGAAGGTCTATCCTGGAAAACATGACTGATGAGGGTGTTGGTTTCCCCAGGCATTATTCTCTAGGAATAATGACATATAATCATGTACATATATGTAGTATTGTTCAATAATAATGTGTAATATGTATGTATGTATGTATGTATGTATGTATGTATGTATGTATGTATGTATGTATGTATGTATGTATGTATGTATGTATGTATGTATGTATGTATGTATGTATGTATGTATGTATGTATTCTGGTACTAAAGATTTAAAAGATTTACATTGAATTAAATATCCGGCTGTCTCTCTGTTTATCCCCCGTGAGGGGTGTGTGTGTGTGTGTGGAAGGTCTTTGAAACTACAATCTGAAAACAGAAGGGGCCCTTATACAGTCGGTGGGGCTATATGTACATAAGGATACCCATGTCACATCTGCTCCCACTACACCCTCTGGTGTTCATCCAGTGTCATCCTAACCTGCAGTTCTCCCCCTGTATACTCTCTCTCTGTCTCTCTCTCTCTCTCTCTCTCTCTCTCTCTCTCTCTCTCTCTCTCTCTCTCTCTCTCTCTCTCTCTCTCTCTCTCTCTGTCTGTATGGTTGGAGACAGGTGTGCTGGAGTCAGAACAGATCCCTATCAGCTGCAAATCATCCCATAATCAAGACCTCTACATATACTCATTCCTGCCACCTCCACTCTGCCAGACTGTAATCTCTGCTCAGTCAGTTGTTATTCTAGCCTTTTGTCAGTTCTCAAGATCCTGTTGCCCTGCTGTGCTTGTTTCCCTGCCTTACACTGTTTTCCTGCCTTACACTGTTTTGTCCTCTCGTTGCAGTACCGCTCTGGCTCCTGTCTCCTGTACCACATCTCACCACCCAAACACCTTGCTTTGGACTTCACTCACCACCACCACCTTGGATTCCCCTCAGGACCCGTTTACCCTGCTCAACTCAGTCAACTACAACCTCACTCTACACTTCGGGTTTCTCTGCAACTCATCTGAGCTATCCCGGTTCTGCACTCCATATCTCTCTGTGTACAATAAACATTCATCCCTGCTTCTGCATCTGAGTCCGCTCTTGGGTTCCCCTGTGTTTGCTCCGCGTAACACCCTCCTCCTAAAGCCCTACTGGCTGTCACGTTGTTGTGTGAGGAACTCTCCGTCCCTGTGACTCCGCCTTTTCATTCTTTTCTGCTTTTTAATCTCAGAGCTTCTTCAGTCCTTCATTCAGGGGAGAAATAGAATAGCACTCTCTCTCTCCCTCTCTCTCTCCCTCTCTCTCTCTCTCTGTGGACACATTTCCTGTCACATTTCTCAGCCTCATGGATTTAGCCTCAGATATGAAAGACAGTGAATGGCAACACTTTACAATAAGGTTACATTAGTTAATGCATTAGTTAACCTGAATAAATAAATCATTCATTTAATATCTACTAAGTATTTATTCATTGTATGCATGTTTACTAAGCCATAAAAAAATGCATTAATACATTATTAAATAAAGCTGATAATTCATGTTAGTTAATAGTGATATATCTTTAATTTCCTGCATCTAAACCATTCAGAAACAAATGGTCTGTTAGGTAGAGAGTTACTCATTCATAATTAACAGCATGATAAGGTTTTATCATGTATTATTTTTAGTGATGCAGGTTCATGTCATTTAGAGATTGTCTTTATTCTAGTTTAAAAATAACTTACCATTAACTAACTGATGCCATGACAACTTGAAAAGCAATAGCAAATGAAGAAAACAATCTGTTCAGAGTATGTCATTTATCTTTAATTTGAAAAGCAGGATCATCAACATCACAGTTTCATCACAAGTTTACCTAATGTTAGTTAACCTGAAAGGTTAGCCTACCTAAACAGTAGCTAGCTAACAGCAGATCATGACTTAGTATAAAAGTCTGCATTGAACTTCAAAGGCTGTTTTTTCGGTAGCTACATGTTTGTTGTTTGCTGTCTCTTGTAAATTCCTCTGTCATTGTTTTTAACTGTTAGATATGGCTCGTTAGCTAATCAATAGATAGGTGGAAAGCTTTTTTTGCGAATACATGTTTTATTTGTCATGTTGGTGTGCTGCAGTGAGTGACAGATCTTGGTTTGAGTATTGAAGTGTAGACTGTTGACCCCTGGAGGTGGGAGGTGAAGTGGCTGTGTCATTTCCTAGCCTACATTCTTCTGGAACAGAGCGATGCAAACAAACAGTTTTGCTCCGAATCTGCCCATGACTGCTGAATGCTGACAAACTTGAAACAGCGTGATCCATATGGGTGCCAGTCTGAGGGACATGAACTTTCCTTTGTCCCCTCCTGCACTGCTGCAACCTGAGCCTCAACAGGAGGAGTCTGTTCCACCTCAGTCTTCAGTAAGGGTTCTAAACCAAGGAGCTGGGTCAGGTTGGCGTCGCCCAGTGCAATGGCAGCACTCAGAAGCAGAAGGATGGCCAACTTCTCCATGGTAATCTTTTCCTGTTAGAGAAGGAATCACAGGTGGTAGTCTGTAGGTTCTGTTCAGCTTGAGATAGAGGAACACTTTTATACGTGCAGGTCACCAAGCCACAAGGACGAAGTACAAAAACATATATTTACACTGATTCCAATGTACCAAAAAAACATGTTGACACTAATTCCACATCCTATTGGGAAATGTATCCTAATCCTTGTGGCAAATATACACTGAGTGTACAAAACATTAAGGTCACCTGCTCTTTCCATGACCTAGACTGACCAGGTGAATCCACTTTAATCAGTGTATATAAATGGGAGGAGACAGGTTAAAAAATTATTTTGGAGCCTTGAGACGACTGAGAGATGGATTGTGTGTGTGTCATTCAGAGGGTGAAGACAATAGATTTAAGTGCCTTTGAACGGGGTATGATAGGTGCCAGATGCACCTGTTCGTGTCAAGAACTGCAACGCTGCTGGGTTTTCACGCTCAACAGTTTCTGGTGTGTACTAAACATTAAGAACAACTTCCTAATATTGAGGTGCAGCTCCTCCCACCGAATACGAAGAATCAACATGAAAATAAGGTTGTCTAAGCAACAACAAAAACCTTTAAGCAGCAAAAACTACAATTAATAAATACAGATGTATAAATACAAATGAATGAAACTGAAAAAAGCATTTAAACCCGGCCGGGCCCCCAAGAAAGAATTCAAATGTGAAAGATTAGCAGTAGAAGTTGGAAGTTTACTACATACACCTTAGCCAAATACATTTAAACTAAGTTTTTAACAATTCCTGACATTTAATCCTAGTAAAAATGCCCTGTCTTAGGTCAGCTAGGATCACCACTTTATTTTAAGAATGTGAAATGTCAGAATAATAGTAGAGAGAATGATTTAGAAAGGGCATAGACAGGGCTCTAGACGAACATAGACAGGGCTCTAACTCCTCTAGCTCCAAAATGAAATAGGGTGCAAGCCAGGCAGCAGGCTGTTAGCCAGCCTGCCAGCTTAGTGGAGTCTGCCACTAGCACAGTCAGTGTAGTCAGCTCAGCTTCCCCCATTGAGACCGTGTCTGTGCCTCGATCTAGGTTGGGCAAAATTAAAAATGGCGGTGTTCGCTTTAGCAATCTCACTAGTATAAAGACCTCCTCCATTCCTGCCATTATTGAAAGAGATTGTGATACCTCACATCTCAAAATTGGGTTACTTAATGTTAGATCCCTCACTTCCAAGGCAGTTATAGTCAATGAACTAATCACTGATAATAATCTTGATGTGATTGGCCTGACTGAAACATGGCTTAAGCCTGATGAATTTACTGTGTTAAATGAGGCCTCACCCCCAGGTTACATTAGTGACCATACCCCCCGTGCATCCGGCAAAGGCGGAGGTGTTGCTAACATTTACGATAGCAAATTTCAATTTACAAAAAAAAAAACAACAATGACGTTTTCGTCTTTTGAGCTTCTAGTCATGAAATCTATGCAGCCTACTCACTCACTTTTTATAGCTACTGTGTATAGGCCTCCTGGGCCATATGCAGTGTTCCTCACTGAGTTCCCTGAATTCCTATCGGATCTTGTAGTCATAGCAGATAATATTCTAATTTTTGGTGACTTTAACATTCACATGGAAAAGTCCACAGACCCACTCCAAAAGGCTTTCGGAGCCATCATCGACTCAGTGGGTTTTGTCCAACATGTCTCTGGACCTACTCACTGCCACAGTCATACTCTGGACCTAGTTTTGTCCCATGGAATAAATGTTGTGGATCTAAATGTTTTTCCTCATAATCCTGGACTATCTGACCACCATTTTATTACGTTTGCAATTGCAACAAATAATCTGCTCAGACCCCAACCAAGGAGCATTAAAAGTCGTGCTATAAATTCTCAGACAACCCAAAGATTCCTTGATGCCCTTCCAGACTGCCTCTGCCTACCCAAGGACGTCAGAGGACAAAAATCAGTTAACCACCTAACCGAGGAACTCAATTTAACCTTGCGCAATACCCTAGATGCAGTTGCACCCCTAAAAACTAAAAACATCTGTCATAAGAAACTAGCTCCCTGGTATACAGAAAATACACGAGCTCTGAAGCAAGCTTCCAGAAAATTGGAACGGAAATGGCGCCACACCAAACTGGAAGTCTTCCGACTAGCTTGGAAAGACAGTACCGTGCAGTATCGAAGAGCCCTTACTGCTGCTCGATCATCCTATTTTTCCAACTTAATTGAGGAAAATAAGAACAATCCGAAATTTCTTTTTGATACTGTCGCAAAGCTAACTAAAAAGCAGCCTTCGCAAATGGAGGATGGCTTTCACTTCAGCAGTAATACATTTATGAACTTCTTTGAGGAAAAGATCATGATCATTAGAAAGCAAATTACAGACTCCTCTTTAAATCTGGGTATTCCTCCAAAGCTCCATTGTCCTGAGTCTGCACAACTCTGCCAGGACCTAGGATCAAGGGAGATACTAAAGTGTTTTAGTACTATATCTCTTGACGCAATGATGAAAATAATCATGGCCTCCAAACCCTCAAGCTGCATACTGGACCCTATTCCAACTAAACTACTGAAAGAGCTGCTTCCTGTGCTTGGCCCTCCTATGTTGAACATAATAAACGGCTCTCTATCCACCGGATGTGTACCAAGCTCACTAAAAGTGGCAGTAATAAAGCCTCTCTTGAAAAAGCCGAATCTTGATCCAGAAATTATAAAAAACTATCGGCCTATATCGAATCTTCCATTCCTCTCCAAAATTTTAGAAAAAGCTGTTGCACAGCAACTGACTGCCTTCCTGAAGACAAACAATGTATACGAAACGCTTCAGTCTGGTTTTAGACCCCATCATAGCACTGAGACTGCACTTGTGAAGGTGGTAAATGACCTTTTAATGACGTCAGACCGAGGCTCTGCATCTGTCCTCGTGCTCCTAGATCTTAGTGCCGCTTTTGATACCATCGATCACCACATTCTTTTGGAGAGATTGGAAACCCAAATTGGTCTACATGGACAAGTTCTGGCCTGGTTTAGATCTTATCTGTCGGAAAGATATCAGTTTGTCTCTGTGAATGGTTTGTCCTCTGACAAATCAATTGTAAATTTCGGTGTTCCTCAAGGTTCCGTTTTAGGACCACTATTGTTTTCACTATATATTTTACCTCTTGGGGATGTCATTCGAAAACATAATGTTAAATTTCACTGCTATGCAGACGACACACAGCTGTACATTTCAATGAAACATGGTGAAGCCCCAAAATTGCCCTCGCTAGAAGCCTGTGTTTCAGACATAAAGAAGTGGATGGCTGCAAACTTTCTACTTTTAAACTCGGACAAAACAGAGATGCTTGTTCTAGGTCCCAAGAAACAAAGAGATCTTCTGTTGAATCTGACAATTAATCTGGATGGTTGTACAGTCGTCTCAAATAAAACTGTGAAGGACCTCGGCGTTACTCTGGACCCTGATCTCTCTTTTGAAGAACATATCAAGACTGTTTCAAGGACAGCTTTTTTCCATCTACGTAACATTGCAAAAATCAGAAATTTTCTGTCCAAAAATGACGCAGAAAAATTAATCCATGCTTTTGTTACTTCTAGGCTGGACTACTGCAATGCTCTACTTTCCGGCTACCCGGATAAAGCACTAAATAAACTTCAGTTAGTGCTAAATACGGCTGCTAGAATCCTGACTAGAACCAAAAAATTTGATCATATTACTCCAGTGTTAGCCTCCCTACACTGGCTTCCTGTTAAGGCAAGGGCTGATTTCAAGGTTTTACTGCTAACCTACAAAGCATTACATGGGCTTGCTCCTACCTATCTTTCCGATTTGGTCCTGCCGTACATACCTACACGTACGCTACGGTCACAAGACGCAGGCCTCCTAATTGTCCCTAGAATTTCTAAGCAAACGGCTGGAGGTAGGGCTTTCTCCTATAGAGCTCCATTTTTATGGAATGGTCTGCCTACCAATGTGAGAGACGCAGACTCAGTCTCAACCTTTAAGTCTTTACTGAAGACTTATCTCTTCAGTAGGTCCTATGATTAAGTATAGTCTGGCCCAGGAGTGTGAAGGTGAACGGAAAGGCTGGAGCAACGAACCGCCCTTGCTGTCTCTGCCTTGCCGGTTCCCCTCTTTCCACTGGGATTCTCTGCCTCTAACCCTTTTACAGAGGCTGAGTCACTGGCCTACTGGTGTTCTTCCATGCCGTCCATGGGAGGGGTGCGTCACTTGAGTGGGTTGAGTCACTGACGTGGTCTTCCTGTCTGGGTTGGCGCCCCCCCCCCCCCCCCCCCTTGGGTTGTGCCATGGCGGAGATCGTTGTGGGCTATACTCGGCCTTGTCTTAGGACGGTAAGTTGGTGGTTGGAGACATCCCTCTAGTGGTGTGGGGGCTGTGCTTTGGCAAAGTGGGTGGGGTTATATCCTGCCTGTTTGGCCCTGTCCGGGGGTATCATCGGATGGGGCCACAGTGTCTTCTGATCCCTCCTGTCTCAGCCTCCAGTATTTATGCTGCAGTAGTTTATGTGTCGGGGGGCTAGGGTCAGTCTGTTACATCTGGAGTATTTCTCTTGTCTTATCTGGTGTCCTGTGTGTATTTAAATATGCTCTCTCTAATTCT
The DNA here is from genome assembly GCF_965601325.2 of Salmo salar. Classification (NCBI taxonomy): domain Eukaryota; kingdom Metazoa; phylum Chordata; class Actinopteri; order Salmoniformes; family Salmonidae; genus Salmo; species Salmo salar. The sequence continues at coordinate 874,063 of NW_027675424.1, forward strand.
CTCTTTCTCTCTTTCTGTCTTTCTCTCGGAGGACCTGAGCCCTAGGACCATGCCTCAGGACTACCTGGTATGATGACTCCTTGCTGTCCCCAGTCCACCTGGCCGTGCTGCTGCTCCAGTTTCAACTGTTCTGCCTGCGGCTATGGAACCCTGACCTGTTCACCGGACGTGCTTGTTGCACCCTCGACAACTACTATGATTATTATTATTTGACCATGCTGGTCATTTATGAACATTTTAACATTTTAACATTTTGACCATGTTCTGTTTTAATATCCACCCTGCACAGCCAGAAGAGGACTGGCCACCCCTCATAGCCTGGTTCCTCTCTAGGTTTCTTCCTAGGTTTTTGGCCTTTCTAGGGAGTTTTTCCTAGGGAGTTTTTCCTAGCCACCGTGCTTCTTTCACATGCTTTGCTTGCTGTTTGGGGTTTTAGGCTGGGTTTCTGTACAGCACTTTGAGAATATCAGCTGATGTACGAAGGGCTATATAAAAATAAATTTGATTTGATTTGATTGGTCTCCTGTACTATGTTTCCCACCAGCTCCTCTGTCAGAAACAACTTGAAGCACTCTGCCTCAGATGGAAATGGACTCCAGACTGGGACTCATCAAAACAAACAGCAGGGCCAGGAGGGGTGAAATGACTGGTGGCCTTCCAGCTACCACAGAACTCCTGTACTTCATCCACTGTCGGTCTGCCTCCATCACCACCAGCATCTTCAAAGGGACCTGGTACTTGGTCAGTGGACAAGGGAACCTCAGATTCAGGGTTCTCAATGGCTACAAGGTTGGGGGTGGGGGGGCAGCTCCTCACTGTCAGAATCTGATTCCTGACTTTCAGACTCAGACTCATTGTCAGAATTGTTAAAAAAATCTCCAGAATTTCCACATTTGTGAGTTGTCTCCTTTTGAAAGACATTGCTAATGCTACAGCTTAGCTCACTAGCTACATACATAAACAACAACACTGAATGGCTCAAAGTGAGAGGGGACGTGATTGACTGCCGGCATGCGTCACTTGTATCAATAAATCACCATCAGAAAATGTTTTGTGAGGTAATTATTTGTGTATTTACTGTTTTATTCACATGTTTTCAATTCTGGGTGACAAATCATGCATTCCGATTCTTGCATAGATTGTAATGGGCACATTATTATGTGTGTAAAATACTTATTTGAAGGTTATACTGATTATGATGAGCTAAGCTAATTCCAGCTATGTGTATGGAGCCATGTTTGTTGACATACAATGCATTCTGGGTTTCACGTAATCATCCGTTTGACCAAAGATGTTATAACAAAATGAGGTGAGTAAGAGTTCACTCATTTTTTGAATACTTCCGGAAATGAATGGTGGGATGTGAACGACGGTAGATGACACACCCCTTCAACACTATAAACAGACCGAACTCATCTTGTCTTTTATTATCTTCGGTTTCTGTGAGGGAAAAATGCATGGCTGCGCGAAGAAAACTAATCGTCGGATTACTGTCGATTTCTAGAAAGTGTTTTACCTAATTATTTCGATCAATGGTGAGCTCACCCCGTGATGTGATTAATTATACATAGTAATTGCAAATAGCTAATTCATATTGTAGTTTACGTCAGCCGAGAGTTAGAAAATATGACTGCTTGTGTTGGGTCAATCTTTCTTCAGTTAGCGCTACGACAAATGTAGCCTACATTTTTCCCGGTTAGGATGATTGTGATGTGATGTGATATATATATATATATTTCTGTGAATATCTGAACCATTTGAATCCAAAAATAAACTGCTCACATTCAGGAGAAACTTTGTAAGGACTGTGTGTGTGTTTTTGTGTAAATAGTTTCTGAAAAAAGTGTGTCCAGCTCAAATGCTGATTGTTGCGTCATTGTAAAGTGTCCGTTGTAACGGGGTTCCAACCTACTAATCAACCCGCTTCACTGTAGAACGGCTGGTATGAATAATAACAATGGCTGGGTTGATGGGCACTTCAGTGACTTGGAGCCTTTGATTGCCTTGCCTCTGGGAGCCTGTCGACTTGTTACATGATTACTGAGTGAAAGAGAGCCTATGAAAGTTTTCATGGAGGGTGGGGGACCCCTGGTGGCTGAACCTGAGATCAATGAGAGAACTTGTCAGAAAAACGACAGAGTCCCACTTTCTCTGTCATTGTACAAAGTAGAGAGTGGGGGAAAAATGTGTAAAAATGTATACAGAGGCTCTTGAATTTGTCATAAAAAAAATTAAAATAGTGAAAAAGGATTAAAATAAAGTTCCAACAGTACATGAGATGATCAGACTGAACCAACTGCTATCTTAAAATGTTTATTCAGTTAGGAAACAGAGGATGTATTACATAAAGTTATCACAAAATTAAAGTTATCACACAATTAAATAATAAATCCTCACTCACACAGACAAACATGGCTTCATTATTGTTCACAGTTTATTATCATAGTTTCTCACAGATCCTGGCTTCCACTGTTAGAATGGCTGAGCGAGAGGAGGTGGGGCTTTTTTCATAGCCTGAGAGAGAGAGAGAGACATTCAGTTTTACTAGAGGGGTTGGGTGCGCCTCCTGTTGGCTGAACCCGGGTGGGAGGTTCCCCCTTAGCAAGCAATGGACCCCAGCACACCACTGAAGCCATTAAGAACTATATTCAAAAACCCACCTGGTAACCTGTTCAATCACCAGGCACACGGCTCAACATAGTTCAATGACAGAGACTGTGGACTTTGAATAATTTGGGGTAAAAAAAATAAAAAATGTGAAAATTAATAAAATTAAGTTGCAGCTGTCTTTGATATGCTCAAAATTAACTAACTGCTATCTTGAAATGTAGAGAAAGTGTTTTAAAATAGGCATCCAATCATTTGAAAATTAGTCGAAAGGCTAAGTGATTCTCTTCCTGAGAAGAAGCTGACAGCCTTCAAACAGAGCAAAAAAAGTGGTCCCAAACAATATGTCAAAATGAATAAAAGAATTATACAGCCGTCTTTAATAAGATCAAACTGAACTAACTGCTATCTTGAAATGTTAAAAAAGTGTTTTTAAATAGGCATCCTGTGGTTCGGGCTATGTATTTAGGTAGAGGGGTGTTTGGTTTATGTGGTTCGGGCTATGTATTTAGGTAGAGGGGTGTTTGGTTTATGTGGTTCGGGCTATGTATTTAGGTAGAGGGGTGTTTGGTTTATGTGGTCTCGGGCTATGTATTTAGGTTGAGGGGTGTTTGGTTTATGTGGTTCGGGCTATGTATTTAGGTAGAGGGGTGTTTGGTTTATGTGGTCGGGCTATGTATTTAGGTAGAGGGGTGTTTGGTTTATGTGGTTCGGGCTATGTATTTAGGTAGAGGGGTGTTTGGTTTATGTGGTTCGGGCTATGTATTTAGGTAGAGGGGTGTTTGGTTTATGTGGTCGGGCTATGTATTTAGGTAGAGGGGTGTTTGGTTTATGTGGTTCGGGCTATGTATTTAGGTAGAGGGGTGTTTGGTTTATGTGGTTCGGGCTATGTATTTAGGTAGAGGGGTGTTTTTGGTTTATGTGGTTCGGGCTATGTATTTAGGTAGAGGGGTGTTTGGTTTATGTGGTTCGGGCTATGTATTTAGGTAGAGGGGTGTTTGGTTTATGTGGTCAGGCTATGTATTTAGGTAGAGGGGTGTTTGGTTTATGTGGTTCGGGCTATGTATTTAGGTAGAGGGGTGTTTGGTTTATGTGGTCGGGCTATGTATTTAGGTAGAGGGGTGTTTGGTTTATGTGGTTCGGGCTATGTATTTAGGTAGAGGGGTGTTTGGTTTATGTGGTTCGGGCTATGTATTTAGGTAGAGGGGTGTTTTTGGTTTATGTGGTTCGGGCTATGTATTTAGGTAGAGGGGCGTTTGGTTTATGTGGTTCGGGCTATGTATTTAGGTAGAGGGGTGTTTGGTTTATGTGGTTCGGGCTATGTATTTAGGTAGAGGGGTGTTTGGTTTATGTGGTTCGGGCTATGTATTTAGGTAGAGGGGTGTTTGGTTTATGTGGTCAGGGGTTTGTTAGTCTATGTTCTATGTTAGTGTATTTCTATGTTCTGTCTTGTCTATTGTAGTTCTATGTTTAGTTAATTGGGGTTGGGCCTTCAATTGGAGGCAGCTGGTTATCGTTGCCTCTGATTGAAGGTCCTATAATTAGGAGTTTGTTTGTCATGGGGGTTTTGTGGCAGATTGTTGCTGTGTATAGCTTTGTGCCTTACTGGCCTGTTCTTTGTCCTTTAATAAAAGAAGATGAGTGTACATTTTCCCGCTGCGTCTTGGTCTAAACCCTACGACACCTGTGACATTTACATTAGGGTGTATTGTTAGATACTACTGCACTGTTGGAACCAGGAACACAAGCATTTCACTACACCCACAATAACATCTACTAAATATGTGTATGTGACCAATAACATTTTTATTTGATTGTATTTTTGAAAGTGTTACATAATTCTCAATCCGCTTTGCGTCGTGCCTAAAAACAGCACTTAGCCGTGGTACTGTATATTAGCCATATACTGTCACAACTTCCACCGAAGTCATTTCCTCTCCTTGTTCGGCGGTCGGCGTCACCGGTCTTCTAGCCATCGTCGATCCACTTTTCATTTTCCATTTGTTTTGTCTTGTTTTCTTACACATCTGGTTTCCATTTCCATCATGAATTGTTGTGTATTTAACCCTCTGTTCCCCCCATGTCCTTGTGTGGAATTGTTTGTTTGTAAGTGCTTGTACTCTGTTACTGGTGCGCATTGGGTTTTGTACCCATGTAGGTTCGTTTTGTATTAAACTGCTCCGGCTATTACCTATCTCTGCTCTCCTGCGTCTGACTTCACTGCCACCAGGTCCGCAATCCTTACATATACCACACCTCCTCAGGCCTTATTGCTTATTAGAACACATAAGTGTATTATAAGGCATTATAAAGGTCATTAAAATAATTCTAATATGTACTTCATAGAAACGGTTACCCTTTATATTCTAATAACTCACATTTTAAGATTCATTATTTCATTTATTCCACGTTAAGGGCTCTAACCAAGGAACAAGACTATTTGTCTCCCTCTTGCTGTTGCATGCAGTTCCTCTCTCTTCCTCCCTCCCTCTAACCCCACCCCTCTGGCAGAACCAGGAAGTCCATCCCCCTTCACAAACTCTCTTCTGAGGAAACGAAACTGATCTGAGTCTCTGTGTCGTCTGTCTATGTGAGAGTGAACAACCGTCCAAATGGCTCAACAGGGAGTTCTGCTGGACCAGGACCAGTTCTGTTGTTCTGTCTGTCTGGATCTACTGAAGGAGCCTGTCACTACTGCCTGTGGGCACAGTTACTGTAGGAGCTGTATTGAGGGCTGCTGGGATCAGGATGTTCTGAAAGGGGTCTATAGCTGTCCTCAGTGCAGACAGACCTTCAGTCCGAGGCCTACGCTGAGTAAAAATAACATGTTGGCTGAAATGTTGAAAAAGTGTTTTTAAATAGGCATGCTATCATTTGAAAATTAGTTGAAAGGCTAAGTGATTCTCCTCCTGACAAGAAGTTGACAGCCTTCAAACATAGAATATTTTTGGGTCAAAAAAAAGAATATACAGCTGTCTTTAGTAAGATCAAACTGAACTAACTGCTATCTTGAAATGTTGAAAAAGTGTTTTTAAATAGCTCAGTCTTATCACTCAATATGAGTCAAAATCTGTCACTTCCAGGACTGCTCATTTTGTCAAAAATGAAAAAATGAAAAAAATAACTACTCACAGCTGTGTTAAAACCTCTTGGGGATAGGGGGCAGTATTGAGAATTTAGAAAAAAAATATGTGCCCATTTTTAACTGCCTCCTACACCAACTCAGAAGCTAGAATATGCATATTATTGTTCAGGTTTGGATAGAAAACACTCTGAATTTTCTAAAACTGTTTGAATGGTGTCTGTAAGTATAACAGAACTCATATGGCAGTCAAAACCCTGAGACAAATTCTGACAGGAAGTGGATACCTGATGTGTTGAATTACCTTTAAGCCTATGCCATTGAAACACACAGGGGCTTATTAATCGTTGAGCACTTCCTATGGCTTCCACTAGATGTCACCAGTCTTTACAAAGTGTTTTTAGTCTTATACTGTGAGATCTGACCGAACAAGAGCCTTGGAACGGTGATGGCCGATTAGACTCTGGCGCGCGAGTTCATGTTGGGTAGTCTCGTTCCAATACGTTTTAAAAGAGAATGCAATCGTCCGCCTTGAATATTATTCATGTTCTGGTTAAAAAAGGCACTAATGATTTATGCTATACAACGTTCGACATGTTTGAACGAACGTAAATATTTTTTCTCCCTTCTTTCATGAAGAGAAGTCCGGCGGGCTTAGATCATGTGCTAACAACACGGAGCTTTTTGGACATAAATTATGATCTTTTTCAAACAAAACTACATTTGTTATGGACCTGGGATTCCTGGAAGTGACATCTGATGAAGAGAATCAAAGGTAATGGATTATTTACATAGTATTTTCGATTTTAGATCTCTCCAACATGGCGGTTAGTCTGTATCTCAAAGCGTATTTTTCTGGGCGCAGTGCTCAGATTATTGCAAAGTGTGATTTCCCAGTAAGGTTATTTTTAAATCTGGCAATCCGGTTGCATTCAAGAGATGTAAATCTATAATTCTTTGAATGACAATATAATATTTTACCAATGTTTTCTAATTTTAATTATTTAATTTGAGGTGCTGATTTGACTGGCGGTATTGGAGGGAAAAGATTTCCTCAACATCAACGCCATAGTAAAACGCTGTTTTTGGATATAAATATGAACTTGATAGAACTAAAAATGCATGTATTGTCTAACATAATGTCCTAGGAGTGTCATCTGATGGAGATTGTCAAAGGTTAGTGCATAATTTTAGCTGATTTTATGGTTTTGGTGACGCCTGTCTTTGAATTGACAAAACATTACACACAACTATTGTCAATGTACTGTCCTAACATAATCTAACTTTATGCTTTCGCCGTAAAACCTTTTTGAAATCGGACAACGTGGTTAGATTAAGGAGATGTTTATCTTTCAAAGGGTGTAAGATAGTTGTATGTTTGAAAAATTAGAATTTTGACATTTATTTGGATTCAAATTTGCCGCTCTTGAAATGCACCTGCTGTTGATAGGGTGCACCACGGGGGGCACGCTAGCGTCCCACATAGCCCCAAGAGGTTAAACAGCGGTTGACATGCTTCGAAGTACGGTAATGGAATATTTAGAAATTTTTTTGTCACGAAATGCGCCATGCTCGTCACCCTTATTTACCCGTTCGGATAGTGTTTTGAACGCGCGAACAAAAAGCCGCTATTTGGATATAACAATGGATTATTTGGGACCAAACCAACATTTGTTATTGAAGTAGAAGTCCTGGGAGTGCATTCTGACGAAGAACAGCAAAGGTAATAACATTTTTCTTATAGTAAATCTGACTTTGGTGAGTGCTAAACTTGCTGGGTATCTAAATAGCTAGCCCTGTGATGCCGGGCTATCTACTGAGAATATTGCAAAATGTGCTTTCACTGAAAAGCTATTTTAAAATCGGACATATCGAGTGCATAGAGGAGTTCTGTATCTATAATTCTTAAAATAATTGTTATGCTTTTTGTGAACGTTTATCGTGAGTAATTGAGTAAATTCACCGGAAGTTTGCGGGGGTATGCTAGTTCTGAACGTCACATGCTAATGTAAAAAGCTGTTTTTTGATATAAATATGAACTTGATTGAACAAAACATGCATGTATTGTATAACATAATGTCCTAGGTGTGTCATCTGATGAAGATCATCAAAGGTTAGTGCTGCATTTAGCTGTCTTCTGGGTTTTTGTGACATTATATGCTAGCTTGAAAAATGGGTGTCTGATTATTTCTGGCTGGGTACTCTCCTGACATAATCTAATGTTTTGCTTTCGCTGTAAAGCCTTTTTGAAATCGGACAGTGTGGTTAGATTAATGAGAGTCTTGTCTTTAAAATAGTGTAAAATAGTCATATGTTTGAGAAATTGAAGTAATAGCATTTCTAAGGTATTTGAATAACGCGCCACAGGATTCCACTGGCTGTTACGTAGGTGGGACGATTTCGTCCCACCGGCCCTAGAGAAGTTAAGGAAGTGATTGAGGTGGAGACTTTTTCTCTCTTTCTTTCTTTCTTTCTTTCTTTCTTTCTTTCTTTCTTTCTTTCTCTCTTTCTCTCTTTCTCTCTTTCTCTCTTTCTCTCTCTCGGAGGACCTGAGCCCTAGGACCATGCCTCAGGACTACCTGGCATGATGACTCCTTGCTGTCCCCAGTCCACCTGGCCGTGCTGCTGCTCCAGTTTCAACTGTTGTGCCTGCGGCTATGGAACCCTGACCTGTTCACCGGACGTGCTACCTGTCCCAGACCTGCTGTCCCAGACCTGCTGGAACCCTGACCTGTTCACCGGATGTGCTATCTGTCCCAGACCTGCTGTTTTCAACTCTCTAGAGACTGTAGGAGTGGTAGAGATACTCTCAATGATCGGCTATGTAAAGCCAACTGACATTTACTCTTGAGGTGCTGTCTTGTTGCACCCTCGACAACTACTGTGATGATTATTATTTGACCATGCTGGTCATTTATGAACATTTGAACATCTTGGCCATGTTCTGTTATAATCTCCACCCGGCACAGCCAGAAGAGGACTGGTCACCCCTCATAGCCTGGTTCCTCTCTAGGTTTCTTCCTAGGTTCTGGCCTTTCTACAGAGTTTTTCCTAGCCACCGTGCTTCTACACCTGTATTGCTTGCTGTTTGGGGTTTTAGGCTGGGTTTCTGTGCAGCACTTTGAGATATCAGCTGATGTAAGAAGGGCTATATAAATACATTTGATTTGATAAATTGGTTGAGAACTTGTTGGAGGCTATTTTGTTGCAATACCCATCTATGTTTAAAACCTGTTTTCTCTACAGGATGTTTCTGATCTGCCAATGGCCTGGGGGAATGAGAATGGCCAAGACCATTGTGTAAAAGGGGAGGAGTTGTGGTTTGTATGACTAACAATGTAGGCAGAGGAAGGTTGAGACCGGATTGTCATAGGTAACAGTAATGCCTCTGGCTCGGATGTACATGCATGGACGTGCACATCGTACCCCCTGGTTTAGCACCTCATGAAATACTCACAGAAAGACCCATGGGAATCTTAAACACCCCGTTCCCACAGAACAGTTTGACACTGACGGGTTGCGAGGATCAAATGGTAAGCTACTGTGCTGCACTCAACAATGTTCTGAAGTCTATTTTCCCCAGGATAAAAGTGGCTTTGCCTGAACCAAAAGGAGGACAGCTCCAAAAATTGCAGCCAGGAGATTGAGTGATCAACAAAGACCTCCGCAGAAAGACTTGGCACCAACAGCGCTGGACTGGTCCATTCCAGGTGCTCCTGATGGTTGCAGAGCGGTTGACGTGGGTTCACGCAAGCCACTGCAGGAAAGTGCCCCACAACCCAGACGAAGATGCACCAGCCGATGAATCGTCATATGTGACCCCAGTGGCCATAGAAAGACCAGGACCGGACTCTATGCATCATTTCTTTTGCTTTCGTGGTCAGTCTTTTCATTGTTAGCTGTTGTCTGGGCCCTTGGACAAGTGACAACAATACAACTGAAGTATACAACACCAGCATAGTCCCACGGTGGGACTTAAATAACAGCCGCTCCAGCTCAAGCCAATGGCTCAGGACGGGAGTCCAGCTAATAATAGCTGCCCCGTTGTTTAACCTCTATGGGCTAGGTGGGACGCTAGCGTCCCCCCCGTGGTGCACTCCATCAACAGCAGGTGCATTTCAAGAGCGGCAAATTTGAATCCAAATAAATGTCCAAATTCAAATTTTTCAAACATACAACTATTTTACACCCTTTGAAAGATAAACATCTCCTGAATCTAACCACGTTTTACGATTTCAAAAAGGTTTTACGGCGAAAGCATAAATTTAGAGTATGTTAGGACAGTACATTTACAAGAGTTGTGTGTAATGTTTTGTCAATTCAAAGACAGGGTCACCAAAACCATAAAACCAGCTAAAATGATGCACTAACCTTTTACAATCTCCATCAGATGACGCTCCTAGGACATTATGTTAAACAATGCATGCATTTTTAGTTCTATCAAGTTCATATTTATATCCAAAAACAGCGTTTTACTATGGCATTGATGTTGAGGAAATCGTTTCCCTCCAATAACAGGCAGTCAAGTCAACACAACAAATTAAATAATTAAAATTAGAAAACATTGGTAAAATATTATATTGTCATTTAAAGAATTATAGATTTACATCTCTTGAACGCAATCAACTTGCCAGATTTAAAAATAACCTTACTGGGAAATCACACTTTGCAATAATCTGAGCACTGCGCCCAGAAAAATACGCGTTGCGATACAGACTAGACGTCATGTTGGGGAGATCTAAAATCGAAAATACTATGTAAATAATCCATTACCTTTGATTCTCTTCATCAGATGTCACTTCCAGGTATCACAGGTCCATAACGAATGTAGTTTTGTTCAAAAAAGCTCATCATTTATGTCCAAAAATCTCCGTCTTGTTAGCACATGATCTAAGCCAGCCGGACTTCTCGTCATGAACGAGGGGAAAAAATATATTTACGTTCGTTCAAACATGTCAAACGTTGTATAGCATAAATCATTAGGGCCTTTTTTAACCAGAACATGAATAATATTCAAGGTGGACGAATGCATACTCTTTTATAACGTATTGGAACGAGGGTACCCAACATGAACTCGCGCGCCAGGTGTCTAATGGGCCATCATCGTTCCATGGCTCTTGTTCGGTCAGATCTCCCTCCAGAAGACTCAAAACACTTTGTAAACGCTGGTGACATCTAGTGGAAGCAATAGGAAGTGCCAAAATATTCCTCAGCCCCTGTGTTTTTCAATGGGATAGGTTTAAAGGTAATACAACACATCAGGTATCCATTTCCTGTCAGAAAATGTCTCAGGGTTTTGCCTGCCAAATGAGTTCTGTTATACTCACAGACACCATTCAAACAGTTTTAGAAACTTTAGAGTGTTTTCTATCCATATATAATAAGTATATGCATATTCTAGTTACTGGGTAGGATTAGTAACCAGATTAAATCGGGTACATTTTTTTTATCCAGCCGTGCAAATACTGCCCCCTAGCCCTAACACGTTAAGAAGACAGAGATGGATGCAGCGGCTTGATGATTGTCCTCTTTGTACATATGAAGAGTGTACTTCTGTAGAACTGTTTCATTGTTTAATAACCTCTTGGGGCTATGTGGGACGCTAGCGTGCCACCCGTGGTGCACCCTATCAACAGCAGGTGCATTTCAAGAGCGGCAAATTTGAAACCAAATAAATGTCAAAATTCAAATTTTTCAAACATACAACTATCTTACACCCTTTGAAAGATAAACATCTCCTTAATCTAACCACGTTGTCCGATTTCAAAAAGGTTTTACGGCGAAAGCATAAAGTTAGATTATGTTAGGAGAGTACATTGACAATAGCTGTGTGTAATGTTTTGTCAATTCAAAGACAGGCGTCACCAAAACCATAAAACCAGCTAAAATGATGCACTAACCTTTGACAATCTCCATCAGATGACACTCCTAGGACATTATGTTAGACAATACATGCATTTTTAGTTCTATCAAGTTCATATTTATATCCAAAAACAGCGGTTTACTATGGCGTTGATGTTCAGGAAATCGTTTCCTTCCAATAACCGGCAGTCAAGTCAGCACCACAAATTAAATAATTAAAATTAGAAAACATTGGTAAAATATTATATTGTCATTTAAAGAATTATAGATTTACATCTCTTGAACGCAATCAACTTGCCAGATTTAAAAATAACCTTACTGGGAAATCACACTTTGCAATAATCTGAGCACTGCGCCCAGAAAAATACGCGTTGCGATACAGACTAGACGTCATGTTGGGGAGATCTAAAATCGAAAATACTATGTAAATAATCCATTACCTTTGATTCTCTTCATCAGATGTCACTTCCAGGTATCACAGGTCCATAACGAATGTAGTTTTGTTCAAAAAAGCTCATCATTTATGTCCAAAAATCTCCGTCTCGTTAGCACATGATGTAAGCCAGCCGGACTTCTCGTCATGAACGAGGGGAAAAAATATATTTCCGTTCGTTCAAACATGTCAAACGTTGTATAGCATAAATAATTAGGGCCTTTTTTAACCAGAACATGAATAATATTCAAGGTGGACGAATGCATACTCTTTTATAACGTATTGGAACGAGGGTACCCAACATGAACTCGCGCGCCAGGTGTCTAATGGGCCATCATCGTTCCATGGCTCTTGTTCGGTCAGATCTCCCTCCAGAAGACTCAAAACACTTTGTAAAGGCTGGTGACATCTAGTGGAAGCAATAGGAAGTGCCAAAATATTCCTCAGCCCCTGTGTTTTTCAATGGGATAGGTTTAAAGGTAATACAACACATCAGGTATCCACTTCCTGTCAGAAAATGTCTCAGGGTTTTGCCTGCCAAATGAGTTCTGTTATACTCACAGACACCATTCAAACAGTTTTAGAAACTTTAGAGTGTTTTCTATCCATATATAATAAGTATATGCATATTCTAGTTACTGGGTAGGATTAGTAACCAGATTAAATCGGGTAAATTTTTTTTTATCCAGCCGTGCAAATACTGCCCCCTAGCCTTAACAGGTTAAAGGTAATTCAACACATCAGGTATCCACTTCCTGTCAGAAAATGTCTCAGGGTTTTGCCTGCCAAATGAGTTCTGTTATACTCACAGACACCATTCAAACAGTTTTAGAAACTTTAGGGTGTTTTCTATCCATATATAATAAGTATATGCATATTCTAGTTGCTGGGTAGGATTAGTAACCAGATTAAATCGGGTACATTTTTTTATCCAGCAGTGAAAATACTGCCCCCTAGCCCCAACAGGTTAAAGCATTGGGGGGGATTTTTCTTACACTAGTACATTATCTGTGTAAATGGCTTCTGTTGAGCCACTGAGTGTTTTACCTTCACATGGTGCAAAACAGGGAATCATTAAACAATGAAAACAGTTCTACAGAAGTACACTCTTCATCTGTACAAAGAGGACAATCATCACGCCGATGCATCAATCTCCGTCTTCTTAACCTGTTAGGGCTAGGGGGCAGTATTGACACGGCTGGATAAAAAACATACCCGATTTAATCTGGTTACCACTCCTACCCAGTAACTAGAATATGCATATGCTAGTTCTGAACGTCACATGCTAATGTAAAAAGCTGGTTTTTGATATAAATATGAACTTGATTGAACAAAACATGCATGTATTGAATAACATAATGTCCTAGGGTTGTCATCTGATGAAGATCATCAAAGCTTAGTGCTGCATTTAGCTGTCTTCTGGGTATATGTGACATTATATGCTAGCTTGAAAAATGGGTGTCTGATTATTTCTGGCTGGGTACTCTGCTGACATAATCTAATGTTTTGCTTTCGTTGTAAAGCCTTATTGAAATCGGACAGTGTGGTTAGATTAACGAGAGTCTTGTCTTTAGAATGGTGTAAAATAGTCATATGTTTGAGAAATTGAAGTAATAGCATTTCTAAGGTATTTGAATAACGCGCCACAGGATTCCACTGGCTGTTACGTAGGTGGGACGATTTCGTCCCACCTACCCTAGAGAGGATAAACCGCAGCCGTCGACACAGCAGTTCTTAAAATTGGATGTAAACATAGACAACGCTGTATTAAAATTGTCAGTGTAGAGCACCAGTGAAAGGGATTTCGAAATGGGAGAAGTTAGGAGCAATTTATATAAGGACGGTATTTGGTATCATGATAAGTTACCAATACTACCTAAGTCATTGTTTAGAGATGCGGCAAGATTGACACATGGGCAGAGCCATGTGTCAACAGGGGGATGGTAGAGCAGGTTCGGAAACACTTTGTGGCCTATTGGATAACGAACTACTTAAAAAAAACATTTTTTATAATAGATAAGCATATTAAATGGGAAGAAGTGGTCACAACTTACTGGGTGGACACGATTAGGATAGTTGGTTTACTACGGGGGGCCAGCACAGAAAAAAATGTATGAAATTGTATGAAATGTATGCATTCACTACTGTAAGTCGCTCTGGATAAGAGCGTCTGCTAAATGACTAAAAATGTAAATGTAAAATGTAGGATCTCTCTCTTAAATAATGGATTACATTTTAGCTGATCAGGTAAACCATATAGAATGCCAGAGTTAGGGAGGCCAGAACAGGTAGACATAGAAGTTGAAGATACAGTAACAGAACACATGGTTAACCAAACCCGTATGTCCGAGACTTTGTGTCCAACAGGTGAATTACAGGAGAAGATGATTCACTCAATCCAACCAGGAGACTGGGTGTGGATCCAGTCCCTGAGGAGAAAAGAACTGGAAGCAGCCACGGTGGGAGGGCCCATACCAAGTGTTCCTGGTAATAGCCTTTGTGGTGAGAATAGCTGAAAGAGCTACCTGGGTTCATATCACACATTGCGGGAGGGTAAGACACACTGACACTGTCGAACAATCACAGAGTTAGGAGAAGAACCGAATACCAATAAGGTTCGGGGGTTACCTCTCTAATGAAGATTCCCAAACCCGCCCGATCCTCACTGTGTGCGTTCATAGAAGTGAAAGTGTGGGTTGGCCTCTAGCCGGTGATATATTCTCCGGGAGGGGGTGGGGCTTTACAGGGGTACTGGTCAGTCTGAGCTGTCTGATTGTGGGAGCCATATTCCTAATACACCATGAACCACTCGAGAAGTCAGAAAGTTGTAACTTGACCCATAGTGTAGAAGATGAGGAGTTTTTATGGCCTAGGTACAAAAGGTCACTCGATCTGGATAAAAAGGAAGTGAGATTAGAGTTAGGGAAGGATGTCTCAATAGAGTTCTATGCAGACCAAATGGGGTCCCTAACCTCCTGGCAGTCTAGGACTCGGACTTCATGGGGAAGATATCTGTGTAGATCCCGGTGTAACTCATGGAATCATAGCTCACACAGAGAGAGAAGGCTATGTCAATCCACACACCCAATATAGAAACAGATGGAATATAGTGAAGGCCAGGGTTTTTGACTGCAATCCAGAGCAAGGGAAGTATTGCTTGAAGATAGGAATGACCATTAAAAGCATAAAGAAAGAGGATTTAGGGTTATGGTATGTTGGCCTTGACCAGACCATTGTCGACACTGCGGTACCATTCCGAGTAGTAGAGGTTAGGACAGGAGATAGTTCTACCGCCAGCCAGAATACCAGTAGTACCCCTGATAAAACTGACATTACCCGTGTAGTCATCCAGAGCCAAGGACCGGTGAGGATAGTTCAGACGAAAGATCTTAACCTGTTGGGTCTAGGGGGCAGCATTTGCACGTCTGGATAAAAAAAATGTACCCGATTTAATCTGGTTACTAATCCTACCCAGTAACTAGAATATGCATATACTTATTATATATGGATAGAAAACACTCTAAAGTTTCTAAAACTGTTTGAATGGTGTCTGTGAGTATAACAGAACTCATTTGGCAGGCAAAACCCTGAGACATTTTCTGACAGGAAGTGGATACCTGATGTGTTGTATTGACTTTAAACCTATCCCATTGAAAAACACAGGGGTTTAGGAATATTTTGGCACTTCCTATTGCTTCCACTAGATGTCACCAGCCTTTACAAAGTGTTTTGAGTCTTCTGGAGGGAGATCTGACCGAACAAGAGCCATGGAACGATGATGGCCCATTAGACACCTTGCGCGCGAGTTGATGTTGGGTACCCTCGTTCCAATACGTTATAAAAGAGTATGCATTCGTCCACCTTGAATATTATTCATGTTCTGGTTAAAAAAGGCCCTAATTATTTATGCTATACAACGTTTGACATGTTTGAACGAACGGAAATATATTTTTTCCCCTCGTTCATGACGAGAAGTCCGGCTGGCTTACATCATGTGCTAACGAGACGGAGATTTTTGGACATAAATGATGAGCTTTTTTGAACAAAACTACATTCGTTATGGACCTGTGATACCTGGAAGTGACATCTGATGAAGAGAATCAAAGGTAATGGATTATTTACATAGTATTTTCGATTTTAGATCTCCCCAACATGACGTCTAGTCTGTATCGCAACGCGTATTTTTCTGGGCGCAGTGCTCAGATTATTGCAAAGTGTGATTTCCCAGTAAGGTTATTTTTAAATCTGGCAAGTTGATTGCGTTCAAGAGATGTAAATCTATAATTCTTTAAATGACAATATAATATTTTACCAATGTTTTCTAATTTTAATTATTTAATTTCTGACGCTGACTTGACTGCCGGTTATTGGAGGGAAACGATTTCCTCAACATCAATGCCATAGTAAAACGCTGTTTTTGGATATAAATATCAACTTGATAGAACTAAAAATGCATGCATTGTCTAACATAATGTCCTAGGAGTGTCATCTGATGGAGATTGTAAAAGGTTAGTGCATCATTTTAGCTGGTTTTATGGTTTTGGTGACCCTGTCTTTGACTTGACAAAACATTACACACAACTCTTGTAAATGTACTGTCCTAACATACTCTAAATTTATGCTTTCGCCGTAAAACCTTTTTGAAATCGTAAAACGTGGTTAGATTAAGGAGATGTTTATCTTTCAAATGGTGTAACATAGTTGTATTTTTGAAAAATGTGAATTTTGACATTTATTTGGATTCAAATTTGCCGCTCTTGAAATGCACCTGCTGTTGATGGAGTGCACCACGGGTGGCACGCTAGCGTCCCACCTAGCCCCAAGAGGTTAAGAAGGTAGAGCAGGGCTTTATTATGGACAGACTTCTCCCATTCTTAGCTACTGTCGTATCAATATGTTTTGACCATGGCAGTTTACAATCCAGGGTTACTCCAAGCAGTTTAGTCACCTCAACTTGCTCAATTTCCACATTATTCATTACGAGATGAACAGGTGAGCAGTACGCGTCTATGTAATGAGAGCATGAACAGTGTGAGGACCGTTAAAACGTCTTAGGGCTAGGGGGCAGTTTTCGGAAGTTCGGAGAGTCTGGCGAGCCCAAAGTAAAATGCCTGTTACTCAGGCCCAGAAGCTATGCATATAATTGGTAGATTTGGAAAGAAAACACTCTGACGTTTCCAAAATTGTTAAAACTGTATGTGGTACTGTATGTGGATGATCAGGGCTTTATTCAGAAAAAGTTTCTTGGGCTACTTTGATTTGCCAAGTGGGCGAGATGTGAATTCCGTGTTTAATTTCATGGACAAACTTGTTGTTCAAACCTACGATGGCTCACCTTCAAGGGAACGTATCTGCTATTTGTATTTCCAGCTAAGTCCCCTCCTGTTCCATGGTTTAACAAGCGATGACCACTCTACTTCCATTGTCAACTAACTCCTCACATGAACTGGAAGCCACGTCTCATGTGGCCCACTCAACCACTGGCACATTGAATGTTTCCTCTCCAAGCACGGTGAGGGAACCCCTGTTAATTTTCTCTCATTACTTTATGTAGAGTCAATCACAAACACAATCACATTATTACACATCTATGATTTGACTCCTTGCTTGGACTAACTCATTCTTAGCTCTTTTGTCTCACTGTGTAGTGTTTTTGTGTTGTCTTCCCAGTCAAACCCTGCCCTGCACTGGTCAAGCCTCTGAACACCTCAACTCATGCCTCATACCCTCATTCAATCACTGCTGTGATCCCTTCCCAAAATGGTGTAAGTAGCCCTCTCATTCCTATTCCCCATAATATTGTACTATAAGTGTCTTTATTAAATGCTTTAGGTTAAAATAATTACTCTTTGACGATTTTTGAAACACATTTTTGACATCTCTGTGCGTTCTGCTCCTATACTGTGGGTCTCCCATCCTCCTCAACAACAGACATGTCTAATAACGTGTAATACAATTCATCATTAATAATTCTGCAAGTTTTCTGTTTTCAGAAGCCTGATTCTACTCACTGTGGTAGTGTGGAAGTGTTGAGCTGTATTATTTGGCCTGTGGTCCTGTTGTCCCCAGTCCCAGTGGTGAAGATAATGTCTTAATTGAGCTTCTTGTCTGTGACTGAGATACGTAATCTGCACATTTACTAAAACGTCAGCTCTCATCTCTCCCAATGTTCTCAATGTCAAACAATGAAGGCCGGGTAGTTTTTTTTCATGATTGCAACCCAGGTCATTTTAGTCGGCTGGACCTCGCTACATATTCGTCGCCAGACCCACTGGCTCCAGGTCATCTACAAGTCTATGCTAGGTAAAGCTCTGCCTTATCTCAGCTCACTGGTCACGATAACAACACACACTCGTAGCAAGCGCTCCAGCAGGTACATCTCACTGGTCATCCCCAAAGCCAACACCTCCTTTGGCCGCCTCTCCTTCCAGTTCTCTGCTGCCAATGACTGGAATGAATTGCAAAAATCGCTGAAGCCGGAGACTTATTGCTCCCTCACTAACTTTAAACATCAGCTATCTGAGCAGCTAACCGATCGCTGCAGCTGTACATAGTCCATCTGTAAATAGCCCAACCAATCTACCTACCTCATCATTGTTTTTATTTACTTTGCTGCTCTTTTGCACACCAGTATCACTACTTGCACATCATCATCTGCTCATCTATCACTCCAGTGTTAATCTGCTAAATTGTGATTACTTTGCTACTATGGCCTATTTATTGCCATAAGTCCTCACGCCATTTGCACAACCTGTATATAGACTTTTTTTAAATTTTGTGTTGACTGTACACTTGTTTATTCTATGTAACTCTGTGTTGTTGTTTCTGTCACACTGCTTTGCTTTATTCTTGGCCAGGTCGCAGTTGTAAATGAGAACTTCTCAACTAGCAACCTTGTTAAATAAAGTTGAAATAATAAAAATAAAAATATCCTATATCATAATGAGTCAGATTACATGGAGAGGGGGGACCTGATCCTAGATCATAATGAATCAGATTACATGGAGAGGGGGGACCTGATCCTATATCATAATGAATCAGATTACATGGAGAGGGGGGGACCTGATCCTAGATCATAATGAATCAGATTACATGGAGAGGGGGGACCTGATCCTAGATCATAATGAATCAGATTACATGGAGAGGGGGGACCTGATCCTAGATTATAATGAGTCAGATTACATGGAGAGGAGGGACCTGATCCTAGATCATAATGAGTCAGATTACATGGAGAGGGGGGACCTGATCCTAGATCATAAATAATCAGATTACATGGAGAGGGGGGGACCTGATCCTAGATTATAATGAGTCAGATTACATGGAGAGGGGGGACCTGATCCTAGATCATAATGAATCAGATTACATGGAAAGGGGGGGACCTGATCCTAGATTATAATGAGTCAGATTACATGGAGAGGGGGGGACCTGATCCTAGATCATAATGAATCAGATTACATGGAGAGGAGGGACCTGATCCTAGATCATAATGAATCAGATTACATGGAGAGGGGGGACCTGATCCTAGATCATAATGAATCAGATTACATGGAGAGACGGATATATATAATATAGGCTACTATTTTTTAAATATTTAATATGCCATAAACTATTGTTTTTTTAACAGTTTCATTAATTCATTGTAATTAACTTAATCATTATGACACACCCCTCTCTATTGTCATTGGTTGCACTAATTGCACTGTTTGTCAACATAACCTGGTTCAAGTATTGATGACATCACCCTGAAGAAGGCACAGTGATGCTGAAACGTTGGTAAATACCCAATAAATTACTGGGAGTTTATATATGGAGTGTGGGATTCTCTTTATTTTGATAGTTTATAACTCTTATGTAGTTGCCATCTTTTTGTGTTTTTCAGGCAGCCTGGGAAAGAACTGAAAAAACTCACTAAAGAGTCAAGACAGAGACACCAGAAAGACCCAAGAAGACTTGGACGCAGCATCAGAGGACAGAGAGGGATGTTCAGAACTCACTCAGTCTGGTCAGTTGGTGAGGGTAGACTTGGAGGCTGCTTACCTGACACGAAGTCTGGAGGACATGGAGGAAGTCCCCCCTCCTCTCCCCTACCTTCCCTATACCCCCCTCCTCTCCCCTACCTTCCCTATACCCCCCTGTCCCCTACCTTCCCTATACCCCCCTCCTCTCCCCTACCTTCCCTATACCCCCTCCTCTCCCCTACCTTCCCTATACCCCCCTCCTCTCCCCTACCTTCCCTATACCCCCTCCTCTCCCCTACCTTCCCTATACCCCCCCCTCTCCTCTACCTTCCTATACCCCCTCCTCTCCCCTACCTTCCCTATACCCCCCTCCTCTCCCCTACCTTCCCTATACCCCCCTCCTCTCCCCTACCTTCCCTATACCCCCTCCTCTCCCCTACCTTCCCTATACCCCCCCTCTCCCCTACCTTCCCTATACCCCCTCCTCTCCCCTACCTTCCCTATACCCCCTCCCCTACCTTCCCTATACCCCCTCCTCTCCCCTACATTCCCTATACCCCCTCCTCTCCCCTACATTCCCTATACCCCCTCCTCTCCCCTACATTCCCTATACCCCCTCCTCTCCTCTACCTTCCCTATACCCCCTCCTCTCCCCTACCTTCCCTATACCCCCTCCTCTCCCCTACCTTCCCTATACCCCCTCCTCTCCCCTACCTTCCCTATACCCCCTCCTCTCCCCTACCTTCCCTATACCCCCTCCTCTCCCTTATACCCCCTCCTCTCCCCTACCTTCCCTATACCCCCTCCTCTCCCCTACCTTCCCTATACACCCTCCTCTCCCTTATACCCCCTCCTCTCCCCTATAACCCCTCCTCTCCCCTACCATCCCTATACCCCCCTCCTCTCCCCTACCTTCCCTATAACCCCTCCTCTCCCCTACCTTCCCTATACCCCCTCCTCTCCCCTACCTTCCCTATACCCCCTCCTCTCCCCTATCTTCCCTATACCCCCTCCTCTCCCCTACCTTCCCTATACCCCCTCCTCTCCCCTACCTTCCCTATAACCCCTCCTCTCCCCTACCTTCCCTATACCCCCCTCCTCTCCCCTACCTTCCCTATACCCCCTCCTCTCCCCTACCTTCCCTATACCCTAATCCTCCTCCCCCCTACCTTCCCTATACCCCCTCCTCTCCCCTACCTTCCCTATACCCCCCCCTCCTCTCCCCTACCTTCCCTATACCCCCTCCTCTCCCCTACCTTCCCTATACCCTCCTCCTCTCCCCTACCTTCCCTATACCTCCCCTCCTCTCCCCTACCTTCCCTATACCCCCTCCTCTCCCCTACCTTCCCTATACCCCCTCCTCTCCCCTACCTTCCCTATACCCCCTCCTCTCCCCTACCTTCCCTATACCCCCCCTCCTCTCCCCTACCTTCCCTATACCCCTCTCCTCTCCCCTACCTTCCCTATACCCCCTCCTGTCCCCTACCTTCCCTATACCCCCTCCTCTCCTCTACCTTCCCTATACCCCCTCCTCTCCCCCACCTTCCCTATGCCCCCTCCTCTCCCCTACCTTCCCTATACCCCCTCCTCTCCCCTACCTTCCCTATACCCCCTCCTCTCCCCTACCTTCCCTATAACCCCTCCTCTCCCCTACCTTCCCTATAACCCCTCCTCTCCCCTACCTTCCCTATACCCCCTCCTCTCCCCTACCTTCCCTATACCCCCCTCCTGTCCCCTACCTTCCCTATACCCCCCCCCCCCCATTATGTTGGACCATCATGTTTATTTTTTTGAATCTTGTCTTTGTTTGTGATCAGGTTAGAAGAGAATGACTCCTCAACCCAAGAGGCCCTGGAGCAGCTGTGATCAGGTTAGAAGAGAATGACTCCTCAACCCAAGAGGCCCTGGAGCAGCTGTGATCAGGTTAGAAGAGAATGACTCCTCAACCCAAGAGGCCCTGGAGCAGCTGTGAGAGAGCAGCAGTGTGGAAACATTTGGGGAAATTTAAGGAAGGTTTCCTGGTAAAGAGGATTGACTGTTACGTAAAGGGTCAGAGCCACTGAGTGGACAAAATATTAAGGATACCTTCCTAATATTGAGTTACGCCTGGTCAGTTTGTCATGGAAAGAAAGGTGTCCTTAATGTTTTGTGTAAATTACATAATAACTATACATTTATGGATTGATTTATATAGCCTATTGTTTTCTATTTATTCAACCTGCCATCTACCCACCTGGGGACTGAGGGTTATGAGAGAACCCCCACATCACTAGCTTCTCTTTATTCAACCTGCCATCTACTCACCTGGGGACTGAGGGTTATGAGAGAACCCCCACATCACTAGCTTCTCTTTATTCAACCTGCCATCTACCCACCTGGGGACTGAGGGTTATGAGAGAACCCCCACATCACTAGCTTCTCTTTATTCAACCTGCCATCTACCCACCTGGGGACTGAGGGTTATGAGAGAACCCCCACATCACTAGCTTGCAGGTTCTGCAGCCTTGTAAAGATAAGGAGGGGATGAATGGGAGGCAGGTTGGCATTTATTGTCATGAATCTTGCCCTGGAGGCAGGTTGGTATTTATTGTCATGAATCTTGCCCTGGAGGCAGGTTGGCATTTATTGTTATGAATCTTGTTCTGGAGGCAGGTTGGCATTTATTGTCATGAATCTTGTTCTGGAGGCAGGTTGGCATTTATTGTCATGAATCTTGCCCTGGAGGCAGGTTGGCATTTATTGGTATGAATCTTGCCCTCTAGGCAGTTCAGCAAAGTATTCACTAGCTGGCACAGGCACAAAGTAATACAATCAGATTTTAATCCTTACCTCAACCCTAACCACACTGCTAATCCTTCCCTTAAATTAAGACCATAAAACAACATTATTTTCCACAGCCAATTCTGACTTTGCAGCTGACATATCTAGAGGAAATCGCACAGTTCTGCCTCCAGGTCAAGATTCATGACAAACGTCAACATGAGACAGGGAGAAGCAATGTAAAAATCA
Organism: Salmo salar; assembly: GCF_965601325.2. Taxonomy (NCBI): domain Eukaryota; kingdom Metazoa; phylum Chordata; class Actinopteri; order Salmoniformes; family Salmonidae; genus Salmo; species Salmo salar. The sequence goes on from NW_027675424.1 coordinate 897,014, forward strand.
ATAACGAAATTGTTTTCACAATAAACATGCTTTTTCTTGTTTCAAGTATGTTTTATTATGAAAAGTACAATATATCCATGTATACTTGTACAACTATGGAGCGTATGTCCACATATAATTGTACAATTTGTTTTTCCAACATAAAAGACAAGAAATGATCACATTGGTATTTTAACAGTGTTATTGTAAGAGTTTAAATGTTTAAACAGAGGATACATCTAAAACAGGATAAAACAAGTGCAGTATGTTGTGAGAATGTTACTTTAACGTCGACTCATAACGTCACACTATAACTTCATGGGAGTCTTGTGGAAAGACTAACGGTGTTATTGTAAGAGGTCATGGGTCAAGGTCCTCACAATTATAGGAAGATGCGCATGTGTGTGTGTATGTGTCCTGTTTGTGTGTGTGTGTGTGTGTGTGTGTGTGTGTGTGTGTGTGTGTGTGTGTGTGTGTGTGTCCAGTGTGTGTGTGTCCAGTGTGTGTGTGTGTGTGTGTGTGTGAGTCCAGTGTGTGTGTGTTTGTTTGTCTAGTGTGTGTGTGTGTGTGTGTGTGTTTGTCCAGTGTGTGTGTGTGTGTGTGTGTGTTTGTTTTTGTCCAGTGTGTGTGTGTGTGTGTGTGTTTGTCCAGTGTGTGTGTGTGTGTTTGTCCAGTGTGTGTGTGTGTGTGTGTTTGTCCAGTGTGTGTGTGTGTGTGTGTTTGTCCAGTGTGTGTGTGTGTGTGTGTTTGTCCAGTGTTTGTGTGTGTGTGTCCAGTGTGTGTGTGTGTGTGTCCAGTGTGTGTGTGTGTGTGTCCAGTGTGTGTGTGTGTGTGTCCAGTGTGTGTGTGTGTTTGTCCAGTGTGTGTGTGTGTGTGTGTGTGTTTGTCCAGTTTGTGTGTGTGTGTTTGTCCAGTGTGTGTGTGTGTGTGTTTGTCCAGTGTGTGTGTGTGTGTGTGTTTGTCCAGTGTGTGTGTGTGTGTGTGTGTGTTTGTCCAGTGTGTGTGTGTGTGTGTTTGTCCAGTGTGTGTGTGTGTGTGTGTGTGTTTGTCCAGTGTGTGTGTGTGTGTGTTTGTCCAGTGTGTGTGTGTGTGTTTGTCCAGTGTGTGTGTGTGTGTGTGTGTGTTTGTCCAGTGTGTGTGTGTGTGTGTGTTTGTCCAGTGTGTGTGTGTGTGTGTGTTTGTCCAGTGTGTGTGTGTGTGTGTCCAGTGTGTGTGTGTCCAGTGTGTGTGTGTGTGTGTGTGTCCAGTGTGTGTGTGTGTGTCCAGTGTGTGTGTGTGTGTCCAGTGTGTGTGTGTGTGTGTGTCCAGTGTGTGTGTGTGTGTGTCCAGTGTGTGTGTGTGTGTGTCCAGTGTGTGTGTGTGTGTGTCCAGTGTGTGTGTGTGTGTGTCCAGTGTGTGTGTGTGTCCAGTGTGTGTGTGTGAGTCCAGTGTGTGTGTGTGTGTGTTTGTCTAGTGTGTGTGTCCAGTGTGTGTGTGTCTGTGTGTATCCAGTGTTTGTGTGTGTGTGTGTCCAGTGTGTGTGTTTGTCCACTTTGTTTGTCCAGTGTGTGTGTGTGTGTGTGTCCAGTGTGTGTGTGTGTGTGTGTGTATTTTTGTTTGACCAGTGTGTGTGTGTGTGTGTCCAGTGTGTGTGTGTGTGTGTGTGTGTGTGTGTGTGTTTTCGTTTGTCCAGTGTGTGTGTGTGTGTGTCCAGTGTGTGTGTGTGTATGTGTGTGAGTGTGTGTGTGTTTTCGTTTGTCCAGTGTGTGTGTGTGTGTGTAAGTGTGTGTGTGTGTGTGTGTGTGTGTGTGTCCAGTGTGTGTGTGTGTGTGTGTGTGTGTGTGTGTGTGTGTGTGTGTGTGTGTGTGTGTGTGTGTGTGTGTCCAGTGTGTGTGTGTGTGTGTGTGTCCAGTTATTATTTCAGGGACACTGAAGAGTCAACATCATCAACCCCAAACCCTGGATAGAGGAGCTCAGTGAATGTGGAGGTGAATGTGATCAGGTGGGTCAGTGTGTCAGAGGAGGCTCTATAGAAGGACAGAGTGCCGGCTGACCAGTCCAGATACACTCCTACTCTGTGGGAGCTGGAGGAGGGGACGTCTATGGTAGTGGAGTTATTATTATACCAGCTGGAGGAGGGGACGTCTATGGTAGTGGAGTTATTATTATACCAGCTGGAGGAGGGGACGTCTATGGTAGTGGAGTTATTATTATACCAGCTGGAGGAGAGGACGTCTATGGTAGTGGAGTTATTATTATACCAGCTGGAGGAGGGGACGTCTATGGTAGTGGAGTTATTATTATACCAGCTGGAGGAGGGGACGTCTATGGTAGTGGAGTTATTATTATACCAGCTGGAGGAGGGGACGTCTATGGTAGTGGAGTTATTATTATACCAGCTGGAGGAGGGGACGTCTATGGTAGTGGAGTTATTATTATACCAGCTGGAGGAGGGGACGTCTATGGTAGTGGAGTTATTATTATACCAGCTGGAGGAGGGGACGTCTATGGTAGTGGAGTTATTATTATACCAGCTGGAGGAGGGGACGTCTATGGTAGTGGAGTTATTATTATACCAGCTGGAGGAGGGGACGTCTATGGTAGTGGAGTTATTATTATACCAGCTGGAGGAGGGGACGTCTATGGTAGTGGAGTTATTATTATACCAGCTGGAGGAGGGGACGTCTATGGTAGTGGAGTTATTATTATACCAGCTGGAGGAGGGGACGTCTATGGTAGTGGAGTTATTATTATACCAGCTGGAGGAGGGGACGTCTATGGTAGTGGAGTTATTATTATACCAGCTGGAGGAGGGGACGTCTATGGTAGTGGAGTTATTATTATACCAGCTGGAGGAGGGGACGTCTATGGTAGTGGAGTTATTATTATACCAGCTGGAGGAGGGGACGTCTATGGTAGTGGAGTTATTATTATACCAGCTGGAGGAGGGGACGTCTATGGTAGTGGAGTTATTATTATACCAGCTGGAGGAGGGGACGTCTATGGTAGTGGAGTTATTATTATACCAG
>NW_027675424.1:912500-922500 GCF_965601325.2 Salmo salar
CACACATGGTAAGAATATTTGTCTGCGTTCAGTGTTTGTGTCCAGATTGTGTGTCCAGTTTGTGTGTGTGTGTGTGTTTGTGTCGTGTGTGTATGTGTCCAGTGTGGTTGTCCAGTGTGTGTGTTTATGTGTCCTGTGTTTCACACAGACACACACAAGACAATCACACACACACACACACACACACACACTGGACACACACACACACACAACCTTGTCCAAGTGGTGGTAAGAATGTTTGTATTAACTAGCCTGAAAAGTCAAACATGTCTGATATGAACATTGACATAAACCCTCTACATACTTGAGTTTCTCCAGTCTGCAGTTTGGATCCTCCAGTCCAGCAGAGAGCAGTCTGACTCCTGAGTCTCCTGGGTGATTGTAGCTCAGGTCCAGCTCTCTCAGGTGTGAGGGGTTTGACCTCAGAGCTGAGACCAGAGAAGCACAGCCTTCCTCTGTGACTAGACAGCCTGACAGCCTGCAAAGAGTCAAATCATATTAAAATCACACTGCTATTCTCTGGTGGTGAAAATAGTGGAAGTATATTTCTTCAACATATTCAGATATATCAGTGTCCTGAAACCTTCCATATCTACTCATACATTAAAGTATCATATTATAAATTACAAATGATCAAAGTTTTGCCTGCAGATAGAAACATGTATTTTTATTTGAGGATATTTTCATACATATCTGTTTCACCATTTAGAAAAATAAAAGCACTTTATCTATCTAGTCCCCCTATTTAACCTGTTAGGGCTCGGGGGCAGTATTGACATGGCCGGATAAAAAACATACCCGATTTAATCTGGTTACTACTCCTACCCAGTAACTAGAATATGCATATCATTATTGGCTTTGGATAGAAAACACCCTAAAGTTTCTAAAACTGTTTGAATGGTGTCTGTGAGTATAACAGAACTCATATGGCAGGCAAAAACCTGAGAAGATTTCATGCAGGAAGTGGCCTGTCTGACAAGTTGTGTTTCATCTTGGCTCTTTTTATTGAAGACTGAGGATCTTTGCTCTAACGTGACACTTCCTACGGCTCCCATAGGCTCTCACAGCCCGGGAAAAAGCTGAACGATATCGAGGCAGCCTCTGGCTGAAACACATTATCAATTTTGGCAATTGGCCGATCAGAGTACTATGGGCTTAGGCGCGTGCCCGAGTCGACCCCATGCTTTAATTTCTTTCGTCTGTTTACCTAAACGGAGATTACCGGTCGGAATATTATCGCTTTTTTATGAGAAAAATGGCATAAAAATTGATTTTAAACAGCGGTTGACATGCTTCGAAGTACGGTAATGGAATATTTAGAATTTTTTTGTCACGAATTGCGCCATGCTCGTAACCCTTCTTTACCCTTTCGGATAGTGTCTTGAACGCACGAACAAAACGCCGCTGTTTGGATATAACAATGGATTATTTTGAACCAAACCAACATTTGTTATTGAAGTAGAAGTCCTGGGAGTGCATTCTGACGAAGACAGCAAAGGTAATAACATTTTTCTTATAGTAAATCTGACTTTGGTGAGTGCTAAACTTGCTGGGTGTCTAAATAGCTAGCCCTGTGATGCCGGGCTATCTACTCAGAATATTGCAAAATGTGCTTTCACCGAAAAGCTATTTTAAAATCTGACATATCGAGTGCATAGAGGAGTTCTGTATCTATAATTCTTAAAAGAATTGTTATGCTTTTTGTGAACGTTTATCGTGAGTAATTTAGTAAATTCACCGGCAGTGTTCGGTGGGAATGCTAGTCACATGCTAGTCACATGCTAATGTAAAAAGCTGGTTTTTGATATAAATATGAACTTGATTGAACAAAACATGCATGCATTGTATAACATAATGTCCTAGGTTTGTCATCTGATGAAGATCATCAAAGGTTAGTGCTGCATTTAGCTGTGGTTTGGGTTTATGTGACATTATATGCTAGCTTGAAAAATGGGTGTCTGATTATTTCTGGCTGGGTACTCTGCTGACATAATCTAATGTTTTGCTTTCGTTGTAAAGCCTTTTTGAAATCGGACAGTGTGGTTAGATTAACGAGAGTCTTGTCTTTAAAATGCTAGGCTAACCTCTAGCTGGCTAATACCTCCACGACGAGTCGGTAGATTCAGTCTTTACTAAGTTTTAACTAAATTATAACAACTCTTTTATTAAATAAAACATGTATTTCCCTTCATGTCTTAGTAGCTATGGGTTTTGTTGTAGTTCTGTCGTCTTCTTTTATAATTTTCCTTCACCAACCGTCCTGAGGTAAAACGTCCATCCTTTCATCAACGTCTTTTTCCCTCCCGTTAACCAGGTCAACTCCCATTGGCCACAACTTAACAAGCGACCTTATTGGTCAAAACTTAAACTTCAAAGTAAAACAAACTATTCACTTATACATTTAAATAAATATTTCTTCAAAAAGCATAATGCATTAACAACATTACAGTTTAGGAGCAATTCAATCATCTTTTAAATATAATACCAATTAATTATAACAAATAAACTCAATACTTGGTTCAAACAAGGATATTACACAAACATACAGTCAATAATACAGTAGAAAAATAAGTCTATATACAATGTGAGCAAATGAAGTGAAATAAGGGAGGTAAAGGCAAAAAAAGGCCATGGTGGCAAAGTAAATACAATATAGCAAGTAAAACACTGGAATGGTAGATATGCAGTGGAAGAAAGTGCAAAGTAGAAATAATGGGGAGAAAAGGAGCTAAATAAATAAATACAGTAGGGGAAGAAGTAGTTGGGATAAATTATAGATGGGCTATGTACAGGTGCAGTAATCTGTGAGCTGCTCTGACAGCTGGTGCTTAAAGCTAGTGAGGGAGATAAGTGTTTCCAGTTTTAGAGATTTTTGTAGTTCGTTCCAGTCATTGGCAGCAGAGAACTGGAAGAAGAGGCGGCCGAAGGAGGAATTGGCTTTGGGGGTGACCAGAGAGATATACCTGCTGGAGCGCGTGCTACAGGTGGGTACTGCTATGGTGACCAGTGAGCTGAGATAAGGGGGGACTTTACCTAGCAGGGTCTTGTAGATGACCTGGAGCCAGTGGGTTTAGCAACGAGTATCAAGAGAGGGCCAGACAATGAGAGCGTACAGGTCACAGTGGTGGGAAGTACAGTGGGGGAAAAAAGTATTTGATCCCCTGCTGATTTTGTACGTTTGCCCACTGACAAAGAAATGATCAGTCTATAATTTTAATGGTAGGTGTATTTGAACAGTGAGAGACAGAATAACAGCAAAAAAATCAAGAAAAACGCATGTGAAAAATGTTATAAAATGATTTGCATTTTAATGAGGGAAATAAGTATTTGACCCCTCTGCAAAACATGACACAGTACTTGGTGGCAAAACCCTTGTTGGCAATCACAGAGGTCAGACGTTTCTTGTAGATGGCCACCAGGTTTGCACACATCTCAGGAGGGATTTTGTCCCACTCCTCTTTGCAGATCTTCTCCAAGTCATTAAGGTTTCGAGGCTGACGTTTGGCAACTCGAACCTTCAGCTCCCTCCACAGATTTTCTATGGGATTAAGGTCTGGAGACTGGCTAGGCCACTCCAGGACCTTAATGTGCTTCTTCTTGAGCCACTCCTTTGTTGCCTTGGCCGTGTGTTTTGGGTCATTGTCATGCTGGAATACCCATCCACAACCCATTTTCAATGCCCTGGCTGAGGGAAGGAGGTTCTCACCCAAGATTTGACGGTACATGGCCCCGTCTATCGTCCCTTTGATGCAGTGAAGTTGTCCTGTCCCCTTAGCAGAAAAACACCCCCAAAACATAATGTTTCCACCTCCATGTTTGACGGTGGAGATGGTGTTCTTGTGGTCATAGGCAGCAATCCTCCTCCTCCAAACACGGCGAGTTGAGTTGATGTCAAAGAGCTCCATTTTGGTCTCATCTGACCACATTTTCACCCAGTTGTCCTCTGAATCATTCAGATGTTCATTGGCAAACTTCAGACGGGCATGTATATGTGCTTTCTTGAGCGGTGGGACCTTGCGGGGGCTGCAGGATTTCAGTCCTTCACGGCGTAGTGTGTTACCAATTGTTTTCTTGGTGACTATGGTCCCAGCTGCCTTGAGATCATTGACAAGATCCTCCCGTGGAGTTCTGGGCTGATTCCTCACCGTTCTCATGATCATTGCAACTCCACGAGGTGAGATCTTGCATGGAGCCCCAGGCCGAGGGATATTGACAGTTCTTTTGTGTTTCTTCCATTTGCGAATAATCGCACCAAATGTTGTCACCTTCTCACCAAGCTGCTTGGCGATGGTCGTGTAGCCCATTCCAGCCTTGTGTAGGTCTACAATCTTCTCCCTGACATCCTTGGAGAGCTCTTTGGTCTTGGCCATGGTGGAGAGTTTGGAATCTGATTGATTGATTGCTTCTGTGGACAGGTGTCTTTTTTTACAGGTAACAAGTTGCGGTTAGGAGCACTCCCTTTAACCTGTTTAGGATAGGGGCAGTATTTTCACGGCCGGATAAAAAAACGTACCCTATTTAATCTGGTTATTACTCCTGCCCAGAAACTAGAATATGCATATAATTGTTTGATTTGGATAGAAAACACCCTAAAGTTTCTAAAACTGTTTGAATGGTGTCTCTGAGTATAACAGAACTCATATGGCAGGCCAAAACCTGAGAAGATTCTAAACAGGAAGTGCCCTGTCTGACCATTTCTTGGCCTTCTATAGCCTCTTTATCGAAAACAGAGGATCTCTGCTGTACATTGACATTTTCTAAGACTCCCATAGGCTCTCAGAAGGTGCCAGAACGTTGAATGATGACTCTGCAGTCCCTGGCTGAAAAACAGTAGCGCATTTGGATAGTGGTCGATCTGAGAACAATGAAACGGGCGCACGCATGCACGTGAAGAGTCCATTTTACATTTTCAGTCTTTGAACGAAAACGACGTCGGAATATTATCGCTAATTTACGAGAAAAAATCGCATAAAAATTTATTTTAAACAGCGTTTGACATGCTTCGAAGTACGGTAATGGAATATTTTATATTTTAATTTTTTTTGTCAAGATATGCGCCGGCGCGTCACCCTTTGGATAGTGTCTTGAACGCAAGAACAAAACGCCGCTATTTGGATATAACTATGGATTATTTGGAACCAAAACAACATTGGGTGTAATCTAGAAGTCCTGGGAGTGCATTCTGACAAAGAACAGCAAAGGTAATCCAATTTTTCTTATAGTAAATCTGAGTTTGGTGAGTGCCAAACTTGGTGCGTGTCAAAATAGCTAGCCAGGATGGCCGGGCTATCTACTCAGAATATTGCAAAATGTGCTTTCACCGAAAAGCTATTTTAAAATCGGACATAGCGATTGCATAAAGGAGTTCTGTATCTATAATTCTTAAAATAATTGTTATGTTTTTTGTGAACGTTTATCGTGAGTAATTTAGTAAATTCACCGGAAGTTTCGGTAGGTATGCTAGTTCTGAACGTCACATGCTAATGTAAAAAGCTGTTTTTTTTATATAAATATGAACTTGATTGAACAAAACATGCATGTATTGTATAACATAATGTCCTAGGAGTGTCATCTGATGAAGATCATCAAAGGTTAGTGCTGCATTTAGCTGTGGTTTTGTTTTTGTGACATATATGCTAGCTTGAAAAATGGGTGTGAATTATTTCTGGATGGGTACTCTCCTGAAATAATCTAATGTTTTGCTTTTGTTGTAAAGCCTTTTTGAAATCGGACAATGTGGTTAGATAAAGGAGAGTCGTCTTTAAAATGGTGTAAAATAGTCATATGTTTGAACAATTGAAGTTTTGGGATTTTTGAGGACTTTGTAATTCGCACCACACCCTATCATTGGATATTGGAGCGGTGTTCCGCTAGCGGAACATCTAGATGTAAGAGGTTTTAAGAGTGTGCTCCTAATCTCAGCTCGTTACCTGTATAAAAGACACCTGGGAGCCAGAAATCTTTCTGATTGAGAGGGGGTCAAATACTTATTTCCCTCATTAAAATGCAAATCAATTTACAACATTTCTGACATACGTTTTTCTGGATGTTTTTGTTGTTATTCTGTCTCTCACTGTTCAAATAAACCTACCATTAAAATTATAGACTGATCCTTTCTTTGTCAGTGGGCAAACGTACAAAATCAGCAGGGGATCAAATACTTTTTCCCCCCACTGTATATGGGGCTTTGGTGACAAAACAGATGGCACTGTGATAGACTGCATCCAATTTATTGAGTAGGGTATTGGAGGCTATTTTGTAAATGACATCGCCGAAGTCGAGGATTGGTAGGATGGTCAGTTTTATAAGGGTATGTTTGGCAGCATGAGTGAAGGATGCTTTGTTGCGAAATAGGAAGCCAATTCTAGATTTAACTTTGGATTGGAGATGCTTATAGTGAGTCTGGAAGGAGAGTTTACAGTCTAACCAGACACCTAGGTATTTGTAGTTGTCCACATATTCTAAGTCAGAACCGTCCAGAGTAGTGATGCTGGACGGGCGGGCAGGTGCAGGCAGCGATCGGTTGAAGAGCATTTAGTTTTACTTGTATTTAAGAGCAGTTGAAGGCCACGGAAGGAGAGCTGTATGGCATTGAAGCTCGTCTGGAGGTTAGTTAACACAGTGTCCAAAGAAGGGCCAGAAGTATACAGAATAATACCAATAACAGAGGGGGTCTGATCTTTGTGCCTCTGTAACTTTCTCATTCATCATCATTAATGATTCATTCATGATTATTCATAATCATGGTAGCATCCACATGAATGTAGAAGTGTTCAGAAACATCTTCTATTCTTACTGACAATACAAGCGAAGTGACTCCAAAATGACAGGACATTATTCACCATTCAGTTTCTATTCGGAAAAACATCATCCAAAACACAACCAAAACAAACTGCAAAATGAATTCAACAAGTTAGTAGAATCACAAGCTTGATGTAATCATTGCAGGCATGGAATATGGGACCAAATACTAAACTTATGACAACTTTAATACAATATAAGTGAATTTGTCCGAATATGTACAACTTTTTCAAATAGGAGAACTAAATACATAAAGTGCTTTCCTTTCTTAACAGTAACACAGCTATGTATGAAAATACCCTCAAATAAAAGGTGACATTCTGTACTGTCACCTAATATGAAACATTCTATCTCAAATCCAAAATGCTGGAGCATAGCACCACATTTAAAACTATAAGCTTCACTGTCCAAACACATATGGTGTGGACTATGTGTGTCTGGTAAACACATGTGGATCTGGTGAACAGTTATCACTTGTTGACCAACTACAGGAATACTGACCTCAGAGTCTCCAGTCTGCAGTGTGGATCCTCCAGTCCAGCAGAGAGCAGCTTCACTCCTGAATCCTTCAGGTCATTGTTACTCAGGTCCAGCTTTCTCAGGTGTGAGGGGTTTGACTTCAGAGCTGAGACCAGAGAAGCACAGCCTTTCTTTGTGACTAGACAGCCTGACAGCCTGCAACGAGATCATCATGACTTCACAAACACACTGTTAATTTAACACCAGTAGTGTAGAAGGACAGCGGTTGATGCATTTGGTTCATATTCCCAAACAACATATAGATTCATCTTCCATCAATGCATTTATTCAATATGTTTTTCAATATACATATTATAATACATATTTTTCACTAAACATAATATTTCTTCCTGATGAATACTTCTTATATGTCATTTTATTTACTCACAGAGCAGCTCTGGAGGCTTTGACCACTGGCAGCAGCCTCAGAAGACTTTCCTCTGATCTGGAGAATTTCTTCAGGTCAAACTCATCCAGCTCCTTTTCTGAAGTCAGCAACACAAAGACCAGAGCTGACCACTGTGCAGGTGACAGGTTGTCTTCTGAGAGACTTCCTGAACTCAGGTAGCTTTGGATCTCCTCCACTAGAGAATGGTCATTCAGTTCATTCAGACAGTGGAACAGATTGATACTCCTCTCTGTAGAGGGATTCTCCCTGATCTTCTTCTTGATGTACTTGACTGTTTTTTCATGGGTCTTTGAGCTGCTTCTTGTCTTTGTCAGTAGACCTCGTAAGTGCTTCTGATTGGACTCCAGTGAGAGGCCCAGAAGGAAGCGGAGGAACAGGTCCAGGTTTCCCATCTCACTTTGTAAGGCTTTATCCACAGCACTCTTGTAGACAGTAACTTCAGACTTGTCTCTGTACAGCAGAGAAAATATACTGGAATTTGTTTGCTGTTTGTCCATGAGATTCTCATTGTTGTTGATGAATGAGAGGAACACATATACAGCAGCCAGAAACTCCTGAATGCTCAGATGAACGAAGCAGTACACCTTGTCCTGGTACAGCCCACATTCCTCTTTAAAGAGCTGTGTGCACAATCCTGAGTACACAGAGGCTTCATTGACATCAATGCCAGCCTCTTTCAGGTCTTTTTCATAGAAAATCAGATTGCCCTTCACTAGCTGTTGAAAAGCCAGTTTTCCCAGTGACAGAATGCTCTCGTTATTCCAGTGTGGACCTGTCTCTTCTTTCCCAAGATACTTTTCATTCTTCTGTTTGGTATGAAACACCACAAGGTGTGTGTACATCTCAGTCAGAGTCTTGGGCATCTCTTCTGTCTTATGTTTCAGCATGTGTTCAAGGACTGTTGCAGAAATCCAACAGAAGACTGGAATGTGGCACATGATGTGGAGGCTCCTTGATGTCTTTATGTGTGAGATGATTCTGCTGGCCAGGTCCTCATCCCTGAATCTCTTCCTGAAGTACTCCTCCTTCTGTGGGTCATTGAACCCTCGTACCTCTGTCACCTGGTCAACACACTCTGAAGGGATCCTATTGGCTGCTGCAGGTCGGGTAGTTATCCAGAGGAGAGCAGAGGGAAGCAGATTTCCCTCGATGAGATTTGTCAGCAGAACATCCACTGAGGTTGACTCTGTGACGTCCCAACAGATCTTGTTCTTCTGGAAGTCTAGGGGCAGTCGGCACTCATCCAGACCATCAAAGATGAACACAACTTTGTACTTGTCGTAATTGGAGATTCTTGATTGTTTGGTTTCCATTGAGAAGTGATTGAGAAGTTCAATCAAAGTGTGTTTGTCCCCTTTCATCAAATTCAGCTCCCGAAAAGGGAATGAAAACACAAATTGAACATCCTGATTTGCTTTTCCTTCAGCCCAGTCCAGAATGAACTTCTGCACAGAGACTGTTTTTCCAATGCCAGCGACACCCTTTGTCAGCACAGTTCTGATAAGTTTGTCTTGTCCAGTTAAGGGTTTGAAGATGTCGTTACATTTGACTGCAGTCTCTTGTCTTGCTTGTTTCCTGGTTGTTGTCTCAATCTGTCTCAGCTCATGTTCATTATTGACCTCTCCTGTTCCTCCCTCTGTGATGTAGAGCTCTGTGTAGATCTGATTGAGAAGCTTTGGGTTTCCTTGTTGAGCGATCCCCTCAAATACACATTGAAACTTCTTCTTTAGATTAGATTTGAGTTCACGTTGGCAAATTACAGCAGGATCATCTGAATCTAGAAATAACACAGAGGATATTTATATTACATCTGTTTTAATGCCGACAGTATTGTAGGACTGTTATAACATTTTAAATTATAATCATTTATTCTCTTAACTGTCTGTATAAGTGTTTTCATAATGCATTACAGACTGGTGTGACTGATTATAATATTATTGGTGTAATTGACGGTATTATTAATGTTGTCTCTCTCTCTGTCTCTCTCTCTAAATTAATCAACACAACACATCCCTTCTGCTACTTGATGAGGTCACAAGGTGTTGCGTTAAGGCTGCTACAATATCATTGAGTTACACAGCTACTTTAGCTGTACTTTAGCTACAGCTTTTAAATGTTATAAAACAGCATTCAACATGAGGCAGACAGATCTTACAGTTCTCCAGTGTGTCAGCAAGCTCCTTCTGGTTCATTTTCCTCAGGACGTGCAGTGTGATCTTCAGAGCCCCCTCTCTGGCACTGCTCTCCTGCTTCTCATCTTCAGCATCCACC
>NW_027675424.1:927500-1002500 GCF_965601325.2 Salmo salar
TAAACATTTCCTACAGAGACCATCAGGTCATCATCAATATAAAGGATATTATCTAAACATTTCCTACAGAGACCATCAGGTCATCATCAATATAAAGGATATTATCTAAACATTTCCTACAGAGACCATCAGGTCATCATCAATATAAAGGATATTATCTAAACATTTCCTACAGAGACCATCAGGTCATCATCAATATAAAGGATATTATCTAAACATTTCCTACAGAGACCATCAGGTCATCATCAATATAAAGGATATTATCTAAACATTTCCTACAGAGACCATCAGGTCATCATCAATATAAAGGATATTATCTAAACATTTCCTACAGAGACCATCAGGTCATCATCAATATAAAGGATATTATCTAAACATTTCCTACAGAGACCATCAGGTCATCATCAATATAAAGGATATTATCTAAACATTTCCTACAGAGACCATCAGGTCATCATCAATATAAAGGATATTATCTAAACATTTCCTACAGAGACCATCAGGTCATCATCAATATAAAGGATATTATCTAAACATTTCCTACAGAGACCATCAGGTCATCATCAATATAAAGGATATTATCTAAACATTTCCTACAGAGACCATCAGGTCATCAGCAATATAAAGGATCATATCTCAAGCCTACTCTCTCTATTGAATGTTTATATAAAGGATATTTAAAAACATAATAATTAGCCTAGACTTACCAGAGTCTGTCTGTCTTTCCTTCAAATCAACACAACACAGGAAATCAAATATTTTCTGATGCTCTTGCAGAGGAAGTAGTCTATATTACAAACTTCAAAATCCTTTTTATATTCATCTCAAATACACTACAAGTTTTAAATTCCCTACATGGCAGGAAAGTTCTCATGCAAAAGGTTATACAGTTCAGATCCTGTACAGAGTTTGTCTTTGGTTTCGGGAAGGCTGAAAGATAACATTGAAATCCCCCCAAGTATTGCAAACAGGATGTTAACTTAGTCACAAGGTTGGGCTAACTACAGTAGTGTTGCAAAATCCTTTACACCCCACTCATCCCCATCAGTCTTAAGAACAAAACATGTGGTTTAATGTAGATACATTTAGATACAACAGAAACAACATGTGGTATTCTCAACTTCTCTTTTAACAGAACAGAGACATTTCAGAGGAAAGAATGGTGGGAAGTGTTATAGGAGGACGGGTTCATTTTTATGGCTGAAATGGAATAAATAAATGAATTCCATTTATTCCATTCCAGTCTTTACACTGAGCCTGTCCTCATATTGCTCCTCCACCAGCCTCCTCTGGTTTGTATGTGAAAGTATGCAGGTATTCATGTTGTTGTGGAGGCAAATTATATTTAAACAAAATACTTTTAAAAGGTACAATGCAGCCGTAAAAATAAAATAAAATCAGATGTGAAAATGGTGCATTTCTAAGTTTTGTAGAAAAAATATGAAGTTAAAAAGTTCTACCTGATGACATCATCAAAAGTTGAATCATTTTAAAAGCAGTGATTTTTCAAACACAATTAGATTGTCAGTGGTGTGGGGAGCAATAAAATGCCCTCTACTGGGCTAGAAACTCATTGCAGGTTTTGAAAATCACAGTTTTTAAAGAGTTTTCTTCTCATTTTTTTTTAACTACAGATCATAGAAATGTGAAAAGTGCTGTTTTCAGAAATATAGATACTGTTTTGGTGCTGGAGAGGATGAAATATGAGGTTGAAAAGTGCAGGACTTGCCTTTTAACACTAGAATCAGACCTGCTCCCTGACTTTTAACACTAGAATCAGTCCTGCTCCCTGACTTTTAACACTAGAATCAGACCTGCTCCCTGACTTTTAACACTAGAATCAGACCTGCTCTCTGCCTTTTAACACTAGAATCAGACCTGCTCCCTGACTTTTAACACTAGAATCAGACCTGCTCCCTGACTTTTAACACTAGAATCAGACCTGCTCCCTGACTTTTAACACTAGAATCAGTCCTGCCTTTTAACACTAGAATCAGACCTGCTCCCTGACTTTTCCTAAATGTTTGTATTTTACACTGCTCATTTGTCCGAATTTTGAAATCAAGAACAGAAAAGTATTAAGAGCCTTTTAACCAGTTTTTTTCCAACCTACTACCTGCCCACCAAGACAATGTGCTGTTGGACCTTGGTACCCAGCCAGCCACTAATGAGTCTCCCTTTCCTCACTGAATAAATGGGCCATAATTGTGCACCTTATATGATAATATACGTTTTTACCTTTATTTAACTAGGCAAATCAGTTAAGAACAAATTCTTATTTTCAATAACGGCCTAGGAACAGTGGGTTAACTGCCTTGTTCAGGGGCAGAACGACAGATTTTTACCTTCTCAGCTCAGGGATTCGATCCAGCAACCTTTCAAGTACTGGCTCAACACTCTAACCACTAGGCTACCTGCCGCCTCTACACTCTAACCACTAGGCTACCTGCCGCCCCCAAATGAGGCCTAACTGAATGATAAGAAGGATGAAGAGGTTGATTTAATGTAGAAAGACAATAGTGTAATGATGAGTTTGTGTTATGCCTATTTATCAGCAGCAAATCATTTGACCACACCCCTTGTGGGTTAATAATATTTTCTTTTATGTTTTACTTTCCACAAATAAAACTGTTGTGGGTCTGTTTTATTGACTGTAACTCGAACACTAATCACATGTATTGTAAGGAAATGAACACATGCTATGAGTTACAGTAGGCCTTTAGAGTGATGTATAACATGTCCTGGACTCTGTCCAAGTTGATGAGCGGGAAACAAATGATAACAGTCAACCTTCACAGCCGGCCCATCGACACTACTCCTAAACTATACCAAAACTAATTTCACACATGATAAGAGTTATCCTGATCAGCTGGCCCATCGACACTACTCCTAAACTATACCAAAACTAATTTCACACATGAAAATAGTTAGCCTGTAGACAAGATTACATTTACAATAATCTGATGAGTGACAATATTAGGCCTATCAGTTGTCAAATTGTACATGAAGTGATGGGAGCATCTTGTAATTGACAGATGCAGGGAAATGTGTCACGTCCTGACCAGTAGAAGTTTTTTTTTGTTATTGTAGTTTGGTCAGGGCGTGGCAGGGGGTGTTTGTTTTGTGTGTTTTGGGGTTTTTGGGTTATGATCTATGTTATTCTATTTCTATGTTTATTCTAGGTTGTCTATTTCTATGTTGGAATTGTTTGGGGTTGATCTCTAATTGGAGGCAGCTGAATCTTGTTGCCTCTGATTAGGTTTTTCTCATTGTGTTTTGTGGGTGGTTGTGTCTAGTATAGTATGTGCACCTTACTGGACTGTTTTTTGTCGTTTGTTTTGTTTAAGTGTTATGTCTTTAATAAATCAAGAAGATGAGCACTTTACCCGCTGTGTTTTGGTCCCCCTTTATCGACGTACTAGATACAACCACCCACCAAACAAGGATCAAGCAGCGGGGATTGGAGCACCAAACAAGGACCAAGCAGCGGGGATTGGAGCACTAAACAAGGACCAAGCAGCGGGGATTGGAGCACCAAACAAGGACCAAGCAGCAGGGATTGGAGCACCAAACAAGGACCAAGCAGCGGGGATTGGAGCACCGAAGAGAAGGATGGACGTGGGAGGCAGAACAACGTTTCTGGGAGAGGAAACGAAGGGAGCTAGATGAGACCGAGAGGCATCGGGGAGTTGGGCAGAGTCAGGATGGAGAACTGAGCCAACTCGCCGTGCTTATTATGGGGAGCGACGGCTCAAGCAGGCACCCTGTTATGCTGAGTTATACACTGTGTCGCCAGTGCGCAGCTATAGCCCGGTGCGGTCGATACGGGCTCCTCAGCAATGCAGGGCGGGAATTGGCAAGCAGCCAGGAAGAAGTGCGCCGCTACAATGGATCTGGTCTCCAGTGGGTCTCCTCAGCCCAGTTTACCCTGCGCCTGTTTTACGCACGGCAGCCCTCATTCCCCAGCACAGCCCAGTTCGCCCTGTGCCAGCGCTCCGCCCGTGCCGGGCTATAGTGACCATCCAGCCAGGACAGTGTGTGCCAGCCCTGAGCTCCAGATCTCCGGTACGCCTCCATAGCCCAGTACGTCCTGTTTCTGCTCCTCGCACTAGCCCTGTGGTGCGTGTTACTAGTCTGGGGCCTCCAAAGCCAGCCCCACGCATCAGGCCTCCAGTGCGCATTCCCCGTCCAGAGCTTCCAGCGACAGTCCCCTATCCAGAGCTTCCGGCGACAGTTTACAGTCCAGAGCCGACAGAGACGGCCTACAGTCCGGAGCCGACAGAGACGGCCTACAGTACGGAGCCGATAGAGACGCTTCTCAGCCCAGAGCCTTCAGCGTTGGTCTGCAACCCAGAGCCTTCAGTAGTGGTCTACAGCCCTGAGCCTTCAGTAGTGGTCTACAGCCCTGAGCCTTCAGTAGTGGTCTACAGCCCTGAGCCTTCAACGGGGGTGGGCAGGTTAGAATGGGGACTAAGCCCGGAGCCAGAGCCACCTCCCCCATGGGGGGAGGATTGGGAAGGGGGGTTGTAGCACAGGAACCGTCGTTGACGGTGGCCACCCTCCCTTCCCTCCCTTTAGGTTTGGGCTGTTATTTGTTGTTGTTTTTTTTAGGTGCATTCGGGGTCTGCACCTTTGGGGGGGGGGGGTACTGTCACGTCCTGACCAGTAGAAGGGGTTATTTGTTATTGTAGTTTGGTCAGGGCGTGGCAGGGGGTGTTTGTTTTGTGTGTTTTGGGATTTTTGGGTTATGATCTATGTTATTCTATTTCTATGTTTATTATAGGTTGTCTATTTCTATGTTTATTATAGGTTGTCTATTTCTATGTTGGAATTGTTTGGGGTTGGTCTCTAATTGGAGGCAGCTGAATCTTGTTGCCTCTGATTAGAGACCAAATTTAAGTAGGGGGTTTTCTCATTGTGTTTTGTGGGTGGTTGTGTCTAGTATAGTCTGTGCACCTTCCTGGACTGTTTTTCATCGTTTGTTTTGTTTAAGTGTTATTTCTTTAATAAATCAAGAAGATGAGCACTTTACCCGCTGCGTTTTGGTCCCCCTTTTTCGACGTATGTGACAAAATGAGCATCTATTTACCAAATCCTCCTTCAGAGTCACATGCAGGTAAAATACTTTTATTTCTATATAGTACTGTATCTGAAAGAGCAGATTCTGCAGGTTAAACATTGTGATTTCTATATAATACTGTATCTGAAAGAGCAGATTCTGCAGGTAAAACATTGTGATTTCTATATAATACTGTATCTGAAAGAGCAGATTCTGCAGGTAAAACATTGTGATTTCTATATAATACTGTATCAGAAAGAGCATATTCTGCAGTTTCCTTGACACTTACCTTTATCAAATAACTCTCAACATTCAAGAGGTGCAGCTTTATTTCCAAAGTTCAATTTTTCTTCAACAATATCCGTGTTGTCCATGTTTTAATCACATGACCACTCCAGCAGCAGCATTGATCTGGCAACTAAGCAAAAACTATTAACATAATCAAATTAAAATCTGCTATTCTGTCGTCAATGGATGAACGGCCAATAGCAACCAGATAGAAACTGATCGTGGTGCATGTGACTTCAGTTCTGGTTAGCCGCAGATGTCCAAACCAACTTGCTCAAGGTCTTTCCATGTCTGGGGAAAGATGAAACCAGGCCAGCGAGTGACTGTCTGAGACTGTGGTTTTGAGTCACGTGGAGCCTTACATGTACAAAGGCAGAATTGTGACCATGGACAGCTTCTTCACATCAATTCCCTGTCAGACAAGTTGATTGCAAAGAAGACTAGCCTGCTATGAACAGTGAACACACAAAGTTGACTAGCCTAGCCAGGTCATTATAGTATATACAGTATCTCTACCATATACAGACACCAACTACTATCCCCTTCTATTATGTTACTTTCACATTAGATGGCAAGACTCTGTAAATGGTACTAATACGGTACTTGCCGCTGGACTGTTGCAGTGTTCTACAATGTGCTCGACATGGCTGCTATCAACACGTATTGTACAAGCAATGCCTTGTCAAGACAGTCAGCAGGAGAGATTTCATGATGGATCTGGCATGTGAGCTTTGTGAGAACCACATGAACGCAGAGAAAGAAGCTACATTCACCAAGCAGGAAGCAGGTCCTGCTCTCCCTTTTCCCCCAGGCACCACATCTCCCTCGGGGGAGAAAGAAGCTACAGTCACCAAGCAGGCAGCAGGTCCTGTTCTCCCTCTTCCCCCAGGCACCACATCTCCCTCGGGGGAGAAAGAAGCTACAGTCACCAAGCAGGAAGCAGGTCCTGTTCTCCCTTTTCCCCCAGGCACCACATCTCCCTCGGGGGAGAAAGAAGCTACAGTCACCAAGCAGGCAGCAGGTCCTGTTCTCCCTCTTCCCCCAGGCACCACATCTCCCTCGGGGGAGAAAGAAGCTACAGTCACCAAGCAGGCAGCAGGTCCTGTTCTCCCTTTTCCCCCAGGCACCACATCTCCCTCGGGGGAGAAAGAAGCTACAGTCACCAAGCAGGCAGCAGGTCCTGCTCTCCCTTTTCCCCCAGGCACCACATCTCCCTCGGGGGAGAAAGAAGCTACAGTCACCAAGCAGGCAGCAGGTCCTGTTCTCCCTCTTCCCCCAGGCACCACATCTCCCTCGGGGGAGAAAGAAGCTACAGTCACCAAGCAGGCAGCAGGTCCTGCTCTCCCTCTTCCCCAAGCACCACAGCTCCAAGCAGCCAGCAGGTCCTGCTCTCCCTCTTCCCCAAGCACCACAGCTCCAAGCAGGCAGCAGGTCCTGCTCTCCCTCTTCCCCAAGCACTACATCTCCCTCGGGGGAGAAAGAAGACACAATGACATGTCGGCAGGTGCACACCAAACAAGGCCAATGAAACCTGTGTGCAGGGCAACCGATTTGATTTGTTTGTGGACCCAAAGCATAAAGAGAAGACAGGATTGATTCATGTGTAAAGGCCCGGTACAGTGTCTGATACAATCAACAAATTATTGTTTTAATATATTTTTATAAATATATTTCCACCAATATTTTTTAATGCAATTCATCCTTTTCAATTGTGCTTTTGTTTAGGAATACAGAATACATTTCTGCTCACCTTATTCAAATATTACTTTTTCGGTTGTTTCTAATTTGTCAAAAGAATCTGTAAATTGACTTTATTAATTACTATAACTCTTACTAATCAAATCTACAAGTACAGTTGATCAAATGGATTCCACTGTAGAGTTTTTATTGTAAGGGAGATAGGACAATTTATTTTCTACATTGTAGAATTAACAATTGTTGTTATTTTACTGATATATTTCCACTAATCTTTATTAATGTAATTAATATTTTACAGTAGTTTATACACTATTTATCAAGTGTTTATTTAACAAACCATGTTTTCACACCTTGCAACTTTCTGGATGATATGCATCTGATGCATATGCTAAAGTGGACGCCTGGCAACTTTCTCTAGCAGGGACTTATATACTGAAAGACCAGGTGTGTAACGGCCGTCGTTCAAATGAGACCAAGGTGCAGCGGAGGATGTGTTCATCTTAAATTAATTTAATGGATCGATTGAACACTATACAAAAATAAACCAAAAAACGACCAGCAACAGTTCTGTCAGGATACAAAACTAAACAAGAAAATATTCACCCACAAACCCCAAAGGAAAAACAGGCTGCCTATGTATGACTGTCAATCAGCAACAACGATCTACACCTGTTCCTGATTGAGAGCCATACATGGCCGAAACAAAGAAAACCACCAACATAGAAAAAGAAACCTAGAACGCCCACCCATGTCACACCCTGGCCTAACCAAAAATAGAGAACAAAAAACCCTCTCTATGGCTAGGGCATTACAAGGTGGTTCTAGTGTTAAGGACTGGTAGATGGGTGTTCTGATAGGCTGAAAGACCAGGTGGTTCTAGTGTTAAGGACTGGTAGATGGGTGTTCTGATAGGCTGATAGACCAGGTGGTTCTAGTGTTAAGGACTGGTAGATGGGTGTTCTGATAGGCTGAAAGACCAGGTGGTTCTAGTGTTAAGGACTGGTAGATGGGTGTTCTGATAGGCTGATAGACCAGGTGGTTCTAGTGTTAAGGACTGGTAGATGGGTGTTGACCATTCACTCATGCTGACCGGCTCCAGTACTTTGTTCTTGACTAAAGCCTCCAAGTCAGCCTAGACTTTTGGTCTGATAGCAGAAGCTACAGGTCCTGCTATCAGAACCTTTGGTTTGCTGTCTGGCTTAATGCCAAGCTTCCCTGTGATGTCGTTCATACAACCCTGCTGTCCATTAAATCCATCTGTTTCTTTAAGATGGCAGGTAGGTCTGTGTCTCCATGTGTCATTGTCTGCACTGATGGCCAGTCCAGTGTGATTTTCTCCAACTATGAACATCCCAGTAGTGATGCATAGTCTCCTTTCAGGAGGTAGAGTGGCAGCTTTCAGTTTGTCTGTATACCTGAACTGTGACATCAGTGATGCCTCTCACAGAGACAGATTCACCTGTGTAAGTCTTTAACACGAGGTGCGCTGGTTGAAGTGGAAGGTGTTTCAGTGTGATTTCCTGGTCTGATGAGTCACTCACCTCAGTGTTCTCTTACTCAACAGTGTGAACATGTTTCTTGTTTCCCGTTTTGCATTTTCTGTTCTCTTTTTGTTTCTAGAGGATTTGTCAAGTGTGTATTTTTTTACCACAGGCTGGACAATCCATGTCCTTACACCAGCATGTAGAATCCTGACATCCCTTTATACCACAGGCTGGACAATCCATGTCCTTACACCAGCATGTAGAATCCTGACATCCCTTTATACCACAGGCTGGACAATCCATGTCCTTACACCAGCATGTAGAATCCTGACATCCCTTTATACCACAGGCTGGACAATCCATGTCCTTACACCAGCATGTAGAATCCTGACATCCCTTTATACCACAGGCTGGACAATCCATGTCCTTACACCAGCATGTAGAATCCTGACATCCCTTTATACCACAGGCTGGACAATCCATGTCCTTACACCAGCATGTAGAATCCTGACATCCCTTTATACCACAGGCTGGACAATCCATGTCCTTACACCAGCATGTAGAATCCTGACATCCCTTTATACCACAGGCTGGACAATCCATGTCCTTACACCAGCATGTAGAATCCTAACATCCCTTTATACCACAGGCTGGACAATCCATGTCCTTACACCAGCATGTAGAATCCTGACATCCCTTTATACCACAGGCTGGACAATCCATGTCCTTACACCAGCATGTAGAAGAAGCCTGATGTCCCACCTTGCCACAGTGGAAGCATGTGACTTGATTTTCCCGTCTCTGATTTTCAGTTGAAACTCTGCGCACTTTTCCTTTTTTTGTGATCAACTTTTTTATTTATTATAAAGGAACACAGACAAGAACAAATAGCAGCAGGAATGGCTATACAGCTAGAGACACAATACTGTTAAAATATATATCAGAACAAATAGCAGCAGGAATGGTTATACAGCTAGAGACACAATACTGTTAATATATATATCAGAACTAATAGCAGCAGGAATGGTTATACAGCTAGAGAAACAATACTGTTAAAATGTATATCAGAACAAATAGCAGCAGGAATGGTTATACAGCTAGAGACACAATACTGTTAAAATATATATCAGAATAAATAGCGCAGGAATGGTTATACAGCTAGAGACACAATACTATCAAAAAATATATATAAGTATAATATGTAAACCAGGTATTGCAGGTAAAAACAATTATAATTAACCACATATACAATCACTCACCTGAGCCGCATCAACCCCTCCTGGGACCACCCCACCCCACCCTCCATCCCCTCCTGGGACCACCCCACCCCCTCCTGGGACCACCCCATCCCACCCTCCAACCCCTCCTGGGACCACCCCAACCCCTCCTGGGACCACCCCAACCCACCCTCTAACCCCTCCTGGGACCACCCCAACCCACCCTCCATCTCCTCCTGGTACCACCCCAACCCACCCTCCATCCCCTCCTGGTACCACCCCAACCCCCCCTCCAACCCCTCCTGGGACCACCCCAACCCCCCCCTCCAACCCCTCCTGGGACCACCCCAACCCACCCTCTAACCCCTCCTGGGACCACCCCAACCCACCCTCCATCTCCTCCTGGTACCACCCCAACCCACCCTCCATCCCCTCCTGGTACCACCCCAACCCCCCCTCCAACCCCTCCTGGGACCACCCCAACCCCCCCTCCAACCCCTCCTGGGACCACCCCAACCCACCCTCTAACCCCTCCTGGGACCACCCCAACCCACCCTCCATCTCCTCCTGGGACCACCCCAACCCACCCTCCATCTCCTCCTGGTACCACCCCAACCCACCCTCCATCCCCTCCTGGTACCACCCCAACCCCCCCTCCAACCCCTCCTGGGACCACCCCACCCCAACCCACCCTCCATCCCCTCCTGGTACCACCCCAACCCACCCTCCATCCCCTCCTGGTACCACCCCAACCCACCCTCCAACCCCTCCTGGGACCACCCCAACCCCCCCTCCATCCCCTCCTGGGACCACCCCACCCCAACCCACCCAACCTGATCGCTATGAAATAAAATACAAAATCAGTAAAAAATCAGTAAGGCCACATTTGCACTAAAATTAGAATGAACGTCAATCAGTTGGGTAAAAAACTAACTTGTATAGTTTCAGCTGCAGATAACCAGCTGTCAATTGTTTTATAAATTATATCTATAAAAGTGCTGATCCAATGAGGTGTGGTGGTAGACATCTTAGGTCCAACATCTGTTTAGCTGCTGTCAAACCTGACAACATTAAACCTATTTTCTGTAATGATAGTGGTGAATTATCATTAAGTGATAACAGTTTGGGGGAACAAGGTATGATGATATCCACTACAGCAGATAAGACAGAGGGTACCTCTTTCCAAAACATGTCCCCTGGTCACTCCCAGTTGATAAGAGAATTATCTAATAAAGGTAAATGAATCAATAAACCATGATGAATTATTAGTCATACAGCATGGTTAATGAATAATCAATGTAATGATCAATGTAGGGATCGATCAGTCTGATTAGTTCCGGAAAGTCCAGGAACCACTGGAGAGGGAAAGAAATGTGTGTATGCAATTAGTATAGAGAGATAGAGAAACAGATGGTAAAGGGGGTGAAAGCTTCAAAGCATTTCTAACCTTGAGGGAAAGGAACAGGCTGAGCTCGGGATAGTGATAAACAGTGTGAGAAGTTTATTGGGGATGCAGGTCACCAACGGATTGTGTGTAAATGCATGTGCGTAAGTAAGCAAGAACTATATAATGACTGTTTTGTTATCCTGACGGCAGAACGTTCTCATGAATAAAGCTACAGAAACCTTTTGCAGAAAGCTGAGTCCTTGCCTAATTATTTTAACCCATTGTCTTACAAACTTTGGGCATTAGTCAAGGCGAATTGATTATTGATTATTATCATAAAAGATATAAAATTCCTTTAACAATTGGTCCTTCGAGCCGGATTTCAAACTGCCGCTGTCGTTCCAAGGAGACACGGAAACCGGGCGGATGAAATATCCGTAAATCAAAGACCTGGCCCTTTACTCTGTGGGTTCTTTACAGGCCGGTGGCAAACTGGTACGCGACAGAGGTGGTGACGAGATTCTACGAACATTGAAAAACTCAGCTGCAAATAACAAGGTTAGTAAGCTTTATTCATTGTTTTGGGGAATAGCACCTGCATGATTACATTAAATAAGGAATGAGTGAGAGCACCTGAATGTCTGCGTTGCATGATGAGTGATACACCTGTAGG
This sequence comes from Salmo salar, assembly GCF_965601325.2. Taxonomy (NCBI): domain Eukaryota; kingdom Metazoa; phylum Chordata; class Actinopteri; order Salmoniformes; family Salmonidae; genus Salmo; species Salmo salar. The sequence continues at coordinate 939,307 of NW_027675424.1, forward strand.
TCTGCATTACATGATGAAATGAGGAATACACCGGTATGTCTGCATTGCATGATGGAATAAGGGACACAATTGGGTGTTGGCATTAAATAGCTCAGTCTTATCACTCAATATGAGTCAAAATCTGTCACTTCCAGGAGTGCTCATTTTGTCAAAAATGAAAAAATAACAACTCACAGCTGTGTTAATAGACCCAACTCAAACATCTGCTATCTTGAAATGTCCAAAAAAGGTATTTAAATGGGCCTACCAGACATCTTCTGGAGAGAAGATAAGGTCAGGGACTCCTGTCTTACTCTCCGTCATGTTGAAATAGGTTTCCCTGTCTTACTCTCCGTCATGTTGAAATAGGTTCTCCTGTCTTACTTTCTGTCATGTTGAGATGGGTTAGTTCTTCTTGAGAGAACTAACCCAAAATGAGTCGAACTAACCCAAAATTAGTCGAAAGGCTAAGGGATTCTCTTCCTGAGAAGAAGCTGACAGCCTTCAAACAGAGCAAAAAAAGTGGTCCCAAACAATATGTCAAAATGAATAAAAAAATGATACAGCTGTCTTTAATAAGATCAAACTGAACTAACTGCTATCTTGAAATGTTGAAAAAGTGTTTTTAAATAGGCATCCTATCATTTGAAAATTAGTTGAAAGGCTAAGTGATTCTCCTCCTGACAAGAAGTTGACAGCCTTCAAACAGAGCAAAAAAAGTGGGCGTGAACATAGAATATTTTTGGGTCCAAAAAAAGAATATACAGCTGTCTTAAATAAGATCAAACTGAACTAACTGCCATCTTGAAATGTTGAAAAAGTGTTTTTAAATAGCTCAGTCTTATCACTCAATATGAGTCAAAATCTGTCACTTCCAGGACTGCTCATTTTGTCAAAAATTAAAAAATGAAAAAAATAACAACTCACAGCTGTGTTAACCTGTTGGGTCTAGGGGGCAGCATTTGCACGTCTGGATAAAAAAAATGTACCCGATTTAATCTGGTTACTAATCCTACCCAGTAACTAGAATATGCATATACTTATTATATATGGATAGAAAACACTCTAAAGTTTCCAAAACTGTTTGAATGGTGTCTGTGAGTATAACAGAACTCATTTGGCAGGCAAAACCCTGAGACATTTTCTGACAGGAAGTGGATACCTGATGTGTTGTATTGACTTTAAACCTATCCCATTGAAAAACACAGGGGTTTAGGAATATTTTGGCACTTCCTATTGCTTCCACTAGATGTCACCAGCCTTTACAAAGTGTTTTGAGTCTTCTGGAGGGAGATCTGACCGAACAAGAGCCATGGAACGGTGATGTCCCATTAGACACCTGGCGCGCTAGTTCATGTTGGGTACCCTCGTTCCAATACGTTATAAAAGAGTATGCATTCGTCCACCTTGAATATTATTCATGTTCTGGTTAAAAAAGGCCCTAATGATTTATGCTATACAACGTTTGACATGTTTGAACGAACGGAAATATATTTTTTCCCCTCGTTCATGACGAGAAGTCCGGCTGGCTTACATCATGTGCTAACGAGACGGAGATTTTTGGACATAAATGATGAGCTTTTTTGAACAAAACTACATTCGTTATGGACCTGTGATACCTGGAAGTGACATCTGATGAAGAGAATCAAAGGTAATGGATTATTTACATAGTATTTTCGATTTTAGATCTCCCCAACATGACGTCTAGTCTGTATCGCAACGCGTATTTTTCTGGGCGCAGTGCTCAGATTATTGCAAAGTGTGATTTCCCAGTAAGGTTATTTTTAAATCTGGTAAGTTGAGTGCTTTCAAGAGATGTAAATCTATAATTCTTTAAATGACAATATAATATTTTACCAATGTTTTCTAATTTTAATTATTTAATTTCTGACGCTGACTTGACTGCCGGTTATTGGAGTGAAACGATTTCCTCAACATCAATGCCATAGTAAAACGCTGTTTTTGGATATAAATATGAACTTGATAGAACTAAAAATGCATGCATTGTCTAACATAATGTCCTAGGAGTGTCATCTGATGGAGATTGTAAAAGGTTAGTGCATCATTTTAGCTGGTTTTATGGTTTTGGTGACCCTGTCTTTGACTTGACAAAACATTACACACAACTCTTGTAAATGTACTGTCCTAACATACTCTAAATTTATGCTTTCGCCGTAAAACCTTTTTGAAATCGTAAAACGTGGTTAGATTAAGGAGATGTTTATCTTTCAAATGGTGTAACATAGTTGTATTTTTGAAAAATTTGAATTTTGACATTTATTTGGATTCAAATTTGCCGCTCTTGAAATGCACCTGCTGTTGATGGAGTGCACCACGGGTGGCACGCTAGCGTCCCACCTAGCCCCAAGAGGTTAATAGACCCAACTCAAACATCTGCTGTCTTGAAATGTCCAAAAAAGGTATTTAAATGGGCCTACCAGACATCTTCTTGAGAGAAGATAAGGCCAGGGATCTCTCTGGTCACCCACAAAGCCATTTCCTCCTTTGGCCGTCTCTCCTTCCAGTTCTCTGCTGCCAATGACTGGAACGAACTACAAAAATCTCTAAAACTGGAAACACATATCTCCCTCACTAGCTTTAAGCACCAGCTGTCAGAGCAGCTCACAGATTACTGCACCTGTACATAGCCCATCTATAATTTAGCCCAACTACTTCTTCCCCTACTGTATTTATATATTTATTAATTTATTTTGCTCCTTTGCACCCCATTATTTCTATGTCTACTTTGCACTTTCTTCTACTACAAATCTACCATTCCAGTGTTTTACTTGCTATATTGTATTTACTTCACCACCATGGCCTTTTTGCCTTTACCTCCCTTATCTCACCTCATTTGCTCACATTGTATATAGACTTATTTTTTAACTGTATTATTGACTGTATGTTTGTTTTACTCCATGTGTAACTCTGTGTTGTTGTATGTTGTCGAACTGCTTTGCTTTATCTTGGCCAGGTCGCAATTGTAAATGAGAACTTGTTCTCAACTTGCCTACCTGGTTAAATAAAGGTGAAATAAATAAAAATGTATATACTGTATTCAAGTCATGGTTCATCCTATATAACTACTGCTGTCCACTTCATATGTATATACTGTATTCTAGTCCTGGTTCATCCTATATAACTACTGCTGCCCACTTCATATGTATATACTGTATTCTAGTCCTGATTCATCCTATATAACTACTGCTGTTCACTTCATATGTATATACTGTATTCTAGTCCTGGTTCATCCTATATAACTACTGCTGTCCACTTCATATGTATATACTGTATTCTAGTCATGGTTCATCCTATATAACTACTGCTGTCCACTTCATATGTATATACTGTATTCTAGTCCTGGTTCATCCTATATAACTACTACTGTCCACTTCATATGTATATACTGTATTCTAGTCCTGGTTCATCCTATATAACTACTGCTGTCCACTTCATATGTATATACTGTATTCTAGTCATGGTTCATCCTATATAACTACTGCTGTCCACTTCATATGTATATACTGTATTCTAGTCCTGGTTCATCCTATATAACTACTGCTGTCCACTTCATATGTATATACTGTATTCTAGTCCTGGTTCATCCTATATAACTACTGCTATCCACTTCATATGTATATACTGTATTCTAGTCATGGTTCATCCTATATAACTACTGCTGTCCACTTCATATGTATATACTGTATTCTAGTCAAGGACTATCCTATTTAATTATTGCTGTCCACATACTATTCTTCAGATATACTACATATTTGATCCATATTACCTATACATCCCTTTACATTTATATATACACTACCGGTCAAACGTTTTAGAACAATTAAGGGTTTTTCTTTATTTGTACTATTTTCAACATTGTAGATTAATAGTGAAGACATCAAGACTATGAAATATCAGATATGGAATCATGTAGTAACCAAAAAAAGTGTTATATTTATATATTTTATATTTGAGATTCTTCAAAGTAGCCACCCTTTGCCTTGATGACAGCTTTGCACAATCTTGGCATTCTCTCAACCAGCTTCATGAGGTAGTCACCTGGAATGCATTTCAATTAACAGGTGTGCCTTGTTAAAGTTAATTTGTGGAATTTCTTTCCTTCTAAATGCGTTTGAGCAAATCAGTTGTGTTGTGACAAGGTAGGGTTGGTATACAGAAGATAAGCCCTATTTGGTAAAAGACCAAGTCCATATTATGGCAAGAACAGCTCAAATAAGCAAAGAGAAACGACATGAATGTAAAAATAAAGAAAAACCCTTGAATGAGTAAGTGTGTCCCAACATTTGACTGGTACTGTATATACACTGCTCAAAAAAATAAAGGGAACACTAAAATAACACATCCTAGATCTGAATGAATGAAATAATCTTATTAAATACTTTTTTCTTTACATAGATGAATGTGCTGACAACAAAATCACACAAAAATAATCAATGGAAATCCAATTTATCAACCCATGGAGGTCTGGATTTGGAGTCACACTCAAAATTAAAGTGGAAAACCACACTACAGGCTGATCCAACTTTGATATAATGTCCTTAAAACAAGTCAAAATGAGGCTCAGTAGTGTGTGTGGCCTCCACGTGCCTGTATGACCTCCCTACAATGCCTGGGCATGCTCCTGATGAGGTGGCGGATGGTCTCCTGAGGGATCTCCACCCAGACCTGGACTAAAGCATCCGCCAACTCCTGGACAGTCTGTGGTGCAACGTGGCGTTGGTGGATGGAACGAGACATGATGTCCCAGATGTGCTCAATTGGATTCAGGTCTGGGGAACGGGCGAGCCAGTCCATAGCATCAATGCCTTCCTCTTGCAGGAACTGCTGACACACTCCAGCCACATGAGGTCTAGCATTGTCTTGCATTAGGAGGAACCCAGGGCCAACTGCACCAGCATATGGTCTCACAAGGGGTCTGAGGATCTCATCTCGGTACCTAATGGCAGTCAGGCTACCTCTGGCGAGCACATGGAGGGCTGTGCAGCCCCCCAAAGAAATGCCATCCCACACCATGACTGACCCACCGCCAAACCGGTCATGCTGGAGGATGTTGCAGGCAGCAGAACGTTCTCCACGGCGTCTCCAGACTGTCATGTCTGTCACATGTGCTCAGTGTGAACCTGCTTTCATCTGTGAAGAGCACAGGGTGCCAGTGGCGAATTTGCCAATCTTGGTGTTCTCTGGCAAATGCCAAACGTCCTGCACGGTGTTGGGCTGTAAGCACAACCCCCACCTGTGGACGTCGGGCCCTCATACCACCCTCATGGAGTCTGTTTCTGACCGTTTGAGCAGACACATGCACATTTGTGGCCTGCTGGAGGTCATTTTGCAGGGCTCTGGCAGTGCTCCTCCTGCTCCTCCTTGCACAAAGGCGGAGGTAGCGGTCCTGCTGCTGGGTTGTTGCCCTCCTACGGCCTCCTCCATGTCTCCTGATGTACTGGCCTGTCTCCTGGTAGCGCCTCCATGCTCAGGACACTACGCTGACAGACACAGCAAACCTTCTTGCCACAGCTCGCATTGATGTGCCATCCTGGATGAGCTGCACTACCTGAGCCACTTGTGTGGGTTGTAGACTCCGTCTCATGCTACCACTAGAGTGAAAGCACCGCCAGCATTCAAAAGTGACCAAAACATCAGCCAGGAAGCATAGGAACTGAGAAGTGGTCTGTGGTCCCCACCTGCAGAACCACTCCTTTATTGGGGGTGTCTTGCTAATTGCCTATAATTTCCACCTGTTGTCTATTCCATTTGCACAACAGCATGTGAAAGAAATGTATTGTCAATCAGTGTTGCTTCCTAAGTGGACAGTTTGATTTCACAGAAGTGTGATTGACTTGGAGTTACATTGTGTTGTTTAAGTGTTCCCTTTATTTTTTTGAGCAGTGTATATTAATTTAACCTTTATTTAACTAGGCAAGTCAGTTAACCTCTATGTGACCGGCGGGACGAATTCGTCCCACCTACGTAACATCCACTGCCAGCCTGTGGCGCGATTTTCAAAATCTTCAAAATCCTATTACTTCAATTTCTCAAACATATGACTATTTTACAGCCATTTAAAGATAAGACTCTCGTTAATCTAACCACACTGTCCGATTTCAAAAAGGCTTTACAACGAAAGCAAAACATTAGATTATGTCAGCAGAGTACCAAGCCAGAAATAATCAGACACCCATTTTTCAAGCCAGCATATAATGTCACCAAAACCCAGAAGACAGCTAAATGCAGCACTCACCTTTGATGATCTTCATCAGATGACAACCCTAGGACATTATGTTATACAATACATGCATGTTTTGTTCAATCAAGTTCATATTTATATCAAAAACCAGCTTTTTACATTAGCATGTGACGTTCAGAACTAGCATACCCCCCGCAAACTTCCGGGGAATTCGCTAACATTTTACTAAATTACTCACGATAAACGTTCACAAAAAGCATAACAATTATTTTAAGAATTATAGATACAGACCTCCTCTATGCACTCGATATGTCCGATTTTAAAATAGCTTTTTGGTGAAAGCACATTTTGCAATATTCTAAGTATATAGCCCAGGCATCACGGGCTCGCTATTTAGACACCCGGCAAGTTTAGCACTCACCATAATCATATTTACTATTATAAAAATGTCATTACCTTTTGTTGTCTTCGTCAGAATGCACACCCAGGACGTCTACTTCAATAACAAATGTTGGTTTGGTCCAAAATAATCCATCGTTATATCCGAATAGCGGCGTTTTGTTCGTGCGTTCCAGACACTATCCGAAATAGTAAAGAAGTGTCGCGCGCTTGGCGCAATTCCTGACAATAAAATTCAAAGTATTCAATTGCCGTACGTCGAAGCATGTCAACCGCTGTTTAAAATCAATTTTTACGTCATTTTTCTCGTAGAAAAGCGGTAAAATTCCGACAGGGAATCTCCTTTTCGGCAAACAGAGGAAAAAATCCCAAAGGCGGGGGCGGTCGGGGTCACGCGCATAAGCTAGTGTCTCTTGATGGGCCACTTGAGAAAGGCGATAATGTGTTTCAGCCTGGGGCTGGAATGACGACATTCTCTTTTTTCCCGGGCTATGAGAGCCTATGGACGACGTGGGAAGTGTCACGTTAGAGCAGAGATCCTTAGTAAATGATAGAGATGGCAAAGAAGTTCCAGAAATGGTCAGACAGGCCACTTCCTGTAAAGGAATCTCTCAGGTTTTGACCTGCCATTTGAGTTCTGTTATACTCACAGACACCATTCAAACAGTTTTAGAAAATTTAGGGTGTTTTCTATCCATATGTAATAAGTATATGCATATTCTAGTTACTGAGTAGGAGTGGTAACCAGATTAAATCGGGTATGTTTTTTATCCAGCCGTGTCAATGCTGCCCCCTAGCCCTAACAGGTTTTAAGAACAAATTCTTATTCACAATGACAGCCTACCCGGCCAAACCCGGACGACACCGGGCCAATTGTGCGCCGCTCTATGGGACTTTCAATCACGGCCGGATGTGATACAGCCTGGATTCAAACCAGGGACTGTAGTGACACCTCTTGCACTGAGATGCAGTGCCTTAGACCGCTGTGCCACTCGGGAGCCCCAGCCTCCTGTACATGTACATATTTACCTCAACTACCACGTATCCCTGCACATTGATATGGTATTGGTACTCCTTGTATATAGCTTCATGCTTGTGTGTTTTATTTCTCGCTTTTTTTATCATTTTATCTAAAACTCTACATCTTTGGGAAAGAGTTTGTAAGTAAGCATTTCACTGTTGTATTTGGCGCATGTAACAAATAACATTTGATTTGACACACACACACACACACACACACACACACACACACACACACACACACACACACACACACACACACACACACACACACACACGTGAAATGCTAAATGTAATGTAATGGCTGCTGGCAGATGGGTGTTTTTATCTGTACACGTACCTGTACATCATGTCCTGTCCTGTAGTGTGATACCCAACACAACACACAGGTTCCAGTCTGGAATCACAAGCACTAAGGACAATCAGTGGTTGTGACAGTGTGACATAGAGCCACAATGACGTTACCAGTCTTATGTAACATCAGGCACTAAGAGCATGACAGTTCAGAGACATCAACAGCATTACAGTGCCAGGCAATCCATCCCTCTGTCCTTGCATCAGTCATTGCGTTATGCCAGCCCGCCCACTTGTTTCAGAAACATGAATGAATGATACCGATGAGACCATCTGAGAGACAATCTGCTAACTCGTTAGCCCTGACAGTTCCTATTAACAATGGCTGTTGTATATGCTTTAATTACACTGATGAGGTACATGATACTGTTCAGCCAGTATCAATCCCTAGATCTACAGCAATATAAGTACACGACAACATACTGTACGTTGTACGCTCACCTCTTTGCTACAAAGCACTGCAGCTTTTTTTCTGTTTGTCAATGAAAGCCTCTCATTTTACATTTAATCGATACTATAGCAAAATAATTTTGCACGGACAAAAAGGAGGATGGCTATGAACAAACTACTCCACTCCAACGAGTGGCCATAAGAATGAGATCGCACACTGATGCATGTCAGAAGGTGCTTTCAACTGGGATGTGGTAGTATCCCTGTCCTGCAGTCAAATGATCTAGTGGCCTCACGGGTGGAGTGATATTCTTATTTTTCATAATTTAATCATTTATAAACATTATTCAATTTTTTTTTATGCAGAAAATCCGGTGTTTCTATGTCTAACAGTTTTGTTATATTCAGTATTCTATGACGTATATAAAGTGTAATATTGGGATGCAAACTCAGAATTGAATACATCAGATAATGACCAGATCTCCCAGTGGAAGAAAGTCACATAATACTACAATTTCTTTCCCCAACACCAGCAAATTCTTTAGTTGCAAGGCTGGACTTTTCCTAATGTTGTTGAGAGACAAGAAGCATGGCAAAGGGACAGACTAATAGTTTACTCAACTTTACACTACTAGGCTACCTGTTCTCTCTCCCTCTGTCAACAGCCAAGTGGAATTCACATGATTTCACAAAGCTGGAACTCAGTCAGCTGTATAAGGAAATAAGCAAACAGGAAACCACTCACCCAGAGGTGGAGCTCCTAGTGGCCGGAGACTTTAATGCAGGGAAACTTAAATCAGTTCTACCAAATTTATATCAACATGTTAAATGTGCATCCAGAGGGAAAAAAATTCTAGATCACCTTTACTCCACAGACAGAGACGCATACAAAGCTCTCCCTCGCCCTCCATTTGGTAAATCCGGCCACAACTCTGTCCTCCTGATGCCTGCTTATAAGCAAAAATGAAAGCAGGAAGCAGCAGTGACTCGGTCAATAAAAAAGTGGTCAGATGAAGCAGACACTAAACTACAGGACTGTTTTGCTATCACAGACTGGAAAATGTTCCGGGATTCTTCCGATGGCATTGAGGAGTACACCACATCAGTCACTGGCTTTATCAATAAGTGCATCAAGGACGTCGTCCCCACAGTAACTGTATGTACATACCCCAACCAGAAGCCATGGATTACAGGCAACATTCGCACTGAGCTAAAGGGTAGAGCTGCCGCTTTCAAGGTGCGGGACTCTAACCCGGAAGCTCATAAGAAATCCTGCTATGCCCTGTGACAAACCATCAAACAGGCAAAGTGTCAATACAGGGCTAAGATTGAATCATATTACACTGGCTCCGATGCTCGTCTTATGTGGCAGGGCTTGCAAACTATTACAGACTACAAAGGGAAGCACAGCCGCGAGATGCCCAGTGACACGAGCCTACCAGACGAGCTAAATCACTTCTATGCTCACTTCGAGGCAAGCAACACTGAGGCATGCATGAGAGCATCAGCTGTTCCGGACGACTGTGTGATCATGCTCTCCGTTGCCGACGTGAGTAAGACCTTTAAACAGGTCAACATACACAAGGCTAGCCTCCCGGGTGGCGCAGTGGTCTAAGGTGCTAGCTGTGCCACCAGAGATTCGAGGTTTGAGCCTAGGCTCTGTCGCAGCCGGCAGCGACCGGGAGGCCCATGGGGCAGTGCACAATTGGCCCAGCATCGTCCGGGTTAGGGAGGGTTTGGCCGGCAGGGATATCCTTGTCTCATCGCGCACTAGCGACTCCTGTGTCGGGCCGGGCGCAGTGCACGCTGACCAGGTCGCCAGGTGTACGGTGTTTCCTCCGACACATTGGTGCTGCTGGCTTCCGGGTTGGATGGGCATTGTGTCAAGAAGCAGCACGGCTAGGTTGGGTTGTGTTTCAGAGGACGCATGGCTCTTGACCTTTGCCTCTCCCGAGTCCGTACGGGAGTTGCAGCAAAGAGACAAGACTGTCACTACTACCAATTGGATACCAAGAAATTGGGAAGAAAAAAAGGGGTAAAAAATAATAAAAAATAACATACACAAGGCTGCGGGGCCAGATGGATTACCAGGATGTGTGCTCCTGGCATGTGCTGACCAACTGGCAGGTGTCTTCACTGACATTTTCAACATGTCCCTGATTGAGTCTGTAATACCAACAACCTTCAAAAAGACCACCATAGTCCCAGTGCCCAAGAACACAAAGGCAACCTGTCTAAATGACTCACGCACTCACGTCTGTAGCTGTGAAGTGCTTTGAAAGGTTGGTAATGGCTCACATCAACACCATTATCCCAGAAACCCTAGACCCACTCCAATTTGCATACCGCCCAAACAGATCCACAGATGATGCAATCTCTATTGCACTCCACACTGCCCTTTCCCACCTGGATAAAAGGAACACTTATGTGAGAATGCTGTTCATTGACTACAGCTCAGCGTTCAACACCATAGTACCCTCAAAGTTCATCACTAAGCTAAGGATCCTGGGACTAAACACCTCCCTCTGCAACTGGATCCTGGACTTCCTGACGGGCCAGGTGGTGAGGGTAGGTAGCAACACATCTGCCACGCTGGTCCTCAACACTGGAGCTCCCCAGGGGTGTGTGCTCAGTCCCCTCCTGTACTCCTTGTTCACCCATGACTGCATGGCCAGGCACGACTCCAACCTAATCATTAACCTGTTAGGGCTAGGGGGCAGTATTGACACGGCTGGATAAAAAACATACCCGATTTAATCTGGTTACCACTCCTACCCAGTAACTAGAATATGCATATACTTATTACATATGGATATAAAACACCCTAAAGTTTCTAAAACTGTTTGAATGGTGTCTGTGAGTATAACAGAACTCAAATGGCAGGTCAAAACCTGAGAGATTCCTTTACAGGAAGTGGCCTGTCTGACCATTTCTTGAACTTCTTTTCCATCTCTATCTTTTACTAAGGATCTCTGCTCTAACGTGACACTTCCTACGTCGTCCATAGGCGCTTAGAGCCCGGGAAAAAACAGAATGTCGTCATCCCAGCCCCAGGCTGAAACACATTATCGCCTTTCTCAAGTGGCCGATCAAGGGACTCTGGGCTTAGGCGCGTGACCCGACCGCCCCCGCCTTTGTGATTTTTTTCCTCTGTTTGCCGAAAAGGAGATTCCCTGTCGGAATATTATCGCTTTTCTACGAGAAAAATGGCGTAAAAATTGATTTTAAACAGCGGTTGACATGCTTCGAAGTACAGTAATGGAATATTTAGAATTTTTTTGTCACGAATTGCGCCATGCGCGCGACCCTTCTTTACCATTTCGGATAGCGTCTGGAACGCACGAACAAAACGCCGCTATTCGGATATAACGATGGATTATTTTGGACCAAACCAACATTTGTTATTGAAGTAGCAGTCCTGGGAGTGCATTCTGACGAAGACAACAAAAGGTAATCAAACTTTTATAATAGTAAATATGATTATGGTGAGTGCTAAACTTGCCGGGTGTCTAAATAGCTAGCCCGTGATGCCTGGGCTATGTACTTAGAATATTGCAAAATGTGCTTTCACCAAAAAGCTATTTTAAAATCGGACATATCGAGTGCATAGAGGAGGTCTGTATCTATAATTCTTAAAATAATTGTTATGCTTTTTGTGAACGTTTATCGTGAGTAATTTAGTAAAATGTTAGCGAATTCCCCGGAAGTTTGCGGGGGGTATGCTAGTTCTGAACGTCACATGCTAATGTAAAAAGCTGGTTTTTGATATAAATATGAACTTGATTGAACAAAACATGCATGTATTGTATAACATAATGTCCTAGGGTTGTCATCTGATGAAGATCATCGAAGGTGAGTGCTGCATTTAGCTGTCTTCTGGGTTTTGGTGACATTATATGCTAGCTTGAAAAATGGGTGTCTGATTATTTCTGGCTTGGTACTCTGCTGACATAATCTAATGTTTTGCTTTCGTTGTAAAGCCTTTTTGAAATCGGACAGTGTGGTTAGATTAACGAGAGTCTTGTCTTTAAATAGCTTTAAAATAGTCATATGTTTGAGAAATTGAAGTAATAGGATTTTTAAGGTTTTGAAAATCGCGCCACGGGCTTCAAGTGGCTGTTACGTAGGTGGGACGAATTCGTCCCGCCTAGCCCATAGAGGTTAAGTTTGCAGTCGACACAACAGTGGTAGGCCTGATCACCGACAACGACGAGACAGCCTATAGGGAGGAGGTCAGAGACCTAGCCAGGTGGTGCCAGAATAACAACCTATCCCTCAACGTAACCAAGACTAAGGAGATGATTGTGGACCACAGGAAAAGGAGGACCGAGCACGCCCCCATTCTCATCAACGGGGCTGTAGTGGAGCAGGTTGAGAGCTTCAAGTTCCTTGGTGTCCACATCAATAACAAACTAGAATGATCCAAACACACCATGACAGTCGTGAAGAGGGCACGACAAAGCCTATTCCCCCTCAGGAAACTAAAAAGATTTGATATGGGTCCTGAGATTCTCAAAAGGTTCTACAGCTGCAACATCGAAAGCATCCTGACTGGTTGCATCACTGCCTGGTATGGCAACTACTCGGCCTCTGACCGCAAGGCACTACAGAGGGTAGTGCATACGGCCCAGTACATCACTGGGGCTAAGCTGCCTGCCATCCAGGACCTCTACACCAGGCAATGTCAGAGGAAGGGCCTAAAAATTGTCAAAGACCCCAGCCACCCCAGTCATAGACTGTTCTCTCTACTACCGCATGGCAAGCGGTACCGGAGTGCCAAGTCTAGGACAAAAAGGCTTCTCAACAGTTTTTACCCCCAAGCCATAAGACTCCTGAACAGGTAATCAAATGGCTACCCGGACTATCTGCATTGTGTCCCACCCACCACCCGCCAACCCCTCTTTTACGCTACTGCTACTCTCTGTTCATCATATATGCATAGTCACTTTAACCATATCTACATGTACATACTACCTCAATCAGCCTGACTAACCGGTGTCTGTATGTAGCCTCGCTACTTTTATAGCCTCGCTACTGTATATAGCCTGTCTTTTTACTGTTGTTTTATTTCTTTACTTACCTGTTGCTCACCTAATACCTTTTATGCACTATTGGTTAGAGCCTGTAAGTAAGCATTTCACTGTAAGGTCTACACCTGCTGTATTCAGCGCACGTGACAAATCAACTTTGGTGAAAATCTCCTAGAGATGAACGTACTTTGGTGCAAAAAGTGCAAATCAATCCCAGAACAACAGCAAAGGACCTTGTGAAGATGTTGGAGGAAACAGGTACAAAAGTATCTATATCCACAGTAAAACGAGTCCTATATCAACATAAGGCCACTCAGAAAGGAAGAAGCCACTGCTCCAAAACCACCATAAAAAAAGCCAGACTACAGTTTGCAACTGCACATGGGGACAAAGATCATACTTTTTGGAGAAATGTCCTCTGATCTGATGAAACAAAAATAGAACTGTTGGCCATAATGACCATCGTTCTGTTTGGAGGAAAAAGGGGGAGGCTTGCAAGCCGAAGAACACCATCCCAACCGTGAAGCACGGGGGTGGCAGCATCATGTTGTGGGGGTGCTTTGCTGCAGGAGGGACTGGTGCACTTCACAAAATAGATGGCATCATGAGGTAGGAAAATTATGTGGACATATTGAAGCAACATCTCAAGACATCAGTCAGGAAGTTAAAGCTTGGTCTCAAATGGGTCTTCCAAATGGACAATGACCCCAAACATACTTCCAATGTTGTGGCAAAATGGCTTAAGGACAACAAAGTTAATGTATTGGAGTGGCGATCACAAAGCCCTGACCTCAATCCGATAGAAAATCTGTGGGCAGAACTGAAAAAGCGTGTGTGTGCAAGGAGGCCTACAAATCTGACTCAGTTACACCAGCTCTGCCAGGAGGAATGGGCCAAAATTCACCCAACATATTGTGGGAAGCTTGAGGAAGGCTACCCAAAACCTTTGACCCAAGTTAAACAATTTAAAGGCAATGCTACCAAATACTAATTGAGTGTATGCAAACTTCTGACCCACTGGGAATGCGATGAAAGAAATAAAAGCTGAAATAAATTATTCTCCCTACTATCTTTCTGACATTTCACATTCTTAAAATAAAGTGGGGATCCTAACTGACCTAAGACAGGGAACTTTTACTAGAATTAAATGTCAGGAATTGTGAAAAACTGAGTTTAAATGTATTTGGGTAAGGTGTATGTAAACCTCCGACTTCAACAGTATATCTCCCTGACTAACTTCAAGCATCAGCTATCTGAGCAGCTTACCGATCATTGCAGCTGTACATAGCCCATCCAACTACCTACAAATCAAATCAAATCAAATGTATTTATATAGCCCTTCGTACATCAGCTGAAATCTCAAAGTGCTGTACAGAAACCCAGCCTAAAACCCCAAACAGCAAGCAATGCATGTGAAAGAAGCACGGTGGCTAGGAAAAACTCCCTAGGAAAAACTCCCTAGAAAGGCCAAAAACCTAGGAAGAAACCTAGAGAGGAACCAGGATATGAGGGGTGGCCAGTCCTCTTCTGGCTGTGCCGGGTGGATATTATAACAGAACATGGTCAAGATGTTAAAATGTTCATAAATGACCAGCATGGTCAGATAATAATAATCATTGTAGTTGTCGAGGGTGCAACAAGCACGTCCGGTGAACAGGTCAGGGTTCCGTAGCCGCAGGCAGAACAGTTGAAACTGGAGCAGCAGCATGGCCAGGTGGACTGGGGACAGCAAGGAGTCATCATGCCAGGTAGTCCTGAGGCATGGTCCTAGGGCTCAGGTCCTCCGAGAGAAAGAAAGAAAGAAAGAGAGAAAGAGAGAATTAGAGAGAGCATATTTACATTCACACAGGACACCGGATAAGACAAGAGAATACTCCAGATGTAACAGACTGACCCTAGCCCCCCGACACATAAACTACTGCAGCATAAATACTGGAGGCTGAGACAGGAGGGATCAGAAGACACTGTGGCCCCATCCGATGATACCCCCGGACAGGGCCAAACAGGCAGGATATAACCCCACCCACTTTGCCAAAGCACAGCCCCCACACCACTAGAGGGATGTCTACAACCACCAACTCACCGTCCGAAGACAAGGCCGAGTATAGCCCACAAAGATCTCCGCCATGGCACAACCCAAGGGGGGGGGGGGGCGCCAACCCATCCCCATATTGTTTTATTTACTTTTTTTGTTCTTTTGCACACCAGTATTTCTACTTGCACATCATCATCTGCACATCTATCACTCCAGTGTTAATAACACTGGATTTTTTTATTGTGTTATTGACTGTACTTCTGTTTATTCCATGTGTAACTCTGTGTTGTTGTTTGTGTCGAACTGCTTTGCTTTATCTTGGCCAGGTCGCAGTTGTAAATGAGAACTTGTTCTCAACTAGCCTACCTGGTTAAATAAAGGACTTGTTCTCAACTGGCCCACCTGGTTAAATAAAGGACTTGTTCTCAACTGGCCCACATGGTTAAATAAAGGACTTGTTCTCAACTGGCCCACCTGGTTAAATAAAGGACTTGTTCTCAACTGGCCACCTGGTTAAATAAAGGTGAAATAAATGTTTTTGTTTATAAAAAAAAAATGTCTGACATCAATGTGTGAGCAACTACAATAATTGAATATGGTCAATTTCAAACATTTGTATATAACATAAACATACTGTTGACATGTAGGCTATGGTGTAATGGAATGGTTTGCCTTGTGTGGTAGGTTTTGTGGGTTTTGACACTCTTATGTAGGTGTTATAACCAGCCATAAAATAACTCAATATATGTCACAACAGGTCCAAATATGTGTCATAACGGTGTTATGACCATATTATAACAGGCTATGACAAGTTATGTCAGCTGTTATGACATATTATGACATGGTTATGACTGTGTCATAATGTTTTATGACGCTGGATGTCAAGTACAGTGTTACCAAAGTGAGTCGTAAACAGCAAATGTGAGTCAACAACAAACAACAACAACTATGACGGTATCACATTTTTTAAATAACACACTCTGATGCGGCATTTATATGCACCTCATTTACTTTCAATAAACCAAATTGACACACAAATTATAGATGTGCTGTGTCCTGTTCTGATTTCATAATTCATACCCTATGAAATGATTTATCCCTCAGATGGTCTTCTCTGATACTAGTTGGCTGTGGCTGAGCTCCAGATGGGGTCAGGGTTAGGGTTTGGACACGATTCCAATAATGGGTTGGCATGAACAGAGATTTTGCAATCTCTCCGATTTTCGGGAATCAGAACTGAAGCTGTGTCCAGCAAAATTCCCAGCGGTGGGCAGACAGGGGGTGAGTTCTCTCCTCAGCAGATATAAGGCCTTGGTCCTATAACTTCTCACGGAGTACATCGTCTTTACAGAGGAGACACAGCTCAACATACAAACTGATAAACAGATATTTCCATCAAAATGTGGTATGTTATACTTTTCATATTCTTTCTTCAACAAAACCCTAGTTGCCTGGCAATTGTTGTCATTGCAGTACCAATCCAAATGAATCTCTGAAATGTCTTTGGACAATGGATCTTTGTAAAATGGCAGGGAAACACAGCTACTTAAATCTTTCAAAAAACATTCAAATTGCTCTAGCTAGAGACCTTTTCTAAATATAGGTTAACAAGCAAGCCCAGAGACTTCCTAAGTAAAGGAACCGTTAGTTGTGGTACTAGTGAGTGTTTGGGCGCTGTCTGTCAGTTGGCTCTGTGTGTGTGTACTGTACTTATGTGTTCCTTCTGTCCGCAGGTCATCCCTGGTAGTGCTCCTCGCGGCCTCCTGTGTCTGTCTGGAACAGGACAAAATCAAAATCAAAATCAAAATCAAAACCAAATCAATTGATGAGATGTCAGACAATTCAGGTAGCTATCTGTCTAACTGACACATAACCAACTCCCTGCCTTATGCCAATACGGGCTTACTTTTTCTGATTTAGATTGAAATGTCAACAAAGTGAGAGGGATGAAACGTTTTCAAACAAAAACATGTACATTTTAAAGATCATTGACAACCTTTCTTGTCCCATGTCTATGTTAAGGTGGGTGTTAGTGACACCATTGATGCAGAATATCGCCCAAAAATATTGGACTTACACATTACACGTGTGTTTTCACACGTGCAATTTGTCTATTTCCGAAACATATTATATTTGCTGGCCCATTGTGACTGGTTCGTGTAAGGATATCACTCACATTTCAATTACACTGTCACTCTCATCGGATGTTCTGAAGCCAATCTTCACTATGGATCCCCTTACGCAACTCTGAGCTGAGCAGACACAAGCTGTTCCTATTCAGCCTGTTGGAGAATACAGTAGCTGTGGCCAAAATGAGGATGTCACCATCACTTTCAAGTGAGAACCTTGTTAAGTCTCACGGCTCACAGCTATTATCCCGATTATCTTAAAAATCGATTCAGCAGCGACACACATGAGATGACAGGGATCAAAGAGAAGGCAAGCAGGGAGGAAAGGAAGGAGAGATCCTCAGTCTCAGCTTCCTCCAAGCTGGATGGTAAAATATGTCATTAGGAAAATCTACAGAGCATGAAAGCCTTGAAAAGTAAAATTCCTCAAAATCCACCTCTCATCAAACGTTTCAGGAAAATGTTTGAGAAGAGAAATGACACTAATTCCATCCTCATCTAGGTTTCTGCGTATTGTGACCTCCAAGGTAATTCTGTGAAAGCTAGCCTTGTCTGGCTCAAGTCATGACAACACTTATTTTTTTTAGATAATAGTAGATGATTAATGAATTTACTGAACTTTTGTCAGGTCAAAGCTAAAAGGTTCCAGAAAGCTACTACCAAATGCTATGTGTATTCAAGTGAATAGTGTTGATTTTAGCAAACTCAAACTCAAACTAAAACCAAGGCTGGAATTGTATTGAGGCACATTTCATTTTTCTGCAATAATCTTTTATGGTTGTGTTTGAGTTGCACAGCAGTAAGTGCTAGGTGGTGCTGAGTTGGGGATGTTTTAACCATATAGAGATTGTATAGAAATAATGTTGTTGTGTTTCTTGCCCAGACCTGCGCTTCAGGCGTATGGTTGGGGGCACCCTGGCCCCTCATGTCCCCTGGCAGGCCATGGTCTATCTGAGTAAAAACGTCATGAACGGGGGCTTCGCTGGGGGAGCTCTAATCTCTGACCGCTGGGTCCTGACCGCTGGCAGGAACTTGTTTGTCAGGAAGAGTAGGCAGGACACCCAGGGGAAAGAACCAATCATCCCCAAGGTGTACCTAGGCATCACGCGATACTCCCAAGCCAATGACTCCAAAGAAGTTGCTGTAGAAAAGGTGAGCTAGTATACCCATTACCATCTCTTTCAAACAATATACAGACAATTCAGTATTTACAGCAAGCAGAACTGCACTGGGCTCTCTCACCTACATCATCATTTTCAGTCTTATAGGTAGTTAGAGCACAAATACAGTAGATCGTCAAAAAAAAGGTCCTATGAATTATTCCCTTCCCCTTCTAGGTGGTTCTGCACCCAGGCTTCCAGAGCGTGTCAGACTGGGACAACGACCTGGCTCTGATTCAGCTGAAGGAGCCATTCACCTTGAGCGAGGCTGTGATGCCCATCCCTCTGCCTGAGAGGGGTGAGGACCTGGCTGAGGCAGCCCAGGAGAAAGGCATCATCACAGGCTGGGGTTGGGGGGTCCACTTCACCCCCGCTGAGTCACTGAAACACCTGGTATTGCCTGTGGCATCGCATAGCTTCTGTAAGGCAGAGTACAACCGTGGTGGCAGCACTCCAACCATAGACGACAACATGTTCTGTACTGGAGCCAGCAAGTACCAGGAGAATGTGTGCTTTGGGGATGCAGGCGGTGCCCTGGCAGTCCAGGACCCCAAAGACGGCAGAGTGTATGCTGCAGGGATCCTGTCCTTCGATAAGGCCTGTGCCGTGAGGAAATACGCTGTCTACATGAAGCTCTCTGCCTACATGCCTTGGATCAACAGTGTCCTCAGGGGTGACAGTGAGAAATCAGCCAGTCTCCGCTCCAGTGTAATGTCTGAGATGTTTTCGAGGCAGTTGTAGCCTCCACTCAGCACAGTTTCAGATATGAGAGCCGGGGCTCATAATCTCCATTATGCCTTTGCTAACAAAGTAATTTTCTGACTTGATCTTGTAAAACTCTCTCAAGTTTCGACTTTCATTGAGTGTGTGCCCCCGCCTGATTGAGTGTGTCTTCCGATGTTGATTTCAAAGGATTTTCAATAAATTAATCTCTCCTAAGAAGTTTGGTTTCCGATGTTTCACCTTATAACTTTTATTCACATTTTCTTCAACTCATTTTAGAATGCTGGGAAACATGTTTTAGATCATCTCTACAAGCTGGAACCTTAGAGCATGTTAGAGCCATTAAAACAAGTAGCCTACAGCTAGGACATGAGACGATTTTGAAGTTCATTTAAGTAATGGAATTATTAAGGAAAATTGTTATCTGGCCAAGGAGGATATTGTGTTGAGACCAGCAAGTGTTTTTTAGTAGATTTGTCATGAAAATCATTCAAGAAGGAAATAACTTGTTCTAAAATAGAGCTACATAAACGAGGGTCTAGAATCCCTCCCAGCAGGGGAATGGAGGTCATGTCACTCCTGGTTAGTGACTAATTTAAATACAGAAGACAAAAGGCTTGTCATCACAGCTCAACACTAGTTAATAGCTCTCTTGCTTTGGAGCAGCCTGTTGTACCACAATTTGTTCAGTTTCAACAAGAGATATCTCAGAAATGGTGCCGAAGAGTATGGCTGATGTTTTACATGCCCGTAATCAATTGTGCTATTTTGTTCATTTTTTTGTGTTGTTTGTAACTTATTTTTTAACTTCTTTTGTACATAATGTTGCTGCTACCGTCTCTTACGACCGAAAATAACTTCTGGACATCAGAACTGGGATTACTCACCACGGACTGGTAGAAGATTTTTCCTTTAATCTCTATGTACTAGGGGCTATGTGGGACGCATGCGTCCCACCCCTGGTACACCCTATCAACAACAGGTGAAATATCAAGAGCGCCAAATTTGAAAACAATTAAAAGTCATAATTCAAATTTCTCAAACATACAACTATCTTACACCCTTTGAAAGATAAACATCTCCTTAATCTAACCACGTTGTCCGATTTCAAAAAGGCTTTACGGCGAAAGCATAAAGTTAGATTATGTTAGGACAGTACATTGACAATAGCTGTGTGTAATGTTTTGTCAATTCAAAGACAGGCATCACCAAAAGCAGAAAACCAGCTAAAATTATGCACTAACCTTTGACAATCTCCATCAGATGACACTCCTAGGACATTATGTTAGACAATACATGCATTTTTAGTTCTATCAAGTTCATATTTATATCCAAAAACAGCGTTTTACTATGGCGTTGATGTTGAGGAAATCGTTTCCCTCCAATAACCGCCAGTCAAATCAGCACGACAAATTAAATAATTACTATTCGAAAACATTGGTAAAATATTATATTGTCATTCAAAGAATTATAGATTTACATCTCTTGAACGCAACCGGATTGCCAGATTTAAAAATAACCTTACTGGGAAATCACACTTTGCAATAATCTGAGCACTGCGCCCATAAAAATACGCTTTGCGATACAGACTAACCGCCATGTTGGAGAGATCTAAAATCGAAAATACTATGTAAATAATCCATTACCTTTGATTCTCTTCATCAGATGTCACTTCCAGGAATCCCAGGTCCATAACAAATGTAGTTTTGTTTGAAAAAGCTCATAATTTATGTCCAAAAAGCTCCGTGTTGTTAGCACATGATCTAAGCCCGCCGGACTTCTCTTCATGAAAGAAGGGAGAAAAAATATTTACGTTCGTTCAAACATGTCAAACGTTGTATAGCATAAATCATTAGTGCCTTTTTTAACCAGAACATGAATAATATTCAAGGCGGACGATTGCATTCTCTTTTAAAACGTATTGGAACGAGAGTACCCAACATGAACTCGCGCGCCAGAGTCTAATCGGCCATCACCGTTCCAAGGCTCTTGTTCGGTCAGATCTCACAGTATAAGACTCAAAACACTTTGTAAAGACTGGTGACATCTAGTGGAAGCCATAGGAAGTGCTCAACGATTAATAAGCCCCTGTGTGTTTCAATGGCATAGGCTTAAAGGTAATTCAACACATCAGGTATCCACTTCCTGTCAGAATTTGTCTCAGGGTTTTGACTGCCATATGAGTTCTGTTATACTTACAGAAACCATTCAAACAGTTTTAGATAATTCAGTGTTTTCTATCCAAACCTGAACAATAATATGCATATTCTAGCTTCTGAGTTGGTGTAGGAGGCAGTTAAAAATGGGCACATATTTTTTTTCAAAATTCTCAATACTGCCCCCTATCCCCAAGAGGTTTTAACACAGCTGTGAGTAGTTATTTTTTTCATTTTTTCATTTTTGACAAAATGAGCAGTCCTGGATGTGACAGATTTTGACTCATATTGAGTGATAAGACTGAGCTATTTAAAAACACTTTTTCAACATTTCAAGATAGCAGTTAGTTCAGTTTGATCTTATTAAAGACAGCTGTATCATTTTTTTATTCATTTTGACATATTTTTTGGGACCACTTTTTTTGCACTATGTTTGAAGGCTGTCAGCTTCTTCTCAGGAGGAGAATCACTTAGCCTTTCAACTAATTTTCAAATGATAGGATGCCTATTTTAAAACACTTTCTCTACATTTCAGCCAACATGTTATTTTTACTCAGCGTAGGCCTCGGACTGAAGGTCTGTCTGCACTGAGGAGAGCTATAGACCCCTTTCAGAACATCCTGATCCCAGCAGCCCTCAATACAGCTCCTACAGTAACTGTGCCCACAGGCAGTAGTGACAGGCTCCTTCAGTAGATCCAGACAGACAGAACAACATAACTGGTCCTGGTCCAGCAGAACTCCCTGTTGAGCCATTTGGACGGTTGTTCACTCTCACATAGACAGACGACACAGAGACTCAGATCAGTTTCGTTTCCTCAGAAGAGAGTTTGTGAAGGGGGATGGACTTCCTGGTTCTGCCAGAGGGGTGGGGTTAGAGGGAGGGAGGGGTTAGAGGGAGGGAGGGAGGGATTAGAGGGAGGGAGGAAGAGAGAGAGGAACTGCAAGCAACAGCAAGAGGGAGACAAATAGTCTTGTTCCTTGGTTAGAGCCCTTAACATGGAATAAATGAAATAATGAATCTTAAAATGTGAGTTATTAGAATATAAAGGGTAACAGTTTCTATGAAGTACATATTATAATTATTTTAATGACCTTTATAATGCCTTATAATACACTTATGTGTTCTAATAAGCAGTAAGGCCTGAGGAGGTGTGGTATATGTAAGGATTGCGGACCTGGTGGCAGTGAAGTCAGACGCAGGAGAGCAGAGATAGGTAATAGCCGGAGCAGTTTAATACAAAACGAACCTACATGGGTACAAAACCCGATGCGCACCAGTAACAGAGTACAAGCACTTACAAACAAACAATTCCACACAAGGACATGGGGGGAACAGAGGGTTAAATACACAACAATTCATGATGGAAATGGAAACCAGATGTGTAAGAAAACAAGACAAAACAAATGGAAAATGAAAAAGTGGATCGACAATGACTAGAAGACCGGTGACGCCGACCGCCGAACAAGGAGAGGAAATGACTTCGGTGGAAGTGGTGACAGTATATGGCTAAAATACAGTACCACGGCTAAGTGCTGTTTTTAGGCACGACGCAAAGCGGATTGAGAATTATGTAACACTTTCAAAAATACAATCAAATAAAAATGTTATTGGACACATACACATATTTAGTAGATGTTATTGTGGGTGTAGTGAAATGCTTGTGTTCCTGGTTCCAACAGTGCAGTAGTATCCAACAATACACCCTAATGTAAATGTCACAGGTGTCGTAGGGTTTAGACCAAGACGCAGCAGGAAAATGTACACTCATCTTCTTTTATTAAAGGACAAAGAACAGGCCAGTAAGGCACAAAGCTATACACAGCAACAATCTGCCACAAAACCCCCATGACAAAACAAACTCCTAATTATAGGACCTTCAATCAGAGGCAACGATAACCAGCTGCCTCCAATTGAAGGTCCAACCCCAATTAACTAAACAAAGAACTACAATAGACAAGACAGAACATAGAAATACACTAACATAGAACATAGACTAACAAACCCCGGACCACATAAACCAATCACCCCTCTACCTAAATACATAGCCCGAACCACATAAACCAAACACCCCTCTCCCTAAATACATAGCCCGAACCACATAAAACAAACACCCCTCTACCTAAATACATAGCCCAAACCACATAAAACAAACACCCCTCTACCTAAATACATAGCCCGAA
This sequence comes from Salmo salar, assembly GCF_965601325.2. Classification (NCBI taxonomy): domain Eukaryota; kingdom Metazoa; phylum Chordata; class Actinopteri; order Salmoniformes; family Salmonidae; genus Salmo; species Salmo salar. Next base: position 963,067 of record NW_027675424.1, read on the forward strand.
CCACATAAACCAAACACCCCTCTACCTAAATACATAGCCCGAACCACATAAACCAAACACCCCAATACCTAAATACATAGCCCGAACCACATAAACCAAACACCCCTCTACCTAAATACATAGCCCGAACCACATAAACCAAACACCCCTCTACCTAAATACATAGCCCGAAACACATAAACCAAACACCCCTCTACCTAAATACATAGCCCGAACCACATAAACCAAACACCCCTCTACCTAAATACATAGCCCGAAACACATAAACCAAACACCCCTCTACCTAAATACATAGCCCGAACCACATAAACCAAACACCCCTCTACCTAAATACATAGCCCGAACCACATAAACCAAACACCCCTCTACCTAAATACATAGCCCGAAACACATAAACCAAACACCCCTCTACCTAAATACATAGCCCGAGACCACATAAAACAAACACCCCTCTACCTAAATACATAGCCCGAAACACATAAACCAAACACCCCTCTACCTAAATACATAGCCCGAGACCACATAAAACAAACACCCCTCTACCTAAATACATAGCCCGAACAATATAAAACAAACACCCCTCTACCTAAATACATAGCCCGAACCACATAAAACAAACACCCCTCTACCTAAATACATAGCCCGAACCACATAAACCAAACACCCCTCTACCTAAATACATAGCCCGAACCACATAAAACAAACACCCCCTGCCACGACCTGACCAAACTACAATAACAAATAACCCCTATTACTGGTCAGGACGTGACAGTAAAAAGTAAAGGAATTAAGAAATATAGAAATATTAGGATGAGCAATGTTGCAGTCCTGGAATATAAATATATATACTGTGAGTATATACTGTGTGTATATGTGTGTATATATATATGTGTGTATATATTTATATACACTGCTCAAAAAAATAAAGGGTACACTTAAACAACACAATGTAACTCCAAGTCAATCACACTTCTGTGAAATCAAACTGTCCACTTAGGAAGCAACACTGATTGACAATACATTTCACATGCTGTTGTGCAAATGGAATAGACAACAGGTGGAAATTATAGGCAATTAGCAAGACACCCCCAATAAAGGAGTGGTTCTGCAGGTGGGGACCACAGACCACTTCTCAGTTCCTATGCTTCCTGGCTGATGTTTTGGTGACTTTTGAATGCTGGCGGTGCTTTCACTCTAGTGGTAGCATGAGACGGAGTCTACAACCCACACAAGTGGCTCAGGTAGTGCAGCTCATCCAGGATGGCACATCAATGCGAGCTGTGGCAAGAAGGTTTGCTGTGTCTGTCAGCGTAGTGTCCTGAGCATGGAGGCGCTACCAGGAGACAGGCCAGTACATCAGGAGACATGGAGGAGGCCGTAGGAGGGCAACAACCCAGCAGCAGGACCGCTACCTCCGCCTTTGTGCAAGGAGGAGCAGGAGGAGCACTGCCAGAGCCCTGCAAAATGACCTCCAGCAGGCCACAAATGTGCATGTGTCTGCTCAAACGGTCAGAAACAGACTCCATGAGGGTGGTATGAGGGCCCGACGTCCACAGGTGGGGGTTGTGCTTACAGCCCAACACCGTGCAGGACGTTTGGCATTTGCCAGAGAACACCAAGATTGGCAAATTCGCCACTGGCACCCTGTGCTCTTCACAGATGAAAGCAGGTTCACACTGAGCACATGTGACAGACATGACAGTCTGGAGACGCCGTGGAGAACGTTCTGCTGCCTGCAACATCCTCCAGCATGACCGGTTTGGCGGTGGGTCAGTCATGGTGTGGGATGGCATTTCTTTGGGGGGCTGCACAGCCCTCCATGTGCTCGCCAGAGGTAGCCTGACTGCCATTAGGTACCGAGATGAGATCCTCAGACCCCTTGTGAGACCATATGCTGGTGCGGTTGGCCCTGGGTTCCTCCTAATGCAAGACAATGCTAGACCTCATGTGGCTGGAGTGTGTCAGCAGTTCCTGCAAGAGGAAGGCATTGATGCTATGGACTGGCTCGCCCGTTCCCCAGACCTGAATCCAATTGAGCACATCTGGGACATCATGTCTCGTTCCATCCACCAACGCCACGTTGCACCACAGACTGTCCAGGAGTTGGCGGATGCTTTAGTCCAGGTCTGGGTGGAGATCCCTCAGGAGACCATCCGCCACCTCATCAGGAGCATGCCCAGGCGTTGTAGGGAGGTCATACAGGCACGTGGAGGCCACACACACTACTGAGCCTCATTTTGACTTGTTTTAAGGACATTATATCAAAGTTGGATCAGCCTGTAGTGTGGTTTTCCACTTTAATTTTGAGTGTGACTCCAAATCCAGACCTCCATGGGTTGATAAATTGGATTTCCATTGATTATTTTTGTGTGATTTTGTTGTCAGCACATTCATCTATGTAAAGAAAAAAGTATTTAATAAGATTATTTCATTCATTCAGATCTAGGATGTGTTATTTTAGTGTTCCCTTTATTTTTTTGAGCAGTGTATATACAGTACCAGTCAAATGTTGGGACACACTTACTCATTCAAGTGTTTTTCTTTATTTTTACATTCATGTCGTTTCTCTTTGCTTATTTGAGCTGTTCTTGCCATAATATGGACTTGGTCTTTTACCAAATAGGGCTTATCTTCTGTATACCAACCCTACCTTGTCACAACACAACTGATTTGCTCAAACGCATTTAGAAGGAAAGAAATTCCACAAATTAACTTTAACAAGGCACACCTGTTAATTGAAATGCATTCCAGGTGACTACCTCATGAAGCTGGTTGAGAGAATGCCAAGATTGTGCAAAGCTGTCATCAAGGCAAAGGGTGGCTACTTTGAAGAATCTCAAATATAAAATATATAAATATAACACTTTTTTTGGTTACTACATGATTCCATATCTGATATTTCATAGTCTTGATGTCTTCACTATTAATCTACAATGTTGAAAATAGTACAAATAAAGAAAAACCCTTAATTGTTCTAAAACGTTTGACCGGTAGTGTATATATAAATGTAAAGGGATGTATAGGTAATATGGATCAAATATGTAGTATATCTGAAGAATAGTATGTGGACAGCAATAATTAAATAGGATAGTCCTTGACTAGAATACAGTATATACATATGAAGTGGATAGCAGTAGTTATATAGGATGAACCAGGACTAGAATACAGTATATACATATGAAGTGGACAGCAGTAGTTATATAGGATGAACCAGGACTAGAATACAGTATATACATATGAAGTGGACAGCAGTAGTTATATAGGATGAACCATGACTAGAATACAGTATATACATATGAAGTGGACAGCAGTAGTTATATAGGATGAACCAGGACTAGAATACAGTATATACATATGAAGTGGACAGTAGTAGTTATATAGGATGAACCAGGACTAGAATACAGTATATACATATGAAGTGGACAGCAGTAGTTATATAGGATGAACCATGACTAGAATACAGTATATACATATGAAGTGGACAGCAGTAGTTATATAGGATGAACCAGGACTAGAATACAGTATATACATATGAAGTGAACAGCAGTAGTTATATAGGATGAATCAGGACTAGAATACAGTATATACATATTAAGTGGGCAGCAGTAGTTATATAGGATGAACCATGACTAGAATACAGTATATACATATGAAGTGGACAGCAGTAGTTATATAGGATGAACCAGGACTAGAATACAGTATATACATATGAAGTGGACAGTAGTAGTTATATAGGATGAACCAGGACTAGAATACAGTATATACATATGAAGTGGACAGTAGTAGTTATATAGGATGAACCAGGACTAGAATACAGTATATACATATGAAGTGGACAGCAGTAGTTATATAGGATGAACCATGACTAGAATACAGTATATACATATGAAGTGGACAGCAGTAGTTATATAGGATGAACCAGGACTAGAATACAGTATATACATATGAAGTGAACAGCAGTAGTTATATAGGATGAATCAGGACTAGAATACAGTATATACATATGAAGTGGGCAGCAGTAGTTATATAGGATGAACCAGGACTAGAATACAGTATATACATATGAAGTGGACAGCAGTAGTTATATAGGATGAACCATGACTTGAATACAGTATATACATTTTTATTTATTTCACCTTTATTTAACCAGGTAGGCAAGTTGAGAACAAGTTCTCATTTACAATTGCGACCTGGCCAAGATAAAGCAAAGCAGTTCGACAACATACAACAACACAGAGTTACACATGGAGTAAAACAAACATACAGTCAATAATACAGTTAAAAAATAAGTCTATATACAATGTGAGCAAATGAGGTGAGATAAGGGAGGTAAAGGCAAAAAGGCCATGGTGGTGAAGTAAATACAATATAGCAAGTAAAACACTGGAATGGTAGATTTGTAGTAGAAGAAAGTGCAAAGTAGACATAGAAATAATGGGGTGCAAAGGAGCAAAATAAATTAATAAATATATAAATACAGTAGGGGAAGAAGTAGTTGGGCTAAATTATAGATGGGCTATGTACAGGTGCAGTAATCTGTGAGCTGCTCTGACAGCTGGTGCTTAAAGCTAGTGAGGGAGATATGTGTTTCCAGTTTTAGAGATTTTTGTAGTTCGTTCCAGTCATTGGCAGCAGAGAACTGGAAGGAGAGACGGCCAAAGGAGGAAATGGCTTTGTGGGTGACCAGAGAGATCCCTGGCCTTATCTTCTCTCAAGAAGATGTCTGGTAGGCCCATTTAAATACCTTTTTTGGACATTTCAAGACAGCAGATGTTTGAGTTGGGTCTATTAACACAGCTGTGAGTTGTTATTTTTTTCATTTTTTATTTTTTGACAAAATGAGCAGTCCTGGAAGTGACAGATTTTGACTCATATTGAGTGATAAGACTGAGCTATTTAAAAACACTTTTTCAACATTTCAAGATTGCAGTTAGTTCAGTTTGATCTTATTAAAGACAGCTGTATATTCTTTTTTTGGACCCAAAAATATTCTATGTTCACGCCCACTTTTTTTGCACTATGTTTGAAGGCTGTCAACTTCTTGTCAGGAGGAGAATCACTTAGCCTTTCAACTAATTTTCAAATGATAGGATGCCTATTTAAAAACACTTTTTCAACATTTCAAGATAGCAGTTAGTTCAGTTTGATCTTATTAAAGACAGCTGTATCATTTTTTTATTCATTTTGACATATTGTTTGGGACCACTTTTTTTGCTCTGTTTGAAGGCTGTCAGCTTCTTCTCAGGAAGAGAATCCCTTAGCCTTTCGACTAATTTTGGGTTAGTTCGACTCATTTTGGGTTAGTTCTCTCAAGAAGAACTAACCCATCTCAACATGACAGAAAGTAAGACAGGAGAACCTATTTCAACATGACGGAGAGTAAGACAGGGAAACCTATTTCAACATGACGGAGAGTAAGTCAGGAGTCCCTGACCTTATCTTCTCTCCAGAAGATGTCTGGTAGGCCCATTTAAATACCTTTTTTGGACATTTCAAGATAGCAGATGTTTGAGTTGGGTCTATTAACACAGCTGTGAGTTGTTATTTTTTCATTTTTGACAAAATGAGCACTCCTGGAAGTGACAGATTTTGACTCATATTGAGTGATAAGACTGAGCTATTTAATGCCAACACCCAATTGTGTCCCTTATTCCATCATGCAATGCAGACATACCGGTGTATTCCTCATTTCATCATGTAATGCAGACCTACAGGTGTATCACTCATCATGCAACGCAGACATTCAGGTGCTCTCACTCATTCCTTATTTAATGTAATCATGCAGGTGCTATTCCCCAAAACAATGAATAAAGCTTACTAACCTTGTTATTTGCAGCTGAGTTTTTCAATGTTCGTAGAATCTCGTCACCACCTCTGTCGCGTACCAGTTTGCCACCGGCCTGTAAAGAACCCACAGAGTAAAGGGCCAGGTCTTTGATTTACGGATATTTCATCCGCCCGGTTTCCGTGTCTCCTTGGAACGACAGCGGCAGTTTGAAATCCGGCTCGAAGGACCAATTGTTAAAGGAATTTTATATCTTTTATGATAATAATCAATAATCAATTCGCCTTGACTAATGCCCAAAGTTTGTAAGACAATGGGTTAAAATAATTAGGCAAGGACTCAGCTTTCTGCAAAAGGTTTCTGTAGCTTTATTCATGAGAACGTTCTGCCGTCAGGATAACAAAACAGTCATTATATAGTTCTTGCTTACTTACGCACATGCATTTACACACAATCCGTTGGTGACCTGCATCCCCCATAAACTTCTCACACTGTTTATCACTATCCCGAGCTCAGCCTGTTCCTTTCCCTCAAGGTTAGAAATGCTTTGAAGCTTTCACCCCCTTTACCATCTGTTTCTCTATCTCTCTATACTAATTGCATACACACATTTCTTTCCCTCTCCAGTGGTTCCTGGACTTTCCGGAACTAATCAGACTGATCGATCCCTACATTGATCATTACATTGATTATTCATTAACCATGCTGTATGACTAATAATTCATCATGGTTTATTGATTCATTTACCTTTATTAGATAATTCTCTTATCAACTGGGAGTGACCAGGGGACATGTTTTGGAAAGAGGTACCCTCTGTCTTATCTGCTGTAGTGGATATCATCATACCTTGTTCCCCCAAACTGTTATCACTTAATGATAATTCACCACTATCATTACAGAAAATAGGTTTAATGTTGTCAGGTTTGACAGCAGCTAAACAGATGTTGGACCTAAGATGTCTACCACCACACCTCATTGGATCAGCACTTTTATAGATATAATTTATAAAACAATTGACAGCTGGTTATCTGCAGCTGAAACTATACAAGTTAGTTTTTTACCCAACTGATTGACGTTCATTCTAATTTTAGTGCAAATGTGGCCTTACTGATTTTTTACTGATTTTGTATTTTATTTCATAGCGATCAGGTTGGGTGGGTTGGGGTGGGGTGGTCCCAGGAGGGGATGGAGGGGGGGTTGGGGTGGTCCCAGGAGGGGTTGGAGGGGGGGTTGGGGTGGTACCAGGAGGGGATGGAGGGTGGGTTGGGGTGGTACCAGGAGGAGATGGAGGGTGGGTTGGGGTGGTCCCAGGAGGAGATGGAGGGTGGGTTGGGGTGGTCCCAGGAGGGGTTAGAGGGTGGGTTGGGGTGGTCCCAGGAGGGGTTGGAGGGGGGGTTGGGGTGGTCCCAGGAGGGGTTGGAGGGGGGGTTGGGGTGGTACCAGGAGGGGATGGAGGGTGGGTTGGGGTGGTACCAGGAGGAGATGGAGGGTGGGTTGGGGTGGTCCCAGGAGGGGTTAGAGGGTGGGTTGGGGTGGTCCCAGGAGGGGTTGGGGTGGTCCCAGGAGGGGTTGGAGGGTGGGATGGGGTGGTCCCAGGAGGGGGTGGGGTGGTCCCAGGAGGGGATGGAGGGTGGGGTGGGGTGGTCCCAGGAGGGGTTGATGCGGCTCAGGTGAGTGATTGTATATGTGGTTAATTATAATTGTTTTTACCTGCAATACCTGGTTTACATATTATACTTATATATATTTTTTGATAGTATTGTGTCTCTAGCTGTATAACCATTCCTGCTGCTATTTATTCTGATATATATTTTAACAGTATTGTGTCTCTAGCTGTATAACCATTCCTGCTGCTATTTGTTCTGATATATATTTTAACAGTATTGTTTCTCTAGCTGTATAACCATTCCTGCTGCTATTAGTTCTGATATATATATTAACAGTATTGTGTCTCTAGCTGTATAGCCATTCCTGCTGCTATTAGTTCTGATATATATTTTAACAGTATTGTGTCTCTAGCTGTATAGCCATTCCTGCTGCTATTTGTTCTTGTCTGTGTTCCTTTATAATAAATAAAAAAGTTGATCACAAAAAAAGGAAAAGTGCGCAGAGTTTCAACTGAAAATCAGAGACAGGAAAATCAAGTCACATGCTTCCACTGTGGCAAGGTGGGAAATCAGGCTTCTTCTACATGCTGGTGTAAGGACATGGATTGTCCAGCCTGTGGTATAAAGGGATGTCAGGATTCTACATGCTGGTGTAAGGACATGGATTGTCCAGCCTGTGGTATAAAGGGATGTCAGGATTCTACATGCTGGTGTAAGGACATGGATTGTCCAGCCTGTGGTATAAAGGGGATGTCAGGATTCTACATGCTGGTGTAAGGACATGGATTGTCCAGCCTGTGGTATAAAGGGATGTTAGGATTCTACATGCTGGTGTAAGGACATGGATTGTCCAGCCTGTGGTATAAAGGGATGTCAGGATTCTACATGCTGGTGTAAGGACATGGATTGTCCAGCCTGTGGTATAAAGGGATGTCAGGATTCTACATGCTGGTGTAAGGACATGGATTGTCCAGCCTGTGGTATAAAGGGATGTCAGGATTCTACATGCTGGTGTAAGGACATGGATTGTCCAGCCTGTGGTATAAAGGGATGTCAGGATTCTACATGCTGGTGTAAGGACATGGATTGTCCAGCCTGTGGTATAAAGGGATGTCAGGATTCTACATGCTGGTGTAAGGACATGGATTGTCCAGCCTGTGGTATAAAGGGATGTCAGGATTCTACATGCTGGTGTAAGGACATGGATTGTCCAGCCTGTGGTATAAAGGGATGTCAGGATTCTACATGCTGGTGTAAGGACATGGATTGTCCAGCCTGTGGTATAAAGGGATGTCAGGATTCTACATGCTGGTGTAAGGACATGGATTGTCCAGCCTGTGGTATAAAGGGATGTCAGGATTCTACATGCTGGTGTAAGGACATGGATTGTCCAGCCTGTGGTATAAAGGGATGTCAGGATTCTACATGCTGGTGTAAGGACATGGATTGTCCAGCCTGTGGTATAAAGGGATGTCAGGATTCTACATGTTGGTGTAAGGACATGGATTGTCCAGCCTGTGGTATAAAGGGATGTCAGGATTCTACATGCTTGTGTAAGGACATGGATTGCCCAGCCTGTGGTATAAAGGGATGTCAGGATTATACATGTTGGTGTAAGGACATGGATTGTCCAGCCTGTGGTATAAAGGGATGTCAGGATTCTACATGCTGGTGTAAGGACATGGATTGTCCAGCCTGTGGTATAAAGGGGTGTCAGGATTCTACATGCTGGTATAAGGACATGGATTGTCCAGCCTGTGGTATAAAGGGATGTCAGGATTCTACATGCTGGTGTAAGGACATGGATTGTCCAGCCTGTGGTATAAAGGGATGTCAGGATTCTACATGCTGGTGTAAGGACATGGATTGTCCAGCCTGTGGTATAAAGGGATGTCAGGATTCTACATGCTGGTGTAAGGACATGGATTGTCCAGCCTGTGGTATAAAGGGATGTCAGGATTCTACATGCTGGTGTAAGGACATGGATTGTCCAGCCTGTGGTATAAAGGGATGTCAGGATTCTACATGTTGGTGTAAGGACATGGATTGTCCAGCCTGTGGTATAAAGGGATGTCAGGATTCTACATGCTGGTGTAAGGACATGGATTGTCCAGCCTGTGGTATAAAGGGATGTTAGGATTCTACATGCTGGTGTAAGGACATGGATTGTCCAGCCTGTGGTATAAAGGGATGTCAGGATTCTACATGCTGGTGTAAGGACATGGATTGTCCAGCCTGTGGTATAAAGGGATGTCAGGATTCTACATGCTGGTGTAAGGACATGGATTGTCCAGCCTGTGGTATAAAGGGATGTCAGGATTCTACTTGCTGGTGTAAGGACATGGATTGTCCAGCCTGTGGTATAAAGGGATGTCAGGATTCTACATGCTGGTGTAAGGACATGGATTGTCCAGCCTGTGGTATAAAGGGATGTCAGGATTCTACATGCTGGTGTAAGGACATGGATTGTCCAGCCTGTGGTATAAAGGGATGTCAGGATTCTACATGCTGGTGTAAGGACATGGATTGTCCAGCCTGTGGTATAAAGGGATGTTAGGATTCTACATGCTGGTGTAAGGACATGGATTGTCCAGCCTGTGGTATAAAGGGATGTCAGGATTCTACATGCTGGTGTAAGGACATGGATTGTCCAGCCTGTGGTATAAAGGGATGTCAGGATTCTACATGCTGGTGTAAGGACATGGATTGTCCAGCCTGTGGTATAAAGGGATGTCAGGATTCTACATGCTGGTGTAAGGACATGGATTGTCCAGCCTGTGGTATAAAGGGATGTCAGGATTCTACTTGCTGGTGTAAGGACATGGATTGTCCAGCCTGTGGTATAAAGGGATGTCAGGATTCTACATGCTGGTGTAAGGACATGGATTGTCCAGCCTGTGGTATAAAGGGATGTCAGGATTCTACATGCTGGTGTAAGGACATGGATTGTCCAGCCTGTGGTAAAAAAATACACACTTGACAAATCCTCTAGAAACAAAAAGAGAACAGAAAATGCAAAACGGGAAACAAGAAACATGTTCACACTGTTGAGTAAGAGAACACTGAGGTGAGTGACTCATCAGACCAGGAAATCACACTGAAACACCTTCCACTTCAACCAGCGCACCTCGTGTTAAAGACTTACACAGGTGAATCTGTCACCTTGAGAGACATCACTGATGTCACAGTTCAGGTATACAGACAAACTGAAAGCTGCCACTCTACCTCCTGAAAGGAGACTATGCGTCACTACTGGGATGTTCATAGTTGGAGAAAATCACACTGGACTGGCCATCAGTGCAGACAATGACACGTGGAGACACAGACCTACCTGCCATCTTAAAGAAACAGACAGATTTAATGGACAGCAGGGTTGTATGAACGACATCACAGGGAAGCTTGGCATTAAGCCAGACAGCAAACCAAAGGTTCTGAAAGCAGGACCTGTAGCTTCTGCTATCAGACCAAAAGTCTAGGCTGACTTGGAGGCTTTAGTCAAGAACAAAGTACTGGAGCCGGTCAGCATGAGTGAATGGTCAACACCCATCTACCAGTCCTTAATTAACACTAGAACCACCTGGTCTATCAGCCTATCAGAACACCCATCTACCAGTCCTTAACACTAGAACCACCTGGTCTATCAGCCTATGTAACAGCCAATGGCAGCCTGTGGCGCGATTTTCAAAACCTTAAAAATCCTATTACTTCAATTTCTCAAACATATGACTATTTTACAGCTATTTAAAGACAAGACTCTCGTTAATCTAACCACACTGTCCGATTTCAAAAAGGCTTTACAACGAAAGCAAAACATTAGATTATGTCAGCAGAGTACCAAGCCAGAAATAATCAGACACCCATTTTTCAAGCCAGCATATAATGTCACCAAAACCCAGAAGACAGCTAAATGCAGCACTCACCTTTGATGATCTTCATCAGATGACAACCCTAGGACATTATGTTATACAATACATGCATGTTTTGTTCAATCAAGTTCATATTTATATCAAAAACCAGCTTTTTACATTAGCATGTGACGTTCAGAACTAGCATACGGGGAATTCGCTAACATTTTACTAAATTACTCACGATAAACGTTCACAAAAAGCATAACAATTATTTTAAGAATTATAGATACAGACCTCCTCTATGCACTCGATATGTCCGATTTTAAAATAGCTTTTTGGTGAAAGCACATTTTGCAATATTCTAAGTACATAGCCCAGGCATCACGGGCTCGCTATTTAGACACCCGGCAAGTTTAGCACTCACCATAATCATATTTACTATTATAAAAGTTTGATTACCTTTTGTTGTCTTCGTCAGAATGCACACCCAGGACTGCTACTTCAATAACAAATGTTGGTTTGGTCCAAAATAATCCATCGTTATATCCGAATAGCGGCGTTTTGTTCGTGCGTTCCAGACACTATCCGAAATAGTAAAGAAGTGTCGCGCGCATGGCGCAATTCGTGACAATAAAATTCTAAATATTCCATTACCGTACTTCGAAGCATGTCAACCGCTGTTTAAAATCAATTTTTACGACATTTTTCTCGTAGAAAAGCGATAATATTCCGACAGGGAATCTCCTTTTCGGCAAACAGAGGAAAAAATCCCAAAGGCGGGGGCGGTCGGGTCACGCGCATAAGCCCAGTGTCCCTTGATCGGCCACTTGAGAAAGGCGATAATGTGTTTCAGCCTGGGGCTGGAATGACGACATTCTGTTTTTTCCCGGGCTCTGAGCGCCTATGGACGACGTGGGAAGTGTCACGTTAGAGCAGAGATCCTTAGTAAATGATAGAGATGGAAAAGAAGTTCAAGAAATGGTCAGACAGGCCACTTCCTGTAAAGGAATCTCAGGTTTTGACCTGCCATTTGAGTTCTGTTATACTCACAGACACCATTCAAACAGTTTTAGAAAATTTAGGGTGTTTTCTATCCATATGTAATAAGTATATGCATATTCTAGTTACTAGGTAGGAGTGGTAACCAGATTAAATAGGGTATGTTTTTTATCCAGCCGTGTCAATACTGCCCCCTAGCCCTAACAGGTTAACACTAGAACCACCTGGTCTATCAGCCTATCAGAACACCCATCTACCAGTACTTAATTAACACTAGAACCACCTGGTCTTTCAGCCTATCAGAACACCCATCTACCAGTCCTTATCACTAGAACCACCTGGTCTATCAGCCTATCAGAACACCCATCTACCAGTCCTTAATTAACACTAGAACCACCTGGTCTATCAGCCTATCAGAACACCCATCTACCAGTCCTTACACTAGAACCACCTGGTCTTTCAGCCTATCAGAACACCCATCTACCAGTCCTTAACACTAGAACCACCTGGTCTTTCAGCCTATCAGAACACCCATCTACCAGTCCTTAACACTAGAACCACCTGGTCTATCAGCCTATCAGAACACCCATCTACCAGTCCTTAACACTAGAACCACCTGGTCTATCAGCCTATCAGAACACCCATCTACCAGTCCTTAACACTAGAACCACCTGGTCTATCAGCCTATCAGAACACCCATCTACCAGTACTTAATTAACACTAGAACCACCTGGTCTTTCAGCCTATCAGAACACCCATCTACCAGTCCTTATCACTAGAACCACCTGGTCTATCAGCCTATCAGAACACCCATCTACCAGTCCTTATCACTAGAACCACCTGGTCTATCAGCCTATCAGAACACCCATCTACCAGTTCTTAACACTAGAACCACCTGGTCTTTCAGCCTATCAGAACACCCATCTACCAGTCCTTAACACTAGAACCACCTGGTCTATCAGCCTATCAGAACACCCATCTACCAGTACTTAACACTAGAACCACCTGGTCTTTCAGCCTATCAGAACACCCATCTACCAGTCCTTATCACTAGAACCACCTGGTCTATCAGCCTATCAGAACACCCATCTACCAGTCCTTAACACTAGAACCACCTGGTCTATCATCCTATCAGAACACCCATCTACCAGTCCTTATCACTAGAACCACCTGGTCTATCAGCCTATCAGAACACCCATCTACCAGTCCTTAACACTAGAACCACCTGGTCTATCAGCCTATCAGAACACCCATCTACCAGTCCTTAACACCAGAACCACCTGGTCTATCAGCATATACGTCCCCGCTAGAGGAAGTTGCCAGGCCTCCACTTTAGCATATGCATCAGATGCATATCAACCAGCAAGGTGCAAGGTGTGAAAACATGGTTTGTTAAATAAACACTTGATACATAGTGTATAAACTATTGTAAAGGATAAATTACATGAAGAAATATGAGTGGAAATATATAAATAAAATAACAACAATTGTTAATTCTACAAAGTAGAAAATCAAATTGTCCTACAGCCTATTTCCCTGACATTAAAACACTACAGTGGAATCCATTTGATCAACTGTATTTGTAGATTCGATTAGTAATGGAGTTATAGTAAGTAATAAAGTCAATTTACAGTTTCTTTTGACAAATTAGAAACAACAAAATCTATAATAATAATAAAACCAGCCAGGTCCGCTGGTGAAACGATTTGCTGTATTCCTAATCAAAAGCACCAGGGAACAATTGTAAAAGATGAATTTCATAAATAAATATTTGTGGAAATATATTGATGACAAGATATTAAAACAATAATTTGTTGATTGTATCAGACACTGTACCGCGCCTTTACACGTGGATCAATCCCATCTTCTCTTTATGCTTCGCGTCCACAAACAAATCTAATCGGTTTTCATTGGCCTTGTTCGGTGGGCACCTGCCGACTTGACATTCTGTCTTCTTTCTCCCCCGAGGGAGATGTGGTGCCTGGGGGAAAAGGGAGAACAGGACCTGCTTCCTGCTTGGTGACTGTAGCTTCTTTCTCCCCCGAGGGAGATGTGGTGCCTGGGGGAAAAGGGAGAGCAGGACCTGCTGCCTGCTTGGTGACTGTAGCTTCTTTCTCCCCCGAGGGAGATGTGGTGCCTGGGGGAAGAGGGAGAACAGGACCTGCTGCCTGCTTGGTGACTGTAGCTTCTTTCTCCCCCGAGGGAGATGTGGTGCCTGGGGGAAGAGAGAGAGCAGGACCTGCTGCCTGCTTGGTGACTGTAGCTTCTTTCTCCCCCGAGGGAGATGTGGTGCCTGGGGGAAAAGGGAGAACAGGACCTGCTTCCTGCTTGGTGACTGTAGCTTCTTTCTCCCCCGAGGGAGATGTGGTGCCTGGGGGAAAAGGGAGAGCAGGACCTGCTGCCTGCTTGGTGACTGTAGCTTCTTTCTCTGCGTTCATGTGGTTCTCACAAAGCTCACATGCCAGATCCATCATGAAATCTCTCCTGCTGACTGTCTTGACAAGGCATTGCTTGTACAACACGTGTTGATAGCAGCCATGTCGAGCACATTGTAGAACACTGCAACAGTCCAGCGGCAAGTACCGTATTAGTACCATTTACAGAGTCTTGCCATCTAATGTGAAAGTAACATAATAGAAGGGGATAGTAGTTGGTGTCTGTATATGGTAGAGATACTGTATATACTATAATGACCTGGCTAGGCTAGTCAACTTTGTGTGTTCACTGTTCATAGCAGGCTAGTCTTCTTTGCAATCAACTTGTCTGACAGGGAATTGATGTGAAGAAGCTGTCCATGGTCATAATTCTGCCTTTGTACATGTAAGGCTCCACGTGACTCAAAACCACAGTCTCAGACAGTCTCAGACAGTCACCCGCTGGCCTGGTTTCATCTTTCCCCAGACATGGAAAGACCTTGAGCAAGTTGGTTTCGACATCTGCAGCTAACCAGAACTGAGGTCACATGCACCACGATCAGTTTCTATCTGGTTGCTATTGGCCGTTCATCCATTGACGACAGAATAGCAGGTTTTAATTTGATTATGTTAATAGTTTTTGCTTAGTTGCCAGATCAATGCTGCTGCTGGAGTGGTCATGTGATTAAAACATGGACAACACGGATATTGTTGAAGAAAAATGGAACTTTGGAAATAAAGCTGCACCTCTTGAATGTTGAGAGTTATTTGATAAAGGTAAGTGTCAAGGAAACTGCAGAATATGCTCTTTCAGATACAGTATTATATAGAAATCACAATGTTTAACCTGCAGAATCTGCTCTTTCAGATACAGTACTATATAGAAATCACAATGTTTAACCTGCAGAATCTGCTCTTTCAGATACAGTACTATATAGAAACACAATGTGTTACCTGCAGAATCTGCTCTTTCAGATACAGTATTATATAGAAATCACAATGTTTTACCTGCATGTGACTCTGAAGGAGGATTTGATAAAGAGATGCTCATTTCACTGCATCTGTCAATTACAAGATGCTCACATCTCTTCATGTTCAATATGACAACTGATAGGCCTAATATTGTCACTCATCAGATTATTGTAAACGTAACCTTGTCTACAGGCTAACTATTTTCATGTGTGAAATTAGTTTTGGTATAGTTTAGGAGTAGTGTCGATGGGCCAGCTGATCAGGATAACTCTTATCATGTGTGAAATTAGTTTTGGTATAGTTTAGGAGTAGTGTCGATGGGCCAGCTGATCAGGATAACTCTTATCATGTGTGAAATTAGTTTTGGTATAGTTTAGGAGTAGTGTCGATGGGCCAGCTGATCAGGATAACTCTTATCATGTGTGAAATTAGTTTTGGTACAGTTTAGGAGTAGTGTCGATGGGCCAGCTGATCAGGATAACTCTTATCATGTGTGAAATTAGTTTTGGTATAGTTTAGGAGTAGTGTCGATGGGCCAGCTGATCAGGATAACTCTTATCATGTGTGAAATTAGTTTTGGTACAGTTTAGGAGTAGTGTCGATGGGCCGGCTGATCAGGATAACTCTTATCATGTGTGAAATTAGTTTTGGTATAGTTTAGGAGTAGTGTCGATGGGCCAGCTGATCAGGATAACTCTTATCATGTGTGAAATTAGTTTTGGTACAGTTTAGGAGTAGTGTCGATGGGCCAGCTGATCAGGATAACTCTTATCATGTGTGAAATTAGTTTTGGTACAGTTTAGGAGTAGTGTCGATGGGCCAGCTGATCAGGATAACTCTTATCATGTGTGAAATTAGTTTTGGTACAGTTTAGGAGTAGTGTCGATGGGCCAGCTGATCAGGATAACTCTTATAATGTGTGAAATTAGTTTTGGTACAGTTTAGGAGTAGTGTCGATGGGCCAGCTGATCAGGATAACTCTTATCATGTGTGAAATTAGTTGTGGTATAGTTTAGGAGTAGTGTCGATGGGCCAGCTGATCAGGATAACTCTTATCATGTGTGATATTAGTTTTGGTGTAGTTTAGGAGTAGTGTCGATGAGCCGGCTGTGAAGGTTGACTATTATCATGTGTGAAATTAGTTGTGGTATAGTTTAGGAGTAGTGTCGATGGGCCAGCTGATCAGGATAACTCTTATCATGTGTGAAATTAGTTTTGGTACAGTTTAGGAGTAGTGTCGATGGGCCAGCTGATCAGGATAACTCTTATCGTGTGAAATTAGTTGTGGTATAGTTTAGGAGTAGTGTCGATGGGCCGGCTGTGAAGGTTGACTGCTATTGTTTGTTTCCCGCTCATCAACTTGGACAGAGTCCAGGACATGTTTTACATCACTCTAAAGGCCTACTGTAACTCATAGCATGTGTTCATTTCCTTACAATACATGTGATTAGTGTTCGAGTTACAGTCAATAAAACAGACCCACAACAGTTTATTTGTGGAAAGTAAAACATAAAAGAGAATATTATTAACCCACAAGGGGGTGTGGTCAAATGATTTGCTGCTGATAAATAGGCATAACACAAACTCATCATTACACTATTGTCTTTCTACATTACATCAACCCCTTCATCCTTCTTATCATTCAGTTAGGCCTCATTTGGGGGCGGCAGGTAGCCTAGTGGTTAGAGTGTAGAGGCGGCAGGTAGCCTAGTGGTTAGAGTGTAGAGGCGGCAGGTAGCCTAGTGGTTAGAGTGGAGGGGGGGCAGGTAGCCTAGTGGTTAGAGTGGAGGGGGGGCAGGGAGCCTAGTGGTTAGAGTGTAGAGGCGGCAGGTAGCCTAGTGGTTAGAGTGGAGGGGGGGCAGGGAGCCTAGTGGTTAGAGTGGAGGGGGGGCAGGGAGCCTAGTGGTTAGAGTGGAGGGGCGGCAGGTAGCCTAGTGGTTAGAGTGGAGGGGCGGCAGGTAGCCTAGTGGTTAGAGTGGAGGGGCGGCAGGTAGCCTAGTGGTTAGAGTGTAGGGGCAGCAGGTAGCCTAGTGGTTAGAGTGTAGAGGCGGCAGGTAGCCTAGTGGTTAGAGTGTAGAGGCGGCAGGTAGCCTAGTGGTTAGAGTGTAGAGGCGGCAGATAGTCTAGTGGTTAGAGTGTAGAGGCGGCAGGTAGCCTAGTGGTTAGAGTGTAGAGGCGGCAGGTAGTCTAGTGGTTAGAGTGTAGAGGTGGTAGGTAGCCTAGTGGTTAGAGTGTAGAGGCGGCAGGCAGCCTAGTGGTTAAAGTGTTGAGCCAGTACTTGAAAGGTTGCTGGATCGAATCCCTGAGCTGAGAAGGTAAAAATCTGTCGTTCTGCCCCTGAACAAGGCAGTTAACCCACTGTTCCTAGGCCGTCATTGAAAATAAGAATTTGTTCAAAAACTGATTTGCCTAGTTAAATAAAGGTAAAAACGTATATTATCATATAAGGTGCACAATTACGGCCCATTTATTCAGTGAGGAAAGGGAGACTCATTAGTGGCTGGCTGGGTACCAAGGTCCAACAGCACATTGTCTTGGTGGGCAGGTAGTAGGTGGGAAATAAACTGGTCAAAAGGATCTTTTCTCTTCTTGATTTCAAAATTCACACAAATGAGCAGTGTAAAATACAAACATTTAGGAGGAGCAGGACTGATTCTAGTGTTAAAAGTCAGGGAGCAGGTCTGATTCTAGTGTTAAAAGTCAGGGAGCAGGACTGATTCTAGTGTTAAAAGTCAGGGAGCAGGACTGATTCTAGTGTTAAAAGTCAGGGAGCAGGACTGATTCTAGTGTTAAAAGTCAGGGAGCAGGTCTGATTCTAGTGTTAAAAGTCAGGGAGCAGGACTGATTCTAGTGTTAAAAGTCAGGGAGCAGGTCTGATTCTAGTGTTAAAAGGCAAGTCCTGCACTTTTCAACCTCATATTTCATCCTCTCCAGCACCAAAACAGTATCTATATTTCTGAAAACAGCACTTTTCACATTTCTATGATCTGTAGTTAAAAAAAAATGAGAAGAAAACTCTTTAAAAACTGTGATTTTCAAAACCTGCAATGAGTTTCTAGCCCAGTAGAGGGCATTTTATTGCTCCCCACACCACTGACAATCTAATTGGGTTTGAAAAATCACTGCTTTTAAAATGATTCAACTTTTGATGATGTCATCAGGTAGAACTTTTTAACTTCATATTTTTTCTACAAAACTTAGAAATGCACCATTTTCACATCTGATTTTATTTTATTTTTACGGCTGCATTTGTACCTTTTAAAAGTATTTTGTTTAAATATAATTTGCCTCCACAACAACATGAATACCTGCATACTTTCACATACAAACCAGAGGAGGCTGGTGGAGGAGCAATATGAGGACAGGCTCAGTGTAAAGACTGGAATGGAATACATGGAATTCATTTATTTATTCCATTTCAGCCATAAAAATGAACCCGTCCTCCTATAACACTTCCCACCATTCTTTCCTCTGAAATGTCTCTGTTCTGTTAAAAGAGAAGTTGAGAATACCACATGTTGTTTCTGTTGTATCTAAATGTATCTACATTAAACCACATGTTTTGTTCTTAAGACTGATGGGGAAGAGTGGGGTGTAAAGGATTTTGCAACACTACTGTAGTTAGCGCAACCTTGTGACTAAGTTAACATCCTGTTTTCAATACTTGGGGGGATTTCAATGTTATCTTTCAGCCTTCCCGAAACCAAAGACAAACTCTGTACAGGATCTGAACTGTATAACCTTTTGCATGAGAACTTTCCTGCCATGTAGGGAATTTAAAACTTGTAGTGTATTTGAGATGAATATAAAAAGGATTTTGAAGTTTGTAATATAGACTACTTCCTCTGCAAGAGCATCAGAAAATATTTGATTTCCTGTGTTGTGTTGATTTGAAGGAAAGACAGACAGACTCTGGTAAGTCTAGGCTAATTATTATGTTTTTAAATATCCTTTATATAAACATTCAATAGAGAGAGTAGGCTTGAGATATGATCCTTTATATTGCTGATGACCTGATGGTCTCTGTAGGAAATGTTTAGATAATATCCTTTATATTGATGATGACCTGATGGTCTCTGTAGGAAATGTTTAGATAATATCCTTTATATTGATGATGACCTGATGGTCTCTGTAGGTAATGTTTAGATAATATCCTTTATATTGATGATGACCTGATGGTCTCTGAAGGAAATGTTTAGATAATATCCTTTATATTGATGATGACCTGATGGTCTCTGTAGGAAATGTTTAGATAATATCCTTTATATTGATGATGACCTGATGGTCTCTGTAGGAAATGTTTTTAAATATCCTTTATATTGATGATGACCTGATGGTCTCTGTAGGAAATGTTTAGATAATATCCTTTATATTGATGATGACCTGATGGTCTCTGTAGGAAATGTTTAGATAATATCCTTTATATTGATGATGACCTGATGGTCTCTGTAGGAAATGTTTAGATAATATCCTTTATATTGATGATGACCTGATGGTCTCTGTAGGAAATGTTTAGATAATATCCTTTATATTGATGATGACCTGATGGTCTCTGTAGGAAATGTTTAGATAATATTGCTACATGCTCAGTTATTTAGAATGAAACTGATTTGAAGGTGATGAGTCCTGCTACTGGTAGCCTATGTGAACTCTGTCAGGACCACTTGTGGATCACGGCAGGGGTACAGGTGGGTCGAGGGATGACATTGCCAAAAACAAATATTTTCAGTATTAACTTATTAAACGACTAAAACCAAATAGAAAGTATGTAGAAAAGATAATGGACTTTTTCAATTATAGCATATAATCTTTGATAATTTTCAATCAGCTGAATAAAAGCTAGACAATTAGGCCCCCACTGATGTTGTTATAATGTTAGAGCATCAGAACACAGGATTATCCATGTCAGATGGTTTGGTTTTCACCGTTCAACCCAACTCAAAAACACCTCCGTTGGTGGGTCACCAAGCACATCTGGGAACCCCTGCCTTAACGAAGAGTGACACATTATATTATTGTTTATTATTATTATTATTATTATTATTATTATTATTATTATTATTGTTATTATTGTTATTATTATTATTATTATTATTATTATTATTGTTATTATTATTATTATTATTATTATTGTTATTATTATTATTATTATTATTATTATTATTGTTATTATTATTATTATTATTATTATTATTATTATTATTGTTATTATTATTATTATTATTATTATTATTATTGTTATTATTATTATTATTATTATTATTATTATTATTATTATTATTGTTATTATTATTATTATTGTTATTATTATTATTATTATTATTGTTATTATTATTATTATTATTATTATTATTGTTATTATTATTATTGTTATTGTTATTATTGTTATTATTATTATTATTATTATTATTATTGTTATTATTGTTATTATTATTATTATTATTGTTATTATTGTTATTATTATTATTAGTATTGTTATTATTATTATTATTATTATTATTGTTATTATTGTTATTATTATTATTATTATTGTTATTATTGTTATTATTGTTATTATTATTATTAGTATTGTTATTATTATTGTTATTATTATTATTATTATTATTATTGTTATTATTATTATTACTATTATTAGTATTATTATTATTATTGTTATTATTATTATTATTATTATTATTATTATTATTGACACTAAACATGGAGATGAGGTGGCAAATATCAGTCATGATTACATGTTCATGTGATGCATTAAATCACCTGACTGTTTGGATGTGTCTGTTAGGAAATGTTTTATTTCTAAGAGATAATGAATAAATGAGAACAATTTACATTCAATAATTAGTTGTTACTGTGTTAATCACAACCAACATGCTGGATCTCTGTTTAGTTGTCACTGTGTTAATCACAACCAACATGTTGGATCTCTGTTTAGTTGTCACTGTGTTAACCACAACCAACATGCTGGATCTCTGTTTAGTTGTCACTGTGTTAACCACAACCAACATGTTGGATCTCTGTTTAGGGGTCCTGTCTCTAAAATGAGTCTCTCTGGGGAGAGAGAGGAGGGGGGTCCTGCCTCTAAAATGAGTCTCTCTGGGGAGAGAGAGGAGGGGGGTCCTGCCTCTAAAATGAGTCTCTCTGGGGAGAGAGAGGAGGGGGGTCCTGCCTCTAAAATGAGTGTCTCTGGGGGACATGATACCAAAGCTAAGAGGTGAGCTGACTATTTTGTTTAAGAATGTATATTCTAAAACGTTTGTTAATCAGAAGGTATTTCTTATGGGTACATTCTATATAACTGTTCTAGATTTTAGATGTGTGTGTGAAAATGTGTTTTGTTGCTAAATGCTGTATATCCATTGTTTAACAGGAATGGAATGTTGGTATCCTGTATATTTGACTGTGATATGTGGTTGTCTCACCTAGATATCTTTAGATGAATGCACTTACAGATGCCATCTCTTAATTTGACCCAGTTTCTCACAGCAGGAAAACAGCAGCAAATGTGTTTGTTCGTGTGGATTGTAAATTAAGGGACATTTTTTGTAGTGGTTGATCCATTTTTTTCATCAAATCAAGTCTGACATTTTGAAGTGGAAATTACAAACGTTAGAAGCCTTTATAAAGCCTTGCAGTGGTTTAATAATTTCTTTAAACAATAAAATTACATTTCCCAACATTTCTGAAAATGGATATATAGCGTTTTGGAATGAAACACTTGTTTCCCCATCTGAGCTCAGAGTAGATGAGAGATGTAATGTTTGTCTCTGTTGTGTTGAAGTCCAATAAAGCAGGAGAGACCAGCCTCCCCTGTTCCCAGCTGTGTGTCCATGAAGAGTGACCGGTCTATGTATCGACCTATACATTTTAGAGAGGGAGACTTTTCTACTGAACAAAGGTAAGAAGAACTCATGGGTCATGGTCAGTGAGTTAAACAACACTGTCTCTAGTCATTTCTCCTCTCCCATTTTACCATTTCTTTTTTCAATTTTCATAGTCCTTAAACAATATTAAACAAACACAACATTCCCTCCCTGTGTGTGTGTGTGTGTGTGTGTGTGTGTGTGTGTGTGTGTGTGTGTGTGTGTGTGTGTGTGTGTGTGTGTGTGTGTGTGTGTGTGTGTGTGTGTGTGTGTGTGTGTGTGTGTGTGTGTGTGTGTGTGTGTGTGCAATCCCTGGATGAGGAGATGTAATCTCTTTCCTGATTGCCTAGTCACATTTACATCTACCTACATTTACATATTACCTCAATTATAGCCTCATTATTACCTCAACTACCTGGTACCCTGCACATTGACTCAGTACTGGTACTCCTTATAGCCTCATTATTACCTCAACTACCTGGTACCCCTGCACATTGACTCAGTACTGGTACTCCTTATAGTCTCATTATTACCTCAACTACCTGGTACCCCTGCACATTGACTCAGTATTGGTACTCCTTATAGTCTCATTATTACCTCAACTACCTGGTACCCCTGGACATTGACTCAGTACTGGTACTCCTTATAGTCTCATTATTACCTCAACTACCTGGTACCCCTGCACATTGACTCAGTACTGGTACTCCTTATAGTCTCATTAATACCTCAACTACCTGGTACACCTGCACATTGACTCAGTACTGGTACTCCTTATAGTCTCATTATTACCTCAACTACCTGGTACCCCTGCACATTGACTCAGTACTGGTACTCCTTATAGTCTCATTATTACCTCAACTACCTGGTACCCCTGCACATTGACTCAGTACTGGTACTCCTTATAGTCTCATTATTACCTCAACTACCTGGTACCCCTGCACATTGACTCAGTACTGGTACTCCTTATAGTCTCATTATTACCTCAACTACCTGGTACACCTGCACATTGACTCAGTACTGGTACTCCTTATAGTCTCATTATTACCTCAACTACCTGGTACCCCTGCACATTGACTCAGTACTGGTACTCCTTATAGTCTCATTATTACCTCAACTACCTGGTACCCCTGCACATTGACTCAGTACTGGTACTCCTTATAGTCTCATTATTACCTCAACTACCTGGTACCCCTGCACATTGACTCAGTACTGGTACTCCTTATAGTCTCATTATTACCTCAACTACCTGGTACCCCTGCACATTGACTCAGTACTGGTACTCCTTATAGTCTCATTATTACCTCAACTACCTGGTACCCCTGCACATTGACTCAGTACTGGTACTCCTTATAGTCTCATTATTACCTCAACTACCTGGTACCCCTGCACATTGACTCAGTACTGGTACTCCTTATAGTCTCATTATTACCTCAACTACCTGGAACCCCTGCACATTGACTCAGTACTGGTACTCCTTATAGTCTCATTATTACCTCAACTACCTGGTACCCCTGCACATTGACTCAGTACTGGTACTCCTTATAGCTTCATTATTACCTCAACTACCTGGTACCCCTGCACATTGACTCAGTACTGGTACTCCTTATAGTCTCATTATTACCTCAACTACCTGGAACCCCAGCACATTGACTCAGTACTGGTACTCCTTATAGTCTCATTATTACCTCAACTACCTGGTACCCCTGCACATTGACTCAGTACTGGTACTCCTTATAGCTTCATTATTACCTCAACTACCTGGTACCCCTGCACATTGACTCAGTACTGGTACTCCTTATAGTCTCATTATTACCTCAACTACCTGGTACCCCTGCACATTGACTCAGTACTGGTACTCCTTATAGTCTCATTATTACCTAAACTACCTGGTACCCCTGCACATTGACTCAGTACTGGTACTCCTTATAGTCTCATTATTACCTCAACTACCTGGTACCCCTGCACATTGACTCAGTACTGGTACTCCTTATAGTCTCATTATTACCTCAACTACCTGGTACCCCTGCACATTGACTCAGTACTGGTACTCCTTATAGTCTCATTATTACCTCAACTACCTGGTACCCCTGCACATTGACTCAGTATGGGTACTCCTTATAGTCTCATTATTACCTCAACTACCTGGTACCCCTGCACATTGACTCAGTACTGGTACTCCTTATAGTCTCATTATTACCTCAACTACCTGGTACCCCTGCACATTGACTCAGTACTGGTACTCCTTATAGTCTCATTATTACCTCAACTACCTGGTACCCCTGCACATTGACTCAGTACTGGTACTCCTTATAGTCTCATTATTACCTCAACTACCTGGTACCCCTGCACATTGACTCAGTACTGGTACTCCTTATAGTCTCATTATTACCTCAACTACCTGGTACCCCTGCACATTGACTCAGTACTGGTACTCCTTATAGTCTCATTATTACCTCAACTACCTGGTACCCCTGCACATTGACTCAGTACTGGTACTCCTTATAGTCTCATTATTACCTAAACTACCTGGTACCCCTGCACATTGACTCAGTACTGGTACTCCTTATAGTCTCATTATTACCTCAACTACCTGGTACCCCTGCACATTGACTCAGTACTGGTACTCCTTATAGTCTCATTATTACCTCAACTACCTGGTACCCCTGCACATTGACTCAGTACTGGTACTCCTTATAGTCTCATTATTACCTCAACTACCTGGTACCCCTGCACATTGACTCAGTATGGGTACTCCTTATAGTCTCATTATTACCTCAACTACCTGGTACCCCTGCACATTGACTCAGTAGTGGTACTCCTTATAGTCTCATTATTACCTCAACTACCTGGTACCCCTGCACATTGACTCAGTACTGGTACTCCTTATAGTCTCATTATTACCTCAACTACCTGGTACCCCTGCACATTGACTCAGTACTGGTACTCCTTATAGTCTCATTATTACCTCAACTACCTGGTACCCCTGCACATTGACTCAGTACTGGTACTCCTTATAGTCTCATTATTACCTCAACTACCTGGTACCCCTGCACATTGACTCAGTACTGGTACTCCTTATAGTCTCATTATTACCTCAACTACCTGGTACCCCTGCACATTGACTCAGTACTGGTACTCCTTATAGTCTCATTATTACCTCAACTACCTGGTACCCCTGCACATTGACTCAGTACTGGTACTCCTTATAGCATCATTATTACCTCAACTACCTGGTACCCCTGCATATTGACTCAGTACTGGTACTCCTTATAGTCTCATTATTACCTCAACTACCTGGTACCCCTGCACATTGACTCAGTACTGGTACTCCTTATAGTCTCATTAATACCTCAACTACCTGGTACCCCTGCACATTGACTCAGTACTGGTACTCCTTATAGTCTCATTATTACCTCAACTACCTGGTACCCCTGCACATTGACTCAGTACTGGTACTCCTTATAGCCTCATTATTACCTCAACTACCTGGTACCCCTGCACATTGACTCAGTACTGGTACTCCTTATAGTCTCATTAATACCTCAACTACCTGGTACCCCTGCACATTGACTCAGTACTGGTACTCCTTATAGCCTCATTATTACCTCAACTACCTGGTACCCCTGCACATTGACTCAGTACTGGTAATCCTTATAGTCTCATTATTACCTCAACTACCTGGTACCCCTGCACATTGACTCAGTACTGGTACTCCTTATAGTCTCATTATTACCTCAACTACCTGGTACCCCTGCACATTGACTCAGTACTGGTACTCCTTATAGCCTCATTATTACCTCAACTACCTGGTACCCCTGCACATTGACTCAGTACTGGTAATCCTTATAGTCTCATTATTACCTCAACTACCTGGTACCCCTGCACATTGACTCAGTACTGGTAATCCTTATAGCCTCATTATTACCTCAACTACCTGGTACCCCTGCACATTGACTCAGTACTGGTACTCCTTATAGTCTCATTATTACCTCAACTACCTGGTACCCCTGCACATTGACTCAGTACTGGTAATCCTTATAGCCTCATTATTACCTCAACTACCTGGTACCCCTGCACATTGACTCAGTACTGGTACTCCTTATAGTCTCATTATTACCTCAACTACCTGGTACCCCTGCACATTGACTCAGTACTGGTACTCCTTATAGTCTCATTATTACCTCAACTACCTGGTACCCCTGCACATTGACTCAGTACTGGTACTCCTTATAGTCTCATTATTACCTCAACTACCTGGTACCCCTGCACATTGACTCAGTACTGGTACTCCTTATAGTCTCATTATTACCTCAACTACCTGGTACCCCTGCACATTGACTCAGTACTGGTACTCCTTATAGTCTCATTATTACCTCAACTACCTGGTACCCCTGCACATTGACTCAGTACTGGTACTCCTTATAGCCTCATTATTACCTCAACTACCTGGTACCCCTGCACATTGACTCAGTACTGGTACTCCTTATAGTCTCATTATTACCTCAACTACCTGGTACCCCTGCACATTGACTCAGTACTGGTACTCCTTATAGTCTCGTTATTACCTCAACTACCTGGTACCCCTGCACATTGACTCAGTACTGGTACTCCTTATAGTCTCATTATTACCTCAACTACCTGGTATCCCTGCACATTGACTCAGTACTGGTACTCCTTATAGTCTCATTATTACCTCAACTACCTGGTACCCCTGCACATTGACTCAGTACTGGTACTCCTTATAGTCTCCTTATTACCTCAACTACCTGGTACCCCTGCACATTGACTCAGTACTGGTACTCCTTATAGTCTCATTATTACCTCAACTACCTGGTACCCCTGCACATTGACTCAGTACTGGTACTCCTTATAGCCTCATTATTACCTCAACTACCTGGTACCCCTGCACATTGACTCAGTACTGGTACTCCTTATAGTCTCATTATTACCTCAACTACCTGGTACCCCTGGACATTGACTCAGTACTGGTACTCCTTATAGTCTCATTATTACCTCAACTACCTGGTACCCCTGCACATTGACTCAGTACTGGTACTCCTTATAGTCTCATTATTACCTCAACTACCTGGTACCCCTGCACATTGACTCAGTACTGGTACTCCTTATAGTCTCATTATTACCTCAACTACCTGGTACCCCTGCACATTGACTCAGTACTGGTACTCCTTATAGTCTCATTATTACCTCAACTACCTGGTACCCCTGCACATTGACTCAGTACTGGTACTCCTTATAGTCTCGTTATTACCTCAACTACCTGGTACCCCTGCACATTGACTCAGTACTGGTACTCCTTATAGTCTCATTATTACCTCAACTACCTGGTACCCCTGCACATTGACTCAGTACTGGTACTCCTTATAGTCTCATTATTACCTCAACTACCTGGTACCCCTGCACATTGACTCAGTACTGGTACTCCTTATAGTCTCATTATTACCTCAACTACCTGGTACCCCTGCACATTGACTCAGTACTGGTACTCCTTATAGTCTCATTATTACCTCAACTACCTGGTACCCCTGCACATTGACTCAGTACTGGTACTCCTTATAGTCTCATTATTGTTATTTTATTGTTATTATTATTAATTAATTTTTTATCAAATACAATTTGATTTGATTTGAAGCTCATTGGCAGAAACACGTCATGGTGTCTAACAGTCGTCTCGTGCTGAACAGATCATGTTCGGATGTTGAAGCCCGGTGGCTGGAAAAACTCCCTAGAAAGGCTGGAACCTAGGAAGAAACCTAGAGAGGAACCAGGCTATGAGGGGTGGGCCAGTCCTCTTCTGGCTGTGCTGGGTAGAGAGGAACCCGGCTCTGAGGGGTGGGCCAGTCCTCTTCTGGCTGTGCTGGGTAGAGAGGAACCCGGCTCTGAGGAGTGGCCAGTCCTCTTCTGGCTGTGCTGGGTAGAGAGGAACCAGGCTCTGAGGGGTGGCCAGTCCTCTTCTGGCTGTGCTGGGTAGAGAGGAACCAGGCTATGAGGAGTGGCCAGTCCTCTTCTGGCTGTGCTGGGTATGAGGAACCAGGCTATGAGGGGTGTCCAGTCCTCTTCTGGCTGTGCTGGGTAGAGAGGAACCAGGCTATGAGGGGTGGCCAGTCCTCTTCTGGCTGTGCTGGGTAGAGAGGAACCAGGATCTGAGGAGTGGCCAGTCCTCTGGCTGTGCTGGGTAGAGAGGAACCAGGCTATGAGGGGTGGCCAGTCCTCTTCTGGCTGTGCTGGGTAGAGAGGAACCAGGCTATGAGGGGTGTCCAGTCCTCTTCTGGCTGTGCTGGGTAGAGAGGAACCAGGCTATGAGGGGTGGCCAGTCCTCTTCTGGCTGTGCTGGGTAGAGAGGAACCAGGCTATGAGGGGTGGCCAGTCCTCTTCTGGCTGTGCTGGGTAGAGAGGAACCAGGCTATGAGGGGTGTCCAGTCCTCTTCTGGCTGTGCTGGGTAGAGAGGAACCAGGCTATGAGGGGTGGCCAGTCCTCTTCTGGCTGTGCTGGGTAGAGAGGAACCAGGCTATGAGGGGTGGCCAGTCCTCTTCTGGCTGTGCTGGGTAGAGAGGAACCAGGCTATGAGGGGTGGCCAGTCCTCTTCTGGCTGTGCCGGGTAGAGAGGAACCAGGCTATGAGGGGTGGCCAGTCCTCTTCTGGCTGTGCCGGGTGGAGAGGAACCAGGCTATGAGTGGGGGCCAGTCCTCTTCTGGCTGTGCTGGGTAGAGAGGAACCAGGCTATGAGGGGTGGCCAGTCCTCTTCTGGCTGTGCTGGGTAGAGAGGAACCAGGCTATGAGGGGTGGCCAGTCCTCTTCTGGCTGTGCTGGGTAGAGAGGAACCAGGCTATGAGTGGGGGCCAGTCCTCTTCTGGCTGTGCTGGGTAGAGAGGAACCAGGCTATGAGGGGTGGCCAGTCCTCTTCTGGCTGTGCTGGGTAGAGAGGAACCAGGCTATGAGTGGGTGCCAGTCCTCTTCTGGCTGTGCTGGGTAGAGAGGAACCAGGCTATGAGGGGTGGCCAGTCCTCTTCTGGCTGTGCTGGGTAGAGAGGAACCAGGCTATGAGTGGGGGCCAGTCCTCTTCTGGCTGTGCTGGGTAGAGAGGAACCAGGCTATGAGTGGGGGCCAGTCCTCTTCTGGCTGTTCCGGGTGGAGATTATGGCCATTAAGGCCAGATCGTTCTTCAAGATGTTCAAATGTTCCTAGATGACCAGCAGGGTGAAATAATAATCACAGTGGTTATAGAGGTTGCAACAGGTCAGCACCTCAGGAGTAAATGTGAGGTTGCTTTTCATAGTTGAGCATTCAGAGGTTGAGGGAGGGAGAAAGAGGGATGGATTGGGAGGGAGGGAGGGAGGGAGGGAGGGAGGGAGGGAGGGAGGGAGGGAGGGAGGGAGGGTGCGAGGGAGGGAGGGGAGGGAGGGAGGGAGGGGATTGAAACTACAGTTTCGGGACAAGGTATCACGTCTGGTGGACAGGTCAGAGTTCATATCCTCAGTCAGACCAGCAGAAACTGGATCAGCAGCACTACAAGGTATCACGTCTGGTGAACAGGTCAGAGTTCATATCCTCAGTCAGACCAGTAGAAACTGGATCAGCAGCAATACAAGGTATCACGTCTGATGGTCAGGTCAGAGTTCATATCCTCAGTCAGACCAGTAGAAACTGGATCAGCAGCACTACAAGGTATCATGTCTGGTGGACAGGTCAGAGTTCATATTCTCAGTCAGACCAGCAGAAACTGGATCAGCAGCACTACAAGGTATCACGTCTGGTGGACAGGTCAGAGTTCATATCCTCAGTCAGACCAGTAGAAACTGGATCAGCAGCACTACAAGGTATCACGTCTGGTGGACAGGTCAGAGTTCATATCCTCAGTCAGACCAGTAGAAACTGGATCAGCAGCACTACAAGGTATCACGTCTGGTGAACAGGTCAGAGTTCATATCCTCAGTCAGACCAGTAGAAACTGGATCAGCAGCACTACAAGGTATCATGTCTGTTGGACAGGTCATAGTTCATATCCTTTTATGAAGAATTTTTTACGTTTATTCCCAAAATAAATATTAAGATGAATGCAGTTACTGTAAATCTCTCTGGATAAGAGCATCTGCTAAATCAGGGGTTCTCAATCCGGGGTCTGTGGAGGTACTGCAGGGGCTCCACAGCACCCTGACTGTACTCGTTGCAATGTAAGACATTTGATAGAATTTTCACATGACACGACCACTTTGTCTACTCTTAATTATTGCCCAATATTATGGAATGCATATTTTTTTTTACCAATTCTGATCGTTGTTACAATAAAAATGTTGACAATATAACTGTTATATCAACACACTCCTCACACCCGTTTAACAACTCTAAATAGCTTTAGCATAGTAGGCATCAAGTCCCTTGCCAATAATGTTGCCTACAACATTGAATACAATGTTCATTTCCATCGAACACATATTACGCCCGAGATGCTTTAAATTTCCCAATTTATAGCCACGCCCAATTTAGGATTATGTTTTAACAACGTGATGTTGCGCTCCAAAGGGATATCTTGAAATAACATGATGTAGATAATTAAATAATCAAAAGAAAAACGTGTTAATTTTACACTCTTAGAAAAGAAGGTTCCTTATAGAACCAAAAAGGCTTCTATCACTTCCTTAATATATGGAACCACTAAAAGTGATATATATATTTGGGATCAGTGAAGAAGAACCTCTAGAGTTCTGATCAATGAAAGGTGAATGTTTTGAGGATGTGAACCCAGCAGCCCTCCAGTGGTCAGATCAATTCCTCCTGTTTTTTCCAGCGCCCGGCCCGGGATTCAAACCAGCCACCTTTCAGCCACAGGTCCAACTCCTGCCACAGCTCCAACTCCTTAGCCACTGGGCGAAAACCTGAGTTAATCTTGAGAAATGAGCATAAATCAATGTGCCAAAATGAAGACAAAATGCTTTGGAGACATATATGGTATCACTTATTATACATAAGTATTATACATAAATCATTGCCAAAAGCACAAGACATATATTATTTATGGATTTATCCTCTCTAGGCTAGGCGGGACTAATTCGTCCCACCTACGTAACAGCCACTGCTATCCTGTGGCGCGATTTTCAAAACCTTAAAAATCCTATTACTTCAATTTCTCAAACATATGACTATTTTACAGCCATTTAAAGACAAGACTCTCGTTAATCTAACCACACTGTCCGATTTCAAAAAGGCTTTACAACGAAAGCAAAACATTAGATTATGTCAGCAGAGTACCAAGCCAGAAATAATCAGACACCCATTTTTCAAGCCAGCATATAATGTCACCAAAACCCAGAAGACAGCTAAATGCAGCACTCACCTTTGATGATCTTCATCAGATGACAACCCTAGGACATTATGTTATACAATACATGCATGTTTTGTTCAATCAAGTTCATATTTATATCAAAAACCAGCTTTTTACATTAGCATGTGACGTTCAGAACTAGCAAACTTCCGGGGAATTCGCTAACATTTTACTAAATTACTCACGATAAACGTTCACAAAAAGCATAACAATTATTTTAAGAATTATAGATACAGACCTCCTCTATGCACTCGATATGTCCGATTTTAAAATAGCTTTTTGGTGAAAGCACATTTTGCAATATTCTAAGTACATAGCCCAGGCATCACGGGCTCGCTATTTAGACACCCGGCAAGTTTAGCACTCACCATAATCATATTTACTATTATAAAAGTTTCATTACCTTTTGTTGTCTTCGTCAGAATACACACCCAGGACTGCTACTTCAATAACAAATGTTGGTTTGGTCCAAAATAATCCATCGTTATATCCGAATAGCGGCGTTTTGTTCGTGCGTTCCAGACACTATCCGAAATAGTAAAGAAGTGTCACGCGCATGGCGCAATTCGTGACAATAAAATTCTAAGTATTCCATTACCGTACTTCGAAGCATGTCAACCGCTGTTTAAAATCAATTTTTACGACATTTTTCTCGTAGAAAAGCGATAATATTCCGACAGGGAATCTCCTTTTCGGCAAACAGAGGAAAAAATCCCAAAGGCGGGGGCGGTCGGGGTCATGCGCATAAGCTAGTGTCTCTTGATCGGCCACTTGAGAAAGGCGATAATGTGTTTCAGCCTGGGGCTGGAATGACGACATTCTGTTTTTGCCCGGGCTCTGAGCGCCTATGGATGACGTGGGAAGTGTCACGTTAGAGCAGAGATCCTTAGTAAATGATAGAGATGGAAAAGAAGTTCAACAAATGGTCAGACAGGCCACTTCCTGTAAAGGAATCTCTCAGGTTTTGACCTGCCATTTGAGTTCTGTTATACTCACAGACACCATTCAAACAGTTTTAGAAAATTTAGGGTGTTTTCTATCCATATGTAATAAGTATATGCATATTCTAGTTACTGGGTAGGAGTGGTAACCAGATTAAATCGGGTATGTTTTTTATCCAGCCGTGTCAATGCTGCCCCCTAGCCCTAACAGGTTAACATATCAAATATCAAAACATTATTTTTATCTTCTATGGGCTAGGTGGGACGCTTGCGTCCCACCTACTCAACAGCCAGTGGAATCCCGTGGCGCGATATTCAAATACCTTAGAAATGCTATTACTTCAATTTTTCAAACATATGACTATTTTACTCCATTTTAAAGACAAGACTCTCGTTAATCTAACCACACTGTCCGATTTCAAAAAGGCTTTACAACGAAAGCAAAACATTAGATTATGTCAGCAGAGTACCCAGCCAGAAATAATCAGACACCCATTTTTCAAGCTAGCATATAATGTCACATAAACCCAAACCACAGCTAAATGCAGCACTAACCTTTGATGATCTTCATCAGATGATAGTCCTAGGACATTATGTTATACAATACATCAAATCAAATCAAATCAAATTTATTTTTATATAGCCCTTCGTACATCAACTGATATTCTCAAAGTGCTGTACAGAAACCCAG
This sequence comes from Salmo salar, assembly GCF_965601325.2. Lineage (NCBI taxonomy): Eukaryota > Metazoa > Chordata > Actinopteri > Salmoniformes > Salmonidae > Salmo > Salmo salar. The sequence goes on from NW_027675424.1 coordinate 996,522, forward strand.
CCTAAAACCCCAAACAGCAAGCAAAGCATGTGAAAGAAGCACGGTGGCTAGGAAAAACTCCCTAGGAAAAACTCCCTAGAAAGGCCAAAAACCTAGGAAGAAACCTAGAGAGGAACCAGGCTATGAGGGGTGGCCAGTCCTCTTCTGGCTGTGCAGGGTGGATATTAAAACAGAACATGGTCAAAATGTTAAAATGTTAAAATGTTCATAAATGACCAGCATGGTCAAATAATAATAATCATAGTAGTTGTCGAGGGTGCAACAAGCACGTCCGGTGAACAGGTCAGGGTTCCATAGCCGCAGGCAGAACAGTTGAAACTGGAGCAGCAGCACGGCCAGGTGGACTGGGGACAGCAAGGAGTCATCATACCAGGTAGTCCTGAGGCATGGTCCTAGGGCTCAGGTCCTCCAAGAGAAAGACAGAAAGAGAGAAAGAGAGAATTAGAGAGAGCATATTTAAATACACACAGGACACCGGATAAGACAAGAGAAATACTCCAGATGTAACAGACTGACCCTAGCCCCCCGACACATAAACTACTGCAGCATAAATACTGGAGGCTGAGACAGGAGGGATCAGAAGACACTGTGGCCCCATCCGATGATACCCCCGGACAGGGCCAAACAGGCAGGATATAACCCCACCCACTTTGCCAAAGCACAGCCCCCACACCACTAGAGGGATGTCTCCAACCACCAACTTACCGTCCTAAGACAAGGCCGAGTATAGCCCACAACGATCTCCGCCATGGCACAACCCAAGGGGGGGGGGGGGGGGGCGCCAACCCAGACAGGAAGACCACGTCAGTGACTCAACCCACTCAAGTGACGCACCCCTCCCATGGACGGCATGGAAGAACACCAGTAGGCCAGTGACTCAGCCTCTGTAAAAGGGTTAGAGGCAGAGAATCCCAGTGGAAAGAGGGGAACCGGCAAGGCAGAGACAGCAAGGGCGGGTCATTGCTCCAGCCTTTCCGTTCACCTTCACACTCCTGGGCCAGACTATACTTAATCATAGGACCTACTGAAGAGATAAGTCTTCAGTAAAGACTTAAAGGTTGAGACTGAGTCTGCGTCTCTCACATTGGTAGGCAGACCATTCCATAAAAATTGAGCTCTATAGGAGAAAGCCCTACCTCCAGCCGTTTGCTTAGAAATTCTAGGGACAATTAGGAGGCCTGCGTCTTGTGACCGTAGCGTACGTGTAGGTATGTACGGCAGGACCAAATCGGAAAGATAGGTAGGAGCAAGCCCATGTAATGCTTTGTAGGTTAGCAGTAAAACCTTGAAATCAGCCCTTGCCTTAACAGGAAGCCAGTGTAGGGAGGCTAACACTGGAGTAATATGATCAAATTTTTTGGTTCTAGTCAGGATTCTAGCAGCCGTATTTAGCACTAACTGAAGTTTATTTACATGCATGTTTTGTTCAATCAAGTTCATATTCATATCAAAAAACAGCTTTTTACATTAGCATGTGACGTTCAGAACTAGCATGCCCACCGCAAACTTCTGGTTAATTTACTAAATTGCAGAACTCCTTTATGCAATCGCTATGTCCGATTTTAAAATAGCTTTTCGGCAAAAGCACATTTTGCAATATTCTGAGTAGATAGCCCGGCATCACAGGGCTAGCTATTTTGACACCCACCAAGTGTGGCCCTCACCAAACTCCGATTTACTATAAGAAAAATGTGATTACCTTTGCTGTTCTTCGTCAGAATGCACTCCCAGGACTTCTACTTCAATAACAAATGTTGGTTTGGTTCAAAATAATCCATAGTTATGTTCAAATATCCTCTGTTTTGTTCGTGCGTTCAAGACACTATCCGAAGGGTGACAAGGGTTACGTGCCCGACGCGTTTCGTGACAAAAAAAATCGAAATATTCCATTATCGTACTTCGAAGCATGTCAAACGCTGTTTAAAATCATAAATTTTTATGCGATTTTTCTGGTAAAAAAGCGATAATATTCCGACCGGGAAACCCTGTTTTCGTTCAAAGACGAAAAAATTAAAACATGGCGTTGGCTCGTGCACGCGCCCCAGTCTCACTGTTCTCAGATCGACCACCATCCAAATGCGCTACTGTTTTTCAGCCATGGCCTGCAAAGTCACCATTCATCGTTCTGGCGCCTTCTGAGAGCCTATGGGAGCGTTAGAAAATGTCGCGTTATGCCAGAGATCCCCTGTTTTGGATAGAGATGATCAAGAAGGCCAAGAAATAGTCAGAGAGAGCGCTTCCTGTTTGGAATCTTCTCAGGTTTTTGCCTGCCAAATGAGTTCTGTTATACTCACAGACACCATTCAAACAGTTTTAGAAACTTTAGGGTGTTTTCTATCCAAATCAAACAATTATATGCATATTCTAGTTACTGGGCAGGAGTAGTAACCAGATTAAATCAGGTACGTTTTTTATCCGGCCGTGCAAATACTGCCCTCAGAGCCCGGGAAAAACCTGAATGTCGTCATTCCAGCCCCAGGCTGAAACACATTATCGCCTTTCTCAAGTGGCCGATCAAGGGACTGTGGGCTTAGGCGCGTGCACTGGCCACCCCCGTCTTTGTGATTTTCCCTCTGTTTGCCGAAAAGGAGATTCCCGGTCGGAATATTATCGCTTTTTTACGAGATAAATTGCATAAAAATTGATTTTAAACAGCGGTTGACATGCTTCGAAGTACGGTAATGGAATATTTTGAATTTTTTTGTCACGAATTGCGCCATGCGCACGACCCTGATTTACCATTTTGGATAGTTTCTGGAACGCACGAACAAAACGCCGCTATTCGGATATAACGATGGATTATTTTGGACCAAACCAACATTTGTTATTGAAGTAGCAGTCCTGGGAGTGCATTCTGACGAAGACAACAATGGTAATAACATTTTTGTTATAGTAAATCTGATTTTGGTGAAGGCTAAACTTGCCGGGTGTCTAAATAGCTAGCCCGTGATGGCTGGGCTATGTACTTAGAATATTGCAAAATGTGCTTTCACCAAAAAGCTATTTTAAAATCGGATATAGAGTGCATAGAGGAGTTCTGTATCTATAATTCTTAAAATAATTGTTCTGCTTTTTGTGAACGTTTATCGTGAGTAATTTAGTAAATTGTTAGTAAATTCCCCGGAAGTTTGCGGGGGGTATGCTAGTTCTGAACGTCACATGATAATGTAAAAAGCTGTTTTTTGATATAAATATGAACTTGATTGAACAAAACATGCATGTATTGTATAACATAATGTCCTAGGTGTGTCATCTGATGAAGATCAAAGGTTAGTGCTGCATTTAGCTGTCTTCTGGGTTTTTGTGACATTATATGCTAGCTTGAAAAATGGGTGTCTGATTATTTCTGGCTGGGTACTCTGCTGACATAATCTAATGTTTTGCTTTCTTTGTAAAGCCTTTTTGAAATCGGACAGTGTGGTTAGATAAAGGAGAGTCTTGTCTTTAAAATGCTGTGAAATAGTCATATGTTTGAAAAATTGAAGTTTTTGTATTTTTGAGGGATTTTAATTTGCGCCACGCCTATCATTGGATATTGGAGCAGGTGTTCCGCTAGCGGAACGTCTAGATGTAAGAGGTTAAAGACTGGGTTTAGTTGATTGTATGGCACTGCTCATGTCCGCGTTCTGGAACTGTCCGCGTTTCCGTACAGAACTGTCCGCGTCCGCGTCCGGTGTGGCACCAAGCATATTGTCCAGTTACGCGCAGAGTGGACTGAGGTAAATTTTGGGGAATAACGATGGAGTTTGTTACAGTGTTGAAACACCAAACTTTATTGTTCAATTAGCTTTTTGCTTTATGGTCAGGGACAGTATGAGTGTAGCCAGATCCTTTTCACTCTATATCCTTGTTTCATTTTGTGGTTCACCGGATTCGTCATCATCATCGAGACAAACGACAGACGAAAGTCCTGCTAGCTAGCCAAGCTAGTCGGTACAGCTAGGTAAGCTAGCTAGCTACTCTACCAGCAGCATCCTAGTTATCCAAGCTAGTCGGTACAGCTAGGTAAGCTAGCTAGCTACTATACCAGCAGCATCCTAGTTATCCTAGCTAGTCGGTACAGCTAGGTAAGCTAGCTAGCTACTCTACCAGCAGCATCCTAGTTATCCTAGCTAGTCGGTACAGCTAGGTAAGCTAGCTAGCATCTCTACCAGCAGCATCCTAGTTATCCAAGCTAGTCGGTACAGCTGGGTAAGCTAGCTAGCTAGCTACCCTACCAGCAGCATCCTAGTTATCCTAGCTAGTTGGTACAGCTGGGTAAGCTAGCTAGCTAGCTACTCTACCAGCAGCATCCTAGTTATCCTAGCTTGTCGGTACAGCTGGGTAAGCTAGCTAGCTACTCTACCAGCAGCATCCTAGTTATCCTAGCTAGTCGGTACAGCTAGGTAAGCTAGCTAGCTACTCTACCATCAGCATCCTAGTTATCCTAGCTAGTCGGTACAGCTGGGTAAGCTAGCTACTCTACCAGCAGCATCCTAGTTATCCTAGCTAGTCGGAACAGCTAGGTAAGCTAGCTAGCTACTCTACCAGCAGCATCCTAGTTATCCTATCCTCCCTCTCTCGTTGACGGATGCTGGCTACCTCTGTCCGGTTCTCCTCTCTTCACTAGATGGATGGTAACTTTAGTGTTTAACCCCTCTGTATCCAAGGACCAATCTTTTAAATATTATTTTCGGGGCGCCTCAAGTAGGCTGGACACATTCCATTATTTTTTTTAATTCTCAGCTGCCTCACCAACGTCTGAATGTGCATTAATAACTTTTAATTGCTAAATATTTCCAATAGATGGCAGCATAAGACCACGAAGCATCAGTTATAGGCTACAAGCAGCAATATGATTGACATAAAATAGCATGCAACCACAGACTATATGTCCCAGGATTTTCTAAAATGGTCACTCATTAACATAACTTTAGTTAGCTATATATCTCGTTTTAGGGCTGTGTTGCTTTTGGGAGAGCAAAATAATAGTGACTATAGCAGGTATTGAACCCCGGGTAAATTATCACTAGTCAGAACCTCAACCTCAGTATACATGCATTATAAAAAGTAATGTTAATATCTTATATTGTGAGTAAACAACCTCGGAATAGAAAAGACAACAGTGCATCATCCAGCACGCCAATAAATTACATAATTCAACCCTCCCGGTTAGTAAATTCCCCTCAACATTCCCCCGGAGAAGGCAGAGTGACGACACTAGCTTTTTACAAGGCCTGAGTTGACTACTAAAAAGAGAGAAGGCAGAGTGACGACACCAGCTTTTTACCGGGGCTGAGTTGACTACTAGAGAGAGAAGACAGAGCGACGACACCAGCTTTTTACTGGGGCAGAGTTGACTACTAGAGAGAGAAGACAGAGCGGCTCGATGCTGGTTGATGAATTTGACAATTAATGTACCTGGAAAATACATTTTTCTCAACTAGAGGTGACTAAATTAATGTTCAGACTTGTTGATAATCGTTATATTAATGAAGTATAATTTCAAAAAATGAGCATAAAAACAGGTAATAATAAACATGAATCCTCATTATATTACTTCACAGTAATCTGTTAAATGCTTTTTCAGTCTCTCCTCTTGCGTTAGCAGTGTGTAAAGGGACAGAAAGAAGCTCACACAGGAGTTTTCCTGTGAGGGGGAGTGGTGGTGCATCCAGGGAGAAAACTAAACTAATCTTCTGAAATGTCATTTGTGGTCTTATGCTGCCATCTATTGGAATTATGTAGCAACTGCAGTAGTACTGAATAATATGTAATTCTTTACTAAAGTAGAAATTACTCAGAATTGCAAAATATAACATTTTCTAGTTCCTTTTACCACTTATAATAAAATAAAATGTTTATCGCATAACAAACAATTAAAATGACCATAAAACAAAAACACCATACATTTAGTTAATTATATATATAAAACTATTTATTTAGATGGGTGACATTATCTGCCAAAGCAACAGCCCTGTAGACAAAGAAGAGCTCTCC